>NW_026571515.1:1924466-1954466 GCF_026225935.1 Boleophthalmus pectinirostris | reverse complement strand
CATCTGTGCCCACACTCACCCGCCTGTGCCCACACTCACCCGCCTGTGCCCCACACTCACCCGCCTGTGCCCACACACTCACCCATCTGTGCCCCACACTCACCCGCCTGTGCCCACACTCACACCCCCGCCTGTGCCCACACTCACCCGCCTGTGCCCACACTCACCCGCCCACACTGTGCCCACACTCACCCGCCTGTGCCCACACTCACCCATCTGTGCCCCACACTCACCCGCCTGTGCCCACACTCACCCGCCTGTGCCCACACACTCACCCGCCTGTGCCCACACTCACCCGCTGTGCCACACTCACCCATCTGTGCCCCCACACTCACCCATCTGTGCCCACACTCACCCATCTGTGCCCCCACACTCACCCATCTGTGCCCCCACACTCACCCGCCTGTGCCCACACACTCACCCATCTGTGCCCCCACACTCACCCGCCTGTGCCCACACTCACTCACCCGCCTGTGCCCACACTCACCCATCTGTGCCCACACTCACCCGCCTGTGCCCCACACTCACCGCCTGTGCCACACTCACCCGCCTGTGCCCACACTCACCCGCCTGTGCCCACACTCACCCATCTGTGCCCACACTCACCCGCCTGTGCCCACACTCACCCGCCTGTGCCCACACTCACCCGCCTGTGCCCCACACTCACCCGCCGCCTGTGCCCACACTCACCCATCTGTGCCCACACTCACCCGCCTGTGCCCACACTCACTCACCTCATCTGTGCCCACACTCACCCGCCTGTGCGCCCACACTCACCCGCCTGTGCGCCCACACTCACCCGCCTGTGCCCACACTCACCCGCCTGTGCGCCCACACTCACTCGTCTGTGCCCACACTCACCCGCCTGTAGTTCTCATTACTAAATAAATCCATTGTTCATTTATTCATTATTTTTGTCAACGTCTGTGAGATGTTTCTCAGGTGTTTCTCAGGTGTTTCTCAGGTGTTTCTCAGGTGTTTCTCAGGTGTTCCTCAGGTGTTTCTCAGGTGTTTCTCAGGTGTTTCTCAGGTGTTTCTCAGGTGTTTCTCAGGTGTTTCTCAGGTGTTTCTCAGGTGTTCCTCAGATGTTTCTCAGGTGTTTCTCAGATGTTTCTCAGGTGTTTCTCAGGTGTTCCTCAGATGTTCCTCAGGTGTTTCTCAGGTGTTTCTCAGATGTTTCTCAGGTGTTCCTCAGGTGTTCCTCAGGTGTTTCTCAGGTGTTTCTCAGGTGTTCCTCAGATGTTTCTCAGATGTTTCTCAGATGTTTCTCAGGTGTTTCTCAGGTGTTCCTCAGATGTTTCTCAGGTGTTTCTCAGGTGTTCCTCAGATGTTTCTCAGATGTTTCTCAGGTGTTTCTCAGATGTTTCTCAGGTGTTCCTCAGGTGTTTCTCAGATGTTTCTCAGATGTTTCTCAGGTGTTTCTCAGATGTTTCTCAGATGTTTCTCAGGTGTTTCTCAGATGTTTCTCAGGTGTTTCTCAGGTGTTTCTCAGATGTTTCTCAGATGTTTCTCAGGTGTTTCTCAGGTGTTCCTCAGGTGTTTCTCAGATGTTTGTCCTGTGGTGTCTCTGGTGCAGGTGAGCGAAGCCTCCAGGTCCATCGAGAAGACAAAGACCAGATCAGAGTTTGAGAAAACTCTTCAGACTCTGAGCCAGAAGCTGAAGGACGATCAGTACAACGGAGCGTACTTCGACCGCACCGAGGAGGAGAAGAACCGACTGTGCACCAGAGAGGGATGGTTCACCTGTCAGGTACCACGCTACAGCCCCTGTCACACACGCTTCACCTGTCTTGAGTGTGTGACTAATGTGGCTCATTGTTTCCTTTAAGTTTTGTTCTTTCTTCTCTTGATCGTTGTGGATAAATTGTTCATGAAGAATGTTTATTCTTTGTGGAGTTTGTTGGTTGAAGATTTGGCTTCATGAAGACATTTACACACATTTACACACATTTACACACATTTACACACATTTACACACATTTACACACATTTTGACACAGAAAACCACTAACAGGATGTACCACAAATCTAAAGTGGGGCACTTCCTGCTGTTGTGAAAAAGGTTTATGACACAAACATATGAGCTCATAAACCTCATAAATCACATAAATAGAGTTTATAATTAGTCAGTGATCAGATAAAGGATAATTAAACACAAATACACCATGTTTAACGACAGAGCTACAGTCAGTGACTCAGATCGTGCCCGTCTCTCATGAACTGGCACCACGCTCACTGTGCCAGGGCCACTTCACTCATGTCACCACAAGAGGGCGCCACACAACAAAAAACATGAGCCCAACTAAGAGGAATCACAAGAGGAATCAAACACCAGGTCACTTCCTTTACAGAAGCACAGGCCTGTGTCTCCTTCCTCTGTTCTGTTCTGTTCTGTTCTTCTCGAGCTGTTTTCAGGTGCTGGTGTCGGTTCCTGCACCAGTTTCACTGGGAAACAAAGTTTTCACCCGTGAACGACCCAAGTTCAAACCATTTGCGTGAACCCATGACGCGTCATCGACAGAGGGAGTGGATTTACCACCAAATAAAAACAAGGTCAAACGAAAACCGTAACAATCATGGATCACATCATCAACACCAGCGAGAGTTTGTACTTTTTGTACATGTCATTATTTATGTGCTGAGCTCTGACACAACATGGATCTGCTGTGGAGACGACGACAGCGACGCCCAATCCAAAGATGGAATCTTATCAGGAGAACAAGGACACATGTGAGACCAACAGGACAGAAGAGTTTCTGTAAACTTAAAACTTTTAATTTCATACGTGATAGTTTCAGTTGTTCTTTGTTTGTTTATTTTCCGTGTGTGACCTGGATGAACGCGCTGACGTCTTCTGTGTCGTCACGGTTCATTTAGAAAAAAACAAGTTTTACTTGGTCCCATTGAGAACCAACTTTTCCATTCCTGAAGGCTCTGATTTCCGGCGTGAACGTGTGAGTCGGTTTAAGATTAGGTGCAGGACCCGGCACCAGCACGATTCTCTGTCGGCCTGAAAACACCTTCTGTGTCTCTGTTCTGTTCTGTGTTTTGTTCAGGGCTCGTGTCTCCTCCTCACTGTGTTCTGTTCTGTTCTGTTCTGTTTTGTTCCAGGGTTCTTTCGACGAGGCCTTGTGTCGTTCTCTTCACTCCATAAACCCGTACAGCAGCAGAGAGAGCAGAGTTCTCTTCAGCACCTGGAACCTGGACCACAGGTCGAGCTCACACTGCTCATGTTTGCATGTTTCTCTTGTTCTCTCCTGTTCTCTTGTTCTCTCATGTTCTCTCATGTTCTCTCCTGTTCTCTCCTGTTCTCTGTTCTCTCCTGTTCTCTGTTCTCTCATGTTCTCTTGTTCTCTCATGTTCTCTCTGTTCTCTGTTCTCCCGTACATTTTATAATTATCATTTAAAGCTGCTCTGACATAAATCCTCTGTGGCTTCACAGGATTGAGAAGAAGCGCAGTGTCGTCCCGGCGTTGATCCGGTGCCACGAGAATCGCCCGAGCTCGTCCGTCAACGCCGACTATTTCTACCAGCTCCTCTTCACCCGCCACAACCTCAAACTGGTGCACGTCGCCTGCCACAAGAAGGGCGCCCACAACCTGGACTGCGACCCCAGGAAGATCTACGGAGCGGGCGCGCAGACGGGAACGCCGAAGGGAACGCCGAAGGGAACGCCGAAGGGAACGCCGAAGGGAACGCCGAAGGGAACGCCGAAGGGAACGCCGAAGGGGAACGCCGAAGGGAACGCCGAAGCAGGGAGGGGCCAAGGAACCGGGAAAAGGGAGGGGCAAAGAACTAGAGAGTGGGAGGGGCAAAAAAACAGAAAAAGGGAGGAGCAAGGAGCCGGGAAAAGGGCGAGGGAAGAGGAGGCGACTGCAGTGATGAAGCACGGATCTACAGTAAAAAAAAACTGGATAAGCCCCTCCCCCTCTGCCCCGACTCCAGACCGACGAGTGACAATTCATTTTTGGGGAATTCAAACTGTCCGTGTTCTGACAGGACATCGACAACTTTCACATTTTTCTTTCTTTCTTTCTTTCTTGAACAGGGACAGTGCATTTTAATGAACATCTACGTCACTGAAGTGTAAATGTGACAGATTATAACAAAAATGTTCATGTCCCTCGGCAGGAAACACCACAAATTTAACAGAAAAACAACAAGCGACAAGTGACATTTCTAAACTAAAAGTGTCCACAGGTGTGTTTTTCCTTTAGCCCGTCTCCAGTGGGATGTGAAAGTGTCCAGTGTTGGAGTTTCTCTTACTGAAAATGGGAGAATGTGCCAGGATTGAGAGCGTCTGACTGAGACACGTCGTCCGTGTGGAGCTCAGTTCTCGTCCCACTGACGGTGTTTTACTTTAAAGGGACAGTTTGGAATTTTGTGAGACGTGTGGAGACACTTTTTAAAATAATCCATCCAGTTCTTGTATCTGCGGAGGTCGCCGGTGTTAGACTAGTGCAGGGGTCTCAGACTCGCGGCCCGGGGGCCAACTGCGGCCCTCGGAAGGATTTTTTGCGGCCCTCCACTTAATTCCAAAGAATAATGTCAGTGCGGTAGATGTACGCACAATCTCACCCCCCACCGCGGGCCACACTGACAGATGAAGCCTCAGTCGGTGCCCGTGCAGATTCACAGCAACAGATTATTAAAGGTTGAATAGAGGATTTTTTAAGGGAAGAGAAATACAGTGACAGTCCTTGTGCGCGTTCAGAATCACTGTTGAAGTTTCCTGTCTAGAAGTAATTCAGCGACCGACGTGTCAGTTTTTAGACCCTTCGTCTGCTTCGGTCGCGCCATCGCTGGACGAGATCTCCAAGAATCACCTCAGTTTGTCTTTGCTCCTTTTCCACTTCTCTTCTTCTTTCAGCGACCTCAAAAACGGACTTTCTTTTGCGGCGAACCGGTCGTGGATTCTCGTCCGCCGTCGCGACAAACTTTGTGCGAAATGCGAGGAAGCGACAGTTCGAAAAAGCCTCTAAGAACCACTGCGTAAACCACGTAATCCCCGCGCTGCGACGAGTCAGTTATACTAGGGAGTTTGATTGACAACCTAACAGCCAATAGAAAATGAGGGAGCCTCGTTTTCTATTGGCTGACGTTTATCTGGCCTCAACACGTCCACAGTTGATAGATTTTCATTCTTTTTTTTTTGGTCGTCATAATTACAAAGCTGCTGCGTCTCTGTAATGGTATTTTAATCTTTCACTGACAGTTTGAAACAAAAAAAAATCCTTCATACAACCTTTAACGCAGTTTACATCCCAAAACTCAACTTACAGCAGTTGTGAAGCAACGAGTCTAAGTGGATCTGTTAATACGAGTACACGTGCACATACGGCGTTTTTTTTCGTGCAACCGCTATTTATCGAATATCAATGCGGCCCAGCCTCACTCAGACTTTATCTAATGTGGCCCCCAGGTCATTTGAGTTTGAGACCCCTGTCTTATCCACTCCACAAAACACCCGAAGAAAATCTGTTCTTACACCAGACTGTTTATGTGAACGTCTGTGTCCACAGAATAATGTTTGAAGTAAAACCAACCTTGTATCTCATGAATCGTCACATATTAAGGGACTATTTTCTCAGCAGCAGCGGAGTTTTCCTCTGCTCTAGTTTGTTGTGATGATGTGAATTAGTGACGGGCATTCGGTGAAATTTTCTTAATCGATCGTCGGAAGAATTAACGATCGATTATCGATTAATCATTAACGTTTTTATATTAAAATGATCATCATTATTATTACTATCTGCACTAATCTGCATAAATAAACTCAACTTTACGACATATAAACATAACGACTCTAGATCCACATCAGCTGTTTGACATTATAATGTGTTTAATTCAGTTTTGTTCAAATCTCACAGAAACAAAACTTAAAACCACATCACTAATTTACATAAACTAAGTGAAGATAAAACTCCAGCTCTTGTGTCGCTGATGTGGTTCAACTTGTGTTGGATTAAAAGACATGACTCAGGTGAATACAGGTCAGTGTGACCAGATTTGTGTTTGTCAAAACCAGGACAGCGTACGGGGGGAGGGGGGCGGGGCCTCGTCATCCACATTGAGCGACTCTCACCTGGAAAAACTTTTTCCCACTGGACACAGAAACATATGTGCTGCTTTATCCACTGTGCACATGGACTCACACTTGTCCCAACGCAACGGAAAGTGTGGAATTTCTTCTACAAATCCTGGTTAAATCCACATTTGTGCTTCGGTTCGTTACAGACTGACCCACTGTTTGTGTGTCGCTCCTTCTGATGCAGAGACACATGTACACACCTGTTTGGTCACGACACACAAACATACATTCAGTTTGTCCATTAAAATGAACATAATCAATAAAATTCTTAATGATCAATTATCGATTAATCATGCCCATCCCTAAATTGTGAACGTGGTCGTATCTGGAACAGACTTCTTCATGTGCTGCTGAGTCTATCAGGAGGAAGTCGCTGCTGCTCAGACATAAATCCTTCAAATGCAACGTTGGTTTTACTTCTAAAATGATTCTATGGACACAGACGTTGACATAAACAGTCTGGTGTAATAATAGATTGTTTCAGGTGTTTTGTGGAGTGGGTCAGACTGTTTTCAGTGGCAGGAAAATTATGACCATTGAACCAGTGACGTCTGCAAATACAAGGACTGGATGGATTATTTTAAAAAGTGTCTCCACACGTCTCCAACACTGTGGACCACGAGGAAATGAGGTTCTGTGTCCAAAACTCTGAACTGTCCCTTTAATAAAATCCTGTAATGTAGGGCCAGACAAAACTTAATCAATCAATCAATCAACAATTTTATTAATCCCAAAGGGCAATTCAGTTCATACATCTCTGGTCAGGCACAATCTAGAAAAAAAACTCAGCATCAGAGACACAGGAACAAATTCACTTTCCATTTAAAATCCTTACGGCAGAAGGAATAAAAGATTTGGAGTAGTGGTTAGTCTTTTGCTGTGGGGAGACGTAGCGCCTCCCAGAGGCATTTTCATGAACTGTGAGTGCAGGACATGGTTAGACTCAGTTTGGCTTTAGTCTTTTGTAACACCTGATGTCTCCACACAGACGCCAAATCCTCCGTCTGAACACTGCTGATTTTGCTGCAAACTTTTACAATCTGGTTCAGACTCTTCTTGTCCTTCACAGATCATCCATAAAACCAACAGAGAAAAGAAAAGATCAGCAAACCTTCGATAAAAGAAGGATAAAAATGATTTAAAATGTTGGACGACACATTAAAAGAGCTGAGCTTCTGCATCAAGTGAACCCACCGCTGTCCTCGTTTGATGATGTTTTTATCAAACCTTAGAGAATCAAACACAGTTATATGTAAAACGTCCATTTAAAATCATCAACAAAATGATTAAAATGAAGCAGGTTGTACTTGTGTAAAACAGTGCAGTGGTGAAATGAGAGCAGTTTCTTATCCAGTATTTTTACAACTTTTTAAAAAACTGATTCAACAATTGCTAAGAAATTACTCTTCATGTCATGAGAACCGAGCTCTAAAATGTGGCTACGAGATCTTGTTCACATTTTACATCTAGAGAGAAAACGATAAACTTCAGTCATTTAAGAAAGTGTTGCAGCCTCTTATTGATTTTTTAGAGTCTGTATCTACGTGAGTAACATTTCCAAATGCACAGATATCTGTACCTCCACTGGCTGTTTTTATGTTTGTTCTCAGGTTTGTGAGATTTATTTTTATTTCAACTTTTATTTACCAAAAAGTATTGACGCTGTTGATCCTGTACAGTTTGACTTGTGCTGTTTTTGGCTCAATAAAAATGTTCTGACTAAAAACTGATTCAACGGGTTTGAGTTTTGTTCCAGCAGCGAGTGACCGTGTGATTCTGCAATCAGATTACATGTACCAGAGTAATCAGAGTACAAATGATGAGTAACTGTATTCAGTTACAGTTACTGTTTCAGTGAGTGGTAATTGGATTACAGTTACTTTGTTGAAATAAATGGATTACACAGAGGGATTTTACTGTTTTCACATTTTGGGCTAAATCCCTTTTCTTTTCTTTTTTTCTCGGTTATTCCACTCACCAGAAACTAAATCACACTAAATCTTAAACCAGGTCTAAACCAGGACTAAACCAGGTCTAAACCAGGACTAAACCAGGACTAAACCAGGTCTAAAACCAGGACTAAACCAGGACTAAACCAGGTCTAAACCAGGACTAAACCAGGACTAAACCAGGACTAAACCAGGTCTAAACCAGGACTGAACCAGGACTAAACCAGGACTAAACCAGGACTAAACCAGGACTAAACCAGGTCTAAACCAGGACTGAACCAGGACTAAACAAGGACTAAAACCAAGTTGAAACCAGGACTAAACCAGGACTGAACCAGGACTAAACCAGGACTAAACCAGGACTAAACCAGGACTAAACCAGGACTAAACCAGGACTAAACCAGGACTAAACCAGGACTAAAACCAAGTTGAAACCAGGTCTAAACCAGGACTAAACCAGGATTGAACCAGGACTAAACCAGGACTAAACAAGGACTAAAACCAAGTTGAAACCAGGTCTAAACCAGGACTAAACCAGGATTGAACCAGGACTAAACCAGGACTAAACAAGGACTAAAACCAAGTTGAAACCAGGACTAAACCAGGATTAAACCAGGACTAAACCAGGATTTAACAGGACTAAATCCTGCTGTGTGGACGTGTTTCTTCTTCTTCTATCAATAATATTTTTTATTTGGTTCAGTAAAGTTTGGACTTTTTATTTTCTTTAATCAGACAAAACTTCTTATGTGAAGATTTCCTCGTCTTTGTTTCTCTACAACAAATCAAGTAATCCAAAGTAATCAGATTACATTACTCACTTTAAGTAATTTAATGGATTCTGTTACAAACTACATTCTTGGTGTGTGTAATCTGTAATCTGTAGGGGATTACATTTTAAAAGTAAACTTCCCAACACTGTCAATCATCTACATGAGACACAGTCATGGAGTAAAAACATTTGTATTGAAGTTAAAATGAACAGTTTTTGTGCGGCGCGGTAACCCTTAATGTGTTTCTTAAATGTCAACGTCTGGTCTAACGTCGGTCCCAAAGGTTGGATTTTGTGGGATTCTTTTCTATTTTCACAACATAAATGTCAGAATAATTTTATTATCCCATATTTGCTAAATACTTGTGTGATATTCTAGGCCTATGAGTTAACCATTTATGTAACTACAATTCTTTGATTTATAATGTACCAATCACTTGTATGAAAATGAATAACCTCTGTGTGTTTGACAACTGTGTGCAGTGTCCTGTCGCTCTAGTGAACCTCCAGATGATTCCTCACATGAAGCCAACTCCCACTGTCACACATGAAGAGTTATGATGGTGTCTGACCTAAGGCACCTCCTGATTGTTAATCATGTTTTATGTGTTTGTACTATGCTTAGCTGCATCAGTTTCTTATTATGTCTTTGCTGGTTTCCCCTTCCCCTTGAGAATTATCATTCTGTAACTAGGGCCTCCTAATGAAATAAAAAGAGGAGAACAGCCTTGAGTCATCAGAACGTGTGGAGACTGTTGGTCTGATGCCCACTCTCTGCCCGTTCTCCTCATGAGTAAAACTGAATTAATCTCTTGTCTTTCTTCTTGTTTTAAATGTCTAGATAAACCTAACATTTACTTGGTCTTTCGTGAGCCGGTGCCCAACACACCTGAGGACTCCAGCGGACGTTAAGAATCCAGAAAGACCGTGGCCACGGCCCTCTGCTACGAGGTGACATACCCTTTCCGGGCTGGTTATCTTCTCGCCGGTTGGAGTCTGACGGTTGACGGGAACCGAGGGAGACAAGGCAACAGACTGTGAGTAGGACTTTTGTTAAAAAGCGAGTGACTGGGGGTCATTGCGCGTAGAGAAACCCTATAAATCCTAGGCTCTAATAGGTGAAAGGACGGCAGAGTCCAACTACTAGATGTAATTTGACAGGCTAGTGAGTAAAAGTCCGTTAATACAGGACGGCGGAGTCCTCCCGGGTTAAATTCCGTAGATAATGAGAAGGATGCCGGAGTCCTCCCAGGGTTAAATTCCGTTGGCGCCGAGAAAATAAGAAAATCAATAAAAATTTAAAAACCGAAAATAATAAAAACTGAGTGTGAATGGTTGTGTGACTGGAAGATAATAACCACTAGGTTGTTGTCCTCATACCAATCGATTGAGAAAGGAAATAGTGAGTCTTTGTGGATGTACAGACAAGATTTCTCCACCTTGACGGGTTGAAGTGAGAAATACCACAAAGATAATTTAATCACTATCTCAATCAAGAAAAGTTAAACCAGTTCTTAGAGACCTCCCCAGGAGTGATAGGACTGGTCCAAATTCTTTAATATGGGTAACAAACATTCTACAGGGAGACCTAGAGATAGGCTAAAGTGTAAAGATTATAAAGTTCTTGAAAATAATGACAAGAGTAACGTTAAATATTTGGATAAATGGATAACGAAATACAATTTTGAGGGGCGACTTAATGTGTCAGACCTTGAGGCACTGCGCGCACAGATTAAAGAAAGAACCAAAAATAATGAAAGGAAGATGCGCAAAAATGGCATTAGAGAGTTGGAGAATTGGTTAGAGGCAGCCAGACTGAGAGAGACGTCTGAAAAGAAAGCAGGAAAATAAAGAAATTCTATCGAAAGCCGACACAATGCTTTTCCAAAACAAAGAAGATTATGAGACAGTTGTTGCTAGTAGACGCCCACTGCAACCACAACAACTCCCACATGATATGGCTACACCAGTGAAGGACAGTCCTGCTGCAAGCGCTGCATTCCCTCCTCCGCCTTATGCTACGGGGGGGCCCGACACTTCAGTCACAATATACCCTGACCTAGAACCGTTTCAATCTACGCAGGCAGGGGTCTCCACTCGCAGCGCGGCGACCGCACGATATCAGTGGTCCAAAACAATGGGGGGAGGATTAGAGGAACACTTTCCCACAGCACCTGAGCCAGAGGCCTCCACATCGCAAGGCCAGACAGAGGTCACTAAGACTGACCTCTTCCCTATGATAGCTGTGGCAAACCCTCGAGCAGGGGACGAAAACCAAAGTGAGATTATATTTGTATACAGAACTTGGACAGCTGAGGATGTAAAGGCCGTAGAGGCATTACTCCTTACAAAGACGATGTAAATCAGTTCTGTGTTGAAATGGAGGCTCTCTGAGACTCGTATAAATTAAATGGTCATGAGACGCAGCAGGTCTGGATGGCTGCGCTGGGCTCCAATTGGGGCCATGTCAGAGGTGACTGGGATCCCTCAGGAACTGACTTAAAAAAAAAAAAAAAAGTTTAAATCCTTGTGGCTCCTAAAGTGTCTTTGTCAGACTGATTGGTCCAAACTCTCCGTGATCGTTACAGACGTCAGACGGGCGGAAGGAGCTCGACCTTTTCACAATAGCCGGAAGTGTCGCTCTGTAGGTTTGCGGAACTTCCAGTTAATGTTTTTTCTGTGGAAGATAATTAGTTCTATCAGATTTTGAATCTTAAATACCTCTGAATTTCTCACTTTGGATTTTTTTTAACTCTGAAAAAAGACGACTGAATTATTTTTATTTTAAATATTGGTGCTGAAATAAGTGAACTTTTTCAATATGTTTCAAATTCAAAATAAAAAAATTCACCTTTTAAATTTCAAACCCTCAAATTCAACTCAAAATTCAGAGTGTAAAATTCGCTGTGAAAAATTTGACAACGAAGATTCAAGTTGCCGAGGAAGTAATCGATCAGTGGGCGGGGTTTGAGGTTTGAATGAGGTGAATTCTGACCAATCAGATCGCTCCACTGCAACATTTTCTGTTTGTTACTAAATTGGATCGGATCACTTTGGATCGATGCTTCTGCTTCGGCATCTTGGATCTTTGCTGCGAATTTTTTTCTCTGCGAATTTTACACTCTGAATTTTGACTGTTGAATTTGAACTTGAAAATATTTACACACTTTGAATTTCAGCAAATAAAAATAATTCAAACATGTTTTTTCAGAGTTAAAAAATTCAAAGTGAGAAATTCAACGGCATCTAAAATTCTAAATCTGATCAAACAAATTATCTTTCATATTTTCCATTTAAAATTTACCGCAGAATTTCTCATTTTGCATTTTTTAACACTGTTTGAATTATTTTTATTCTCAATTTGAGTTGTTGAAATTTTAAGTGAACTTTTTCAATGTTTCACATCCAGAATAAAAAAGTCACCTTTTAAATACAAATATTTTCAAAACTTCAAATTCAACAGTCGAAATTCAGAGTGTAAAATCTGGCAGCAAAATCCAAGATGCAAATTTTATACGTTTGAATTTCAGGGCTTGAAAATATTTGTGCTGAATATTAAAAAAAATAATAATAATAATTTTAGACACTTTGAAAATGTTCTCTTAATATTTCAGCAACTAAAATTCAGAATAAAAATAATTCAAACATGTTTTTTTCAGAGTTAAAATTCAAAATCTGATGAAATAAAATGATCTTCCAAACACAAACGTCTTTAAACACACAAACTTCTGCTGACGTGTTGATTTTATTAGTATTTTGAACGTGTTTTGAGCGACGTCCAGCGCAGCTCCGCTCACTCCGGCTCTGATCTTTCAATATTTACTCTTTTTTTTTTTGCACGAGTCGACAAAAACCACAGGAGATAAGAGAGAACAGGAAGTAGTGACGCTCGCAGAGAAGTTCCTGGGTGACGGTGCAGAGTCTTTAGTGCAGATCTGCAGCGAGGGAAACAGGTGAGCGCAGGGACGGGACCAAACTCCCACGGGGACAGGGGACAGGGGACAGGTACGTGGACACCGGGGGACGGTTTTATCCAAACATTGTGTTTTTACGACTTTTATAAAAGGACTCAGAGTTCAGACAAATGTGATCATGTGTAAAGATGCAGGAACTGTTTGTAAGATTTTGATTTTAAATGACCAAACTGTGTGGTGACCCTCTGTGTGATGTCTTATTTATGTTTTTATTTTATTAAATTACACTGTTAAAACATTTCTCGGGTTTTGACCACTTTGGAGTTGCATGGTTTTCTTATTATAATATTGTATTTCGGGCAGGAAAACGGGGAAATAAGATTTACGAACAGTGAATTTACATTTGTGGCTCTGGAATTTTGTGAAGATGATTAAATAGATTTATTCTATCATATTTACAGTGTTGGGAAGTTTACTTTTAAAATGTAATCCCCTACAGATTACAGATTACACACCCCAAAATGTAGTTTGTAACAGAATCCATTAAATTACTTAAAGTGAGTAATGTAATCTGATTACTTTGGATTACTTGATTTGTTGTAGAGAAACAAACACTAGGAATATCGTAACATCAGATGTTTTGTCTGATAAAAGAAAATAAAAAGTCCAAACTTTACTGAACCAAATTAAAAATATTATTGATAGAAGAAGAAGAGACACGTCCACACAGCAGGATTTAGTCCTGGTTTTAGTCCTGTTTTAGTCCTGGTTTAGTCCTGTTTTAGTCCTGGTTTAGTCCTGGTTTTAGTCCTGGTTTAGTCCTGGTTTTTAGTTTTAGTCCTGGTTCTAGTTTAGATCTAGTTAGACTGCTTTTAGTCCTGTTTTAGTCCTGGTTTAGTCCTGGTTTAGTTTAGTCCTGGTTTTAGTCCTGGTTAGTCCTGGTTTTAGTCCTGGTTCAGTCCTGGTTTAGATCTAGTTTAGAGGGATGTTTCAAAATGTGAAAACAGGAAAATCCCTCTGTTTAATCCATTTATTTCAACAAAGTAACTGTAATCCAATTACCACTCACTGAAACAGTAACTGTAACTGAATACAGTTACTCATCATTTGTACTCTGATTACTCTGGTACATGTAATCTGTTACTCCACAACACTGGATATTGTTTACTTTTTGTCTGATGCAAACTGCAAAAACCAAACAGAACATGTGGAGAAGAAAGGGTCAAGTGGAAGAAGAAGTTGTGTCTGTGTTTTATGAATTGTTTCCAGGTCCAAAATAAGTGAGGTGGTTTTTCATGTTTCAGTTTGTGTCCGTTGTTCTTCTAAGTGAAGAACAGAGATGTGGAAGTTTGTGCAGATTTCCCTTTTCTTGTTTGTGATGAGATATTTGTGAGCTCATGTCCAAACATTTTTTCATGGAAGTCGGGGTCTCACAGCGCAGGAGTAGAGCTCCGTTTGGTGCAGGAGTAGAGCTCCGTTTGAGCAGGAGTAGAGCTCCGTTTGGTGCAGGAGTAGAGCTCCGTTTGGTGCTCGAGTAGAGCTCCGTTTGGTGCAGGAGTAGAGCTCCGTTTGGTGCAGGAGTAGAGCTCCGTTTGGTGCAGGAGTAGAGCTCCGTTTGGTGCAGGAGTAGAGCTCCGTTTGGTGCAGGAGTAGAGCTCCGTTTGGTGCAGGAGTAGAGCTCCGTTTGGTGCAGGAGTAGAGCTCCGTTTGGTGCAGGAGTAGGAGCTCCGTTTGGTGCAGGAGTAGAGCTCCGTTTGGTGCAGGAGTAGAGCTCCGTTTGGTGCAGGAGTAGAGCTCCGTTTGGTGCAGGAGTAGGAGTAGAGCTCCGTTTGGTGCAGGAGTAGAGCTCCGTTTGAGCAGGAGTAGAGCTCCGTTTGGTGCAGGAGTAGAGCTCCGTTTGGTGCTCGAGTAGAGCTCCGTTTGGTGCAGGAGTAGGGCTCCGTTTGGTGCAGGAGTAGAGCTCCGTTTGGTGCAGGAGTAGAGCTCCGTTTGGTGCTCGAGTAGAGCTCCGTTCGGTGCAGGAGTAGGGCTCCGTTTGGTGCAGGAGTAGAGCTCCGTTTGGTGCAGGAGTAGAGCTCCGTTTGGTGCTCGAGTAGAGCTCCGTTTGGTGCAGGAGTAGGGCTCCGTTTGGTGCAGGAGTAGAGCTCCGTTTGGTGCAGGAGTAGAGCTCCGTTTGGTGCAGGAGTAGAGCTCCGTTTGGTGCAGGAGTAGGGCTCCGTTTGGTGCAGGAGTAGAGCTCCGTTTGGTGCTCGAGTAGAGCTCCGTTTGGTGCAGGAGTAGGGCTCCGTTTGGTGCAGGAGTAGAGCTCCGTTTGGTGCAGGAGTAGAGCTCCGTTTGGTGCAGGAGTAGAGCTCCGTTTGGTGCAGGAGTAGGCTCCGTTTGGTGCAGGAGTAGGCTCCGTTTGGTGCAGGAGTAGAGCTCCGTTTGGTGCAGGAGTAGAGCTCCGTTCGGTGCAGGAGTAGAGCTCCGTTTGGTGCAGGAGTAGAGCTCCGTTTGGTGCAGGAGTAGAGCTCCGTTTGGTGCAGGAGTAGGCTCCGTTTGGTGCAGGAGTAGAGCTCCGTTTGGTGCTCGAGTAGAGCTCCGTTTTGGTGCAGGAGTAGAGCTCCGTTTGGTGCAGGAGTAGAGCTCCGTTTGGTGCAGGAGTAGAGCTCCGTTTGGTGCTCGAGTAGAGCTCCGTTTGGTGCAGGAGTAGAGCTCCGTTTGGTGCTCGAGTAGAGCTCCGTTTGGTGCAGGAGTAGAGCTCCGTTTGGTGCAGGAGTAGGGCTCCGTTTGGTGCTCGAGTAGAGCTCCGTTTGGTGCAGGAGTAGAGCTCCGTTTGGTGCAGGAGTAGAGCTCCGTTTGGTGCTCGAGTAGAGCTCCGTTTGGTGCAGGAGTAGGGCTCCGTTTGGTGCTCGAGTAGAGCTCCGTTTGGTGCAGGAGTAGGGCTCCGTTTGGTGCTCGAGTAGAGCTCCGTTTGGTGCAGGAGTAGAGCTCCGTTTGGTGCAGGAGTAGAGCTCCGTTTGGTGCAGGTAGAGCTCCGTTTGGTGCAGGAGTAGAGCTCCGTTTGGTGCAGGAGTAGAGCTCCGTTTTGGTGCAGGAGTAGAGCTCCGTTTGGTGCAGGAGTAGAGCTCCGTTTGGTGCAGGAGTAGAGCTCCGTTTGGTGCAGGAGTAGAGCTCCGTTTGGTGCAGGAGTAGAGCTCCGTTTGGTGCAGGAGTAGAGCTCCGTTTGGTGCAGGAGTAGAGCTCCGTTTGGTGCAGGAGTAGAGCTCCGTTTCACTTGTGGTGAAGTCAAAAAAGATGTAATTTAACAAAGGCTCAAATTGGTAAATCATTAACAAACAAACAAAAAAAAGAAGCTGACCCCAACTGGAGAAACTTAAATCAAACTGAACAGAACAAAACCCGAGCAGACAAACAAACGGGAGTTTAAATACAAACACTGAACACAAGAGGGACAAATGACACTAAATAATTAACTAAAACTACTAACTTAATAAAACATAAGAAGGTAAATAATGGTCTCTGGCCTCCGTCTGGCTGCTCCAACAAAACAAAACGAACAAGTGTAAGTAAATAATTCTGACCTACAGTAACTCAAATGTGTTTACCCACATTAGAAAACAAGTCTAAATAAAGGATTTAAATCATGTGTGATGTAATTAACGTAAATAAAATGAAATTAAAATTAAATTAAATAACACTAACACGGTGGAGCGGTGGCAGTTATCCACTACAAGCCAAGTTTTTCAGAGTTTGTTGCAGCGTCTTCACTCTCACTGCTCAAATCGACATCGTCAGGTGCGGCCCTGTCCTGCCGCTCCCCCAGTTTAAACTCCACTAATGACATCACTCTGTGGCAGCCAATGAAACAGCGGCAGGTGTGACCCTGTCGTCATATCACTGAACACATGTCAGAACGTCTAAGAAACAAAACGTGAACTAAAACATCTTAAATTATATTGGAATAAATACATATTTTTGTTATTAAAATGTCATAGTTGTAGGAACTATTTTGTCTTCCCCAAATACTGTTGTGACGAGTCCCACCGTCTACACACTTGTATTTCACTACAAAGAGTCAAAATCTATTTTTATATCACCATTTTTATTCTAGATGAAACAGAACTGCTTTGTAACACTGATCATGAACAAATCCTTTAAGATTTTATGTTATTGATTTGTCTGGAATGTTTTAAATGTTTCCATCTTTTATCCACACAAACTAAACCAAAAACAGAAAAATGCTAAAATAAATAACAGCAAATTAGACTAAACTAATGAGCAAATATAAGAAATATTAATGTAGCAAAAATATATTAAATATGCAAATGAACCAGAACTAAATGTGTAAACAAACTGACATAAACAAAAATAATACACATTATTTTAGGATAAACAAAATAATCAAATATCTCCTACGTCTCGTGCGCAGGAGCAACGAGTGGAAAAAATGATACACGTTCAGTAAAAACAACATACACATAATTCAAATAAATACAGAACATAAAAACAATAAACATATAACAAAGTGTTTTGAGGCGTCACAGTGAAACAGACTCAGACTCATAAACATGTCAAAGGCACAAAGCTCAGTAAAGTTCTGCTCTCGTTCACGTCTCAAACCTGGAAGACGTTTGGAAACATCGATGACAACTTCCTGTGTCGTTCCCCACACTTGTTCTTGTTTGTTCCTCAAACAAATGAAATAAATGAAACGTCTTCCTGGTTTGTGACGTCAGAGTTTGAATAGATCAAATCTGAGAAACAGGCACTTTAAACCATCATCAAACTAAGGCCTGTGGGCCAACTCCGGTCCTCCACGCCCCTCTGACTGACCCAATAAAGCAATCCTCAAAAGTGTCAATAACACATCTGCATCTTCTGTTGATTTTTTTCAATTTTTTTAAATTATATTTATATGGTAAATGTCACATTTTTCTATAGCACTTTTCCACCTTCAAGGCTCAAAGCGCTTTACAGTCCCTGACAAAAGTCTTGTCACTTATCCATTTTGTAGAAACAAAAGCTTATAACCTGACTTTAAATTAATCGATTGGTTTTAGAAATGTCTCATATGAAGCTAAAACCCTCCCAAATTATGCTCAATAAACTAAAATAAATTTGCTTCACTGAAGAAAGATTGATCATTTAATGAACACAGAAAGGTCAGATTTTGGCAAGACAAAAGTTTTGTGGCCTTGTCATATGATGCACCAATCCTAGATTACAGCCTCACCTGTGATCAGTTACTGATCAATCAGTTAGTGTTTGTGTATAAAAAGAACCTCAGCACATCAGACCTTCACATCAACTGCAACTTGACCTCTGACAACATGCCTAAGATCCACCCTGAGACCAAAGCCTTAATTATCAAGAGGCTGAAGACCAGATCCACTGCTGAGGTGGTGACACCTTCAATGTGTCTCAGCGTCAAGTACAAAGAATAAGAAAAAGATCTGAAATGACTGGAGATGTTTTTGACAAGCCCAGGTCCAGCAGACGCCGCAAGACAACTGCTCTGGAGGAAAATCCAAGGCCCCTTTTCCACTGCAGCAGACTCCACCAGGCCTGGTCACCTCAAGTCCCTGTGTCAACCACAACAGTTTGTAGAATCTGTCTGGAAATGGCCTCCATGGTCGAATCAGTGCACAGAAACCAGCACTAAACAAAAGGCAATTAAAAAACTGTGTGGCATTTGTCAAGGCCCACAGCCTGATAAAAGGATGGACACTGGAAAAGTGGCAGAAGGTGGATTTCTCAGATGAATCCTCGGTTGAATTACATCACAGCCGCCGCAAATATTGCAGGAGACCAACTGGAGCCACATGGATCCAAGATTCACCCAGAAAACAGTTGTTTGGTGGTGGAAAAATCCTGTTCTGTGGTTCCATCCAGTTTGTGCGAGACATTTGGAAAACTTTTGTCTTGCCAAAATCTGACCTTTCTGTGTTCATTAAATGATCAATCTTTCTTCAGTGAAGCAAATTTATTTTAGTTTATTGAGCATAATTTGGGAGGGTTTTAGCTTCATATGAGACATTTCTAAAACCAATCGATTAATTTAAAGTCAGGTTATAAACTTTTGTTTCTACAAAATGGATAAGAGACAAGACTTTTGTCAGGGACTGTACAACAAGGAACCACATTCACACACCAGTGCACACAGACACTGTGGGCAAGGTGGGTTAAGTGTCTTGCCCAAGGACACAACAGCAGCATTCATCTGTGGGAGCTGGAATCACACCACCAACCTGTGGGTCAGTGGATCTGACACTCAACCTGTGATGTTTATGTCGAGAGCTGAATTCAACCCACCAACCTTCAGACCAGTGGGCGAACGCTGCACCACCTGAACTACTGCCTGAGTATATGAAGTATTTATACTATTGTGGCCTGAGTATATGAAGTATTTATACTATTGTGGCCTGAGTATATGAAGTATTTATACTATTGTGGCCACACCAGTTTGTCAAAGTCTGATCCCGTCAGATCTCAGGAGCTCAGAGTCTGAGTCTGGACTTGGATGGAGACTCTGGAAAAATCAGGAGCCACAGCTGCTGTTGTTGTTGTTGTTGTCACAAAAGCTGTTGTTGTGTCCTTAGGCAAGACACTTCACCCACATTGCCGAGTAAAAAGTGCTGTGTGTGTGAGAGTGATGGTGTTTGGAGGGACTGATGGCACTGATTGGCAGCCGCTCTTCCCGTTTACTCCACTGGGTTTGGAGAAAAAGAATCATGAATCTATAAATGCTCTGTAAAGTGTCTTTGTGACGTGTGTCTGTGGAAAAGTGAGAAAGACTCACTTATATTTAAATAATTATGTGACATTTTTACTTTTGCCACCGAATTTTCGTCACGTCACAAACTGGAGATCAGACAGTGACAGTCGCACGAGCAGACGTCTGTAAGTGCAGTTAACCACAGAAAAATGACGAGTGTTAAAGTACAAAAGGTTCAGAGAGCCGAGTTTTCAAAGAACAGTGGACGACCGATTATTTTTTTGTTCAGTGTTGCAGTTTGTCTGATGTGTAAAGAAACTGTGGAGATTTACAAAAAAAATAATCTGCGTCGTGAGGATCATTTAATTCCGTTTTACGACCGACCCCCGTCACAATCAGGAGCGAGAAAAAAGTCTGCTGACCCCCTGATTTAAACGTTCTTCTTCTTGAGTTTGTCCAGCGCCGCCTCCTTCAGGCGGAGCGCCTCTCGCAGGAGCTGGATCTCCCTCTGGATCTGCAGCTCCTCACAGTCCGGGTCTGACCGGGCGGTGGGCAGGGGCGACGGGGTGTCCTGGGTCTGCCCGCTCACTGGAGGGGTCACTGGGACGGGGGTCACTGGGACGGGGGTCACTGGGACGGGGGTCGTGGTCGTCTCCGAGGTGGAGGTGGTTGGTGCGGCAGGCGGAGGGTTGGTCAGTGTGGCGGTGAGGGCAGCGCTTGGCAGGACGGGCGGCAGTTGGTTGGCGAGTGGGTTTGTCGGCGGTTCAGTATTTGTCCCGAGCCTGAGCTGTTTCCTCGCCCCCTCCCTCCTGTCCCCGCCCCCCCGGTTTGGGCCTCCGTTTGTGGGCGTGGTGGCGGAACAGGGCGGCGGGCGAGCAGCACGGGCACCGGGTGCGTTTGCGGGTGCGTCCGACCCGGCTGGGGGCGGCCTCCACCTGGGGGCAGCCCTGGGAGTGCGGCGGGTCGGCGTCGCACAGGAAGTCCTCCTCGATGGGCTGGGTGTAGTCCAGGGGCGGGGCCCGAGACGCGGCGGCGCTCCTCCCGGCGTCGAGGCGCGACAGTCGGATCTGAACCTCCAACGTTATTCCAAACTTCTGCCTCAGTCTGTGGTCCTCAGCGCTCGAAGCAGAACAACCCGACTTCTACAACAACAAAAAAACAATTCACTTATTAGTTTTATTCTACGTTTATATGACGAGGGTCTGAACAGAAGACGCAAAAGTGGCGTCGTGTCTTCAGTTTTTATTCCATGTTTAGACAAGTGTTTGTGCACAGTGACACAAAAGTGTGCGGAACTGGATTATGTGTGACACAAGGCGGCTCGGTGATGATGTTTGTGACTTAAACATGTACACGACCTGAGCAGATCTGACCAGAGTTTTGAGTTTTGGGCAGTGAAGACAAGGAAAGTGGAAGGAAGTGAAACACTACGGCGGAGTATATTCAACTTTTCCACTCTGATTTTTGCGTTTTTAAGCCCCAAAAACGCCATTACCGTCTAAACGAAAGGCATGTCCCATAAAATATTTTGTCCAATGAGGTTCATTTGGTCTTCCTATAATTTATGTTGTTGGGTTCTTTTTTCAGACCAAGAGTTAAGAAAGTTTAAACATCGTCACTGTCTAAACAAAAGGTACTTCTGAGCAAATATTTTGTTGTTTTTACCCTCAAATGTTCTCATATAAACAGACTCCCCGTCCTCACGTCTTCGGGGTTGAGTAACGCCTCTTACTTTCTGAAGCGATTGTGAAAAAATATATTCTGTTTTGTTTATTTAAGCAGACAGAGAAAACTGGCCAGTGTTTATTTCACAGACGTGATCGAAGTGAGTGTGGCTCCAGTCAAATGAAGCTCATCGAGGCTGCAGTTATGGGGCAAATTCGGAGCTGTGATTATTTTTTCCATGTGGCCACATGAGAAACAGAAAATATTGTGGCAGCCAAAATACTGAAGACAATTTAGCAGAATATTAACTGTATTTCTTTATAAAAATCAGTAAGTCTCATTGTTCTGACTAATCAATGAAAAAGTGAAGCTGCCGAACAAAAAATGTCATTTAAAAAACTCTTCTAAAATAAAAGCAATGCAGCTTTAGTCCACGCAGGAGGTAAAATTATAAAATATGTTTATTTTGTAATTCTAAATGAGCTTAAACAGGATGATCAGAGTCGACCAAAGGGACAAATGTGTTTGACAAAGGCTTTTTTTTGATGGAACATTATTTAAAAATGAAAAAAGGCTTTTGGACATCAGCCATCTGAGTGTGCTATGCATTTTTTTTTACGTTTAAATTGCTGTTCGTTGCATTTACACCTCTACAAAAACTTTGGTGAGCGTTTTCTGTTTCATTTAAAGTCACAAAAAATTAAAACAATGAGAAAAAAGGTTTTGATTTCAGCACAAATCTGTACCAAAATGAGAATCTGCTCAAAACACTTTTACTTTTTACTCTTCAGTACATTTTTAGACTGGTACTTTAATACTTTTTCATGTAGATTTTTTCATGCGATGCTAGAATTTTTCATGGAGATCAAACCAGACCAAATTACAGGTCAGATCTGTGGAGAGGCGACCTCGCTCACAGTCACAATGTTTGTTTTTCGAGGTCATTTTGAGCTTTAAAACCACTTGTAACTGAATAAATGTAAAGTAGAGCTGTTTAACGTCACACTGTGGGACAAGAACTAAACCTGAAACCCTGGTGAGTGCTGTACCTGTGTGTGGCGCCCCCTGGGGTCCGGTCTGTCTCCGGGCTGAGCCGAGGCGCTGTGGTCCGGTCTCTCTGTCCGAGTCTCCTCCCCTCGTCCCTCCTCAGACCTGGAGCCCGTCTGATCCTCGTCTCCGCCGCGAGCCCGAGCGTCCGCCTCTTCACCGACGTCTTCATCGCCGCAGAGGTCGATACGCTCCACCACCACCGCCGCCGCCGCCGCCGCCACTCCTCCTCCTCCTCCTCCTCCTCCTCCTCGTCTCGTCTCCTCCTCCTCCTTCTCCACCCGGAAAAACACCCTGTCGTCCCACATCAGCACAGAACATTCCGTTTTCACGCCAACGTCCAACGCTCCGCCGCCGATGCCTGAACTTTGAGACGACGACGACGAAGAGCTGGGTCCGTTTTCTTCTACCACCCACTTGTTCGGGCTGTTGGGATGTTGGGGCAAGCGCAGGATGAGCTGGCGGGTTTGATTCTCCGACGTTGGCGCGGCGTTGGCGTTGGGAGTGTTTGTGACTTTCGTAAAACATCGGATGGCGTTCACCTCGTCCCGTCGCGGAGTAAAAAGGTCTGAGGCGACAGGAGACCGGCCGAGACTTTCATCTGGCAACTTGATGATTATTTTGGGAGATTTGTCAAGAGGAAGACCCGGCGCTCTTTGTTGGCGCGGTGCCCTCGTTTGAAGAGGAGCGGGCACTCGTGGGACGCAGGCGGCGGGAGCGAGGGGCAGGCCGGGCTTCGTGGAGTTCGTGGTTGAGGTGGTGGACGGCGTTGGAGAAGTGCAGAGCTGGTCAGCGGGTGTTTGGAGTCGTGGTTTAGCGTGGCCGGGGTTCAGAGGGAGGACGGCGGGGACGGCGGGCACAGCGGGCACAGCGGGCTCAGGTCTCTTGGGTTTGACCACACGGACGGAGGACGTGACCACGGTTTGGGTCTGGATGGATTTTCCTGGAACCATCTTCAGGACTCTTCTCTGTCCTGAAGGCTTCACCTGGTAGAAGAGTTTGGTCCCGCTGCAAACGCAAAGAACAAACTGATTCTGATTCAAATCCTGCGACTAAAACAGTGGTGGAAAGTAAAAGTCGTATAGTACTGTACTTTTTTACGTTTTTGTACTTTACAACTGATGTCTGCGCGGGACAGAATTTTCAGTCCTGCTCCTGCCCGCAAGTCCCGCAGGATGGGAACTTTTGCTTTCTTAAGCTTAAGCTTTCAGACCTGGTTTAGCCCTGGTTAAGTTCTGGTTTAGTCCTAGTTTTAGACCTGGTTTTAGACCTGGTTTAGTCCTGGATTAGAACTGTTTTTAGACCTGGTTTAGTCCTAGTTTTAGTCCTGGTTTTAGACCTAGTTTTAGACCTGGTTTTAGACCTGGTTTAGTCCTGGTTAGACTGTTTTTAGACCTGGTTTAGTCCTGGTTTAGACCTGGTTTAGACCTGTTTTTAGTCCTGTTTTTAGACCTGGTTTAGACCTGGTTTAGTCCTGGTTTAGACCTGGTTTAGACCTGTTTTTAGTCCTGTTTTTAGACCTGTTTTTAGACCTGGTTTAGTCCTGTTTTTAGACCTGGTTTAGACCTGGTTCAGTCCTGGTTCAGTCCTGGTTTAGTCCTGTTTTTAGACCTGGTTTAGTCCTGTTTTTAGACCTGGTTTAGTCCTGGTTTAGTCCTGGTTTAGACCTGGTTTAGACCTGTTTTTAGTCCTGTTTTTAGACCTGTTTTTAGACCTGGTTTAGTCCTGGTTTAGTCCTGTTTTTAGACCTGGTTTAGTCCTGGTTTTAGACCTGGTTTAGTCCTGGTTTTAGACCTGTTGTTAGACCTGGTTTAGTCCTGATTCAGACCTGGTTTAGTCCAGGTTTTAGACCTGTTTTTAATCCTGTTTTAGTCCTGGTTTTAGACCTGGTCTGCTGCTTAAAATGTTTTTATTAATGCCAAATAAAATCTCCAGCACAAATGATGTCTGATATTCTCACATTCATCACTTGTATATTTTATTTTACTCTCAGATTTAGTTTGTGGGACTGGAGTTTATCCCCCCCCTGCCCGCTCCCGTGTTCTGTAGTCCCGCTCCCGTGTTCCGTAGTCCCGCTCCCGTGTTCCGTAGTCCCGCTCCCGTGTTCCGTAGTCCCGCTCCCGTGTTCCGTAGTCCCGCTCCCGTGTTCCGTAGT
Source organism: Boleophthalmus pectinirostris (assembly GCF_026225935.1). NCBI lineage: Eukaryota > Metazoa > Chordata > Actinopteri > Gobiiformes > Gobiidae > Boleophthalmus > Boleophthalmus pectinirostris. The sequence goes on along the minus strand of NW_026571515.1, from coordinate 1,930,176 downwards.
TCCGTAGTCCCGCTCCGTGTTCCGTAGTCCCGCTCCCGTGTTCCGTAGTCCCGCTCCCGTGTTCCGTAGTCCCGCTCCCGTGTTCCGTAGTCCCGCTCCCGTGTTCCGTAGTCCCGCTCCCGTGTTCCGTAGTCCCGCTCCCGTGTTCCGTAGTCCCGCTCCGTGTTCCGTAGTCCCGCTCCGTGTTTCCGTAGTCCCGCTCCGTGTTCCGTAGTCCCGCTCCCGTGTTCGTAGTCCCGCTCCGTGTTCCGTAGTCCGCTCCGCTCGCGGCTCCTACTTTAAATCACTAGATTTAAGATTTTAAAACTCGCGCTTTTGACTTTTACGTCACTACATTTGAGAGCAGGTATCTGTACTTTCTATTCCACTACTACTACTTTTTGAACAGGACTAAAAAGTAAAAGTATTTTTTATTATAGTTTGAAACCTGCTGAAAAGTCTGAGGATTTATTTTTTAACACACGCAATTGTTTTTTAATCAAAATAAAAAACTGGGACATTCCTGGTTTGTGATGGTCGGTAATAATAGTGTGTACTGTATTTTCTGCACTAAAGGGCGTCACTTAAAAGTCTTTAATTTCATCCATAAACAAGTGTGCGCCTTATAATCCAGAGCGTCTTATGTATGAATTTATTGTGTCTTAGTACGACTTTAGTAAAGTACAAAGCCGCACCACTTGCAGCGTTACGGCTCCCGTCGTCAGGAGCATCAGGAGTAAAACAAACTGTGATTCCTTTTAATATCAAAATGCACCTGTCAAGAGACTCAACAACGTCCACTTTAAACTCAAGGCTGTTCTAAAGTGAAAGTGCGTTTAGCTGCGTGGGAGCAGTGGATGAGAGAAGGAGAACACACATTCACCAAGACAGAGAGACGGAGAGACGGAGAGAGAGACGGAGAGAACAGAGAGACAGACAGACAGACAGACAGAGAGACAGAGAGACAGAGAGACAGAGAGACGGAGAGACAGAGAGACGGAGAGACGGAGAGACAGAGAGACAGAGAGACGGAGAGACGGAGAGACGGAGAGACAGAGAGACGGAGAGACGGAGAGACGGAGAGACGGAGAGACGGAGAGACGGAGAGACGGAGAGACAGAGACGGAGAGACGGAGAGACGGAGAGACGGAGAGACGGAGAGACGGAGACGGAGAGAGAGACGGAGAGACGGAGACGGAGAGACGGAGAGACAGAGAGACAGAGAGACGGAGAGACGGAGAGACAGAGACGGAGAGACGGAGAGACAGAGAGACAGAGAGACGGAGAGACGGAGACGGAGAGACGGAGAGACAGAGAGACAGAGAGACAGAGAGACGGAGAGACAGAGACAGAGAGACGGAGAGACAGAGACGGAGAGACGGAGAGACAGAGAGAGAGACAGAGAGACGGAGAGACGGAGAGACGGAGAGACGGAGACGAGAGAGAGACAGAGAGACAGAGAGACGGAGAGACGGAGAGACGGAGAGACAGAGAGACAGAGAGACGGAGAGACGAGAGACGGAGAGACGGAGAGACAGACAGAGAGACAGAGAGAGAGACGGAGAGACAGGAGAGACAGAGAGACAGAGAGACGGAGAGACGAGAGAGACAGAGAGAGAGACAGAGAGACAGAGAGACAGAGAGAGACAGAGAGACAGAGAGACGGAGAGACAGAGAGAGACAGAGAGAGACGGAGAGACGACAGAGAGAGACAGAGAGACAGAGAGACGAGAGAGAGAGAGACAGAGACGGAGAGACAGAGAGACAGAGACAGAGAGACAGAGAGAGACAGAGAGAGAGAGACAGAGAGACGAGAGAGACAGAGAAACAGAGAGACAGAGAGACGGAGAGACAGAGAGACAGAGAGACAGAGAGACAGAGAGAGGAGAGACGGAGAGACAGAGAAACAGAGAGACAGAGAGACGGAGAGACAGAGAAGACAGAGAGACGGAGAGACAGAGACAGAGACAGAGAGACAGAGACGGAGAGACAGAGAGACAGAGAGACAGAGAGACAGAGAGACAGAGAGACAGAGAGACAGAGAGACAGAGAGACGGAGAGACAGAGAGACGGAGAGAGAGACAGAGAGACAGAGAGACAGAGAGACAGAGAGACAGAGAGACAGAGAGACAGAGAGACAGAGAGACGGCGCCGAGCCACTTACGCCACGATCTGCCGACGGATCGTGGACGCCCGGGCTCAGGATCAGGATCAACTGTGGTCCGAGCTTCACCAAGACCAGAATCATCACTGAACTGAACTCCAGGGAACAGAACCACACTGACTCGGATCATGACAGACGGATGTGGACGTGTGGACGCAGGAATCACCCAACTGTTTCAACTATTATGAATTATTGTTGAAGATTATATCAAGTAATACAGTATCGTGAGTGTATCACATGCTTATATCAAGTATTGAAATGATATTTGTTTGACTATTACACATTGAGTTGTTTAACCACTGAAGTCTTATGTATGTTTAAAGGCACCACTGTGTGAAACATGTTTGCTTTTAACGTAATCCTTTGCAGATAAAGGTTGTGTCCTTTTAGGAGCAGCAGCAGTGGAGATGGTTCAACCTGGTGCGAAACTAAACAAACTGGTGATTCACATTGGGCTGATGTCAACTCCCTAAACCTAAAGGAACTCAGAGAAACTCCAGGGAAGAGTCAAGGTGTTACCTGTTCAACATATTATTTGCATATTCATATTCAAGTCTATAAAACCTGGGTTAAGTTAGTTCAGGGGCAGTCAGATTGGCTGATATTAAGACCTCTGTCGCCATGGGCAGTTAGGGACAACGATCTGACCACAGCTCTGGATTAGAATTGTATTGTTTAGGGAATAAATTCCTTTGGATTATAATCGATCGATTCCAGTGGTTATTTTTAAGAGAACACGCTGAATGAGTTTTTGAGGAAAACTAACATTGTGAATACAACAACAATTCAGCGTCTCAGACAGAATTTTTTTTACACGTTGCAACTGAACAAAGTTCAGAGTTATTGTGAACTCGTTAAATAAAGTCTGACTGACTTATCGAACTATTGTGATTTGTTTAATGAGCCTTAAAGTCCAGTGCCGTTTATATGTGAAAAAAGTTTTAAAATAGACCATTGAGTGACAGAGCGCCTTATAATCCAGAGTGAACTATAGTGCGGAAAATACGGTGATTAATAAAAATTGTTCTGCACTCGGCTCGAGTCAGTATAATCACATTTTCTTTGTGTTTTGGTCGTTTTTATGCAGCTTTTCTGTTTTTTACCATAACAAATGTCAGTTTATGTTTCTCTTTTTACTGTTGGCAGGGATTAAATTGGTCAGAAATAGAGACACTTGGGACATTTCTTGTATGAAACTGGGACAAATCAGTGGTTTTGTATAAATGTGTTGGGACAGAGACACAGACTCAAACCTGGGACTGTCCCAGGGAAACAGGGACGACTGGACACATTACAAACTTATTTTTTTTAACAAAAGTCCTGCTGCCGGAGTTTTTAATACGCCTCAAATTAAAATATCCACAAATAAAATGGAAGTGATGTGATGTGTGGTCACTGTTGTGGAGTAACAGATTACATGTACCAGAGTAATCAGAGTACAAATGATGAGTAACTGTATTCAGTTACAGTTACTGTTTCAGTGAGTGGTAATTGGATTACAGTTACTTTGTTGAAATAAATGGATTAAACAGAGGGATTTTACTGTTTTCACTTTTTTTTTTCTTTTTTCTGTAATTCCACTCATTGCTGGACACTAAACCAGGACTAAACCAGGTCTAAACCAGGACTAAACCAGGACTAAACCAGGACTAAACCAGGTCTAAACCAGAACTAAACCAGGACTAAACCAGGGCTAAACCAGGACTAAACCAGGACTAATCCAGGACTAAACCAGGACTAAACCAGGTCTAAACCAGGACTAAACCAGGACTAAACCAGGACTAATCCAGGACTAAACCAGGACTAAACCAGAACTAAACCAGGGCTAAACCAGGACTAAACCAGGACTAATCCAGGTCTAAACCAGGACTAAATCCTGCTGTGTGGACGTGTTTCTTCGTTTTCTCTCAATAATATTTTTAATTTGGTTCAGTAAAATCTGGACTTTTTATTTTCTTTTATCAGACAAAACTTCTTATGTGAAGATTTCCTCGTCTTTGTTTCTCTACAGCAAATCAAGTAATCCAAAGTAATCAGATTACATTACTCACTTTAAGTCATTTAATGGATTCTGTTACAAACTACATTTTGTTGTATGTAATCTGTAATCTGTAGGGGATTACATTTTAAAAGTAAACTTCCCATCACTGTGTGTCTGTGTGTTCTGGGTCAGACCTGCTCCGTGTGTCCGTGTCCATGTTTGTCCCTCGGTCCAGGCGCAGCTCAGCGGGGACAGGACGCACAGGACCCGGGCGCTGCGCACACGAGGCGCACATGGTTCCGCATCGCTCCGGGGGGTTTGCGCTGTTTCTTGCGTTAGTTTTTGCGTTAGTTTGTCTTGTTTCTCGGTGTTTTGGACGCGGTTTGTGCAGGACGCTGCTTTTGTTTTGGTCCGTGTTCACTCGCTCCGCTTCGTGTTGCGCAGAGACAGCGGCGCCCTCTGCCGGTGCGGAGTGGAGACGCTGGTTGTGCGTAAAATAAATCTGTTATTATATTAGGCCCAAAAAATACACAAATTATAAAAGAATTATTGATACAAATACACTGAAACAAGCCGGTAAGGTTTGTCAAAGCCTGAGCCTTTTAAGAGCGAATTTGGAGCAGCAATTTATTTATGGACACAAGAATGAAAATAAAAACACCAAGTTAATATGAAGATTTAAGGTCGTTTTCACACCGCTAGTTCGATTATTTGGTCCGCACCAGGCAATAAAATTGTTATTATGTAGCAAATACACTCCAGTGTGTCCGCGTTCACACCGGCAAACGAACCAAAACTGGTTCGATTCACGTGTCTCTGTTTCCCCGGTAAAACAGCGATACTCCAGTTATCAACACCGATGTTCCTGTTAAAACCACGGGCCGTCCTCATCTCAAATTATCACCATGAACTCATAAAACAGCAACATGTAGAACTTTGTACAAACTCACCGCATCAGCCCAGAGTTCGGGAAACAGCAGCAGCCAACAGCTCCTCAGGACGGGGCTGGGGTCTGGTCCTTGGTCTGTTACAAGTTCGTTGGTCAGATGGTCCGGAGGCTCTGTCCTCCATGTGCTGGTTCCAAACGGTGGTGAGAAAGACCAGTGCTTGATGGACTGAGTCTGAGCGGGTACGTTCCGTCGTCTGCGCGCTGGTTCTGTGCAGGGAAAGTGAGAATGTTCTGTGGACTACAGGTCCGGGCGCTGCTCCTGTCCTCCGCGCTCCAGAACCGTGGCTGGTTCCGAGGTGGTGCAGCATCCGGACAGAAGCGTGAGTCCAGTTTGGTTTGTTATATGTTGTTCTGAGCGTCCGTCCGCGCATTTGGTTCTTCCCGGGGAAAGTTCTTCCTCAGGTCGAGGCTCCCCGTGGTTCGGGACTCTGGTTTGGATCTAGTCCGACTGTATTTCTCACACTAGGCTAAAAACAGGGACTTTTTTAAGTTGTATCAATTGAATGGGCGATTGCCTATTGCCATGAAATTATTTGGTTAATTAAAGCCTAAAATAACAAATGTTGGTTGCTGTGTGATCACGGGGGACACCGGGTCGTCTCTGTGCGTGTAGATCCTGAACAGGGGGACGCACCCC
>NW_026571515.1:1906966-1916966 GCF_026225935.1 Boleophthalmus pectinirostris | reverse complement strand
GACTTAGGACTTAAACTTAGACTTAGACTTAGGACTTAAACTTAGACTTAGGACTTAAACTTAGACTTAGAACTTAGACTTAGGACTTAAAGTTAAGGCTTAAACATAGACTTAGGAATTAAACTTAGACTTAAACTTAGAGTTAGACTTAAACTTAGACCAAAATTTAGACTTAGGACTTAAAATTAGACTTAAAATTAGACTTAAACATAGACTTAGGACTTAAACTTAGACTTAGGACTTAAATTTAGATTTAAACTTAGACTTAGACTTAAACTTAGACTTAAATTTAATCTTAGACTTAGGACTTAAACTTAGGACTTAAATTTATATTTAAACTTAGACTTAGGACTTTAACTTAGACTTAAGTTTAGACTTAGACAAACTTTATTGATCCACAGGGGAAATTTGTCGTACACAGAATCTCACTCATCACAATAAAATATAATAACATAGAGTAAAAAAAAAATAAACAAATGATGATTGAATGATTCAATTTTCTGGGGGTGGATTATATTTGTGATTAATAACGTAAAATAATTACCTTGATGCATTTGTTAATTACCGTTGGAACATGACACTGAGGAAAAAAAATAGAAATTCATCCTAAACACGGTGAACGTGACCTTTGAGTGAAAACAAAAATACGAGAAAACACTCACTTCCTGTTTTGACTCATGATGCAATTATCAGGTTCTACACTAATGTTGTTTCCTCAATAAAAAAATTAAAAAAAAACTGCCTGAAGAAAGTTTTAGACACATCCATGCGTGTTTGAGTAATCTAGGGATCTCTCCTCGCTTTACATTTACACGACAAATCTCCATAAAAACACAAAAACATGACACGAAACACAAAACTGTACAAGTCGACACACAAAATGAGCAGGATGCACGCAGATTGTGTTGTGATAGAGCTCTGAAGGGGGAGTGACTTAGCGCGGGGAGCAAAGGAAAGGAAGTGGAGACTGAGAGCGAAAAAAACGAAACTGTAACTCATAAAACATGTTCAGTTTTGGCTGAATATGACATTTTGAAAAGGATAAAAGGAACGTGAGGGTGATTTCAATATGTGATATGTTAGAGTTATTAATACTCCACAGAAAATAAATACTCCTCTTTAAATCTGCTTTTAAACAGCTGAACTTTCAGAAACACAGAAAAACTCTTCCTCGTCTTTGTTCTGGTTTGATTCAAACTGGAAGCTCCTCTCTGTCTGTAAACGTTTCACCTCCACATGAACATGTTTAGAGTCTGTGGGAGGTTTTTACTTTTGTAATGGACCAAACAGAACGACAAAGATAAATAAAAATATAAAAATATGTTTAAATTTAATAAAGTCAAAGAGTCATTTAACAAAAGATCAAATTAGACAAATAATCTTTCCATCTATTTTCTTCCGCTTATCCGGCGTCGGGTCTCGGGGGCCTCAGTCTAAACAGGGACTCCCAGACTTCCTTCACCCCAGACACTTCCTCCAGCTCCTCCAGTGGGACCTGAGGTGTTCCCAGGCCAGTCCAGAGACACAGTCCCTCCAGTGTGTCCTGGCTCTTCCCCGGGGCCTCCTCCCGGTGGGACATGAACACCTCCTGAGGGACACGTCCAGGAGGCATCAGAACAGACGTCCTCCCCTCAGACGCTCCTCTCCACGTGGAGGAGCAGCGGCTCTACTCCGATAATATTTAACAAAAAGCCCGACTGGGTTAAACTTAAACCAAATTTGAACAGAACAAAACTAATCTGACCAGACAAAGAACAGGACGACTAACAAAAACTGAACACAAGAAGAAAAAATGACTCTAAATAATGAACTAAAACACAGGTGTCAAACATAGGGCCTGGGGGCCAGATCCGGCCCTCCAAGACCTTTAATCTGGCCCTCGGCTGATTTTCTACTCAAATATTTGAATGATATTTTCTATTAAAATCTTAATTTTCTGTGGTGTTTATCACAGCAGCGTCTCCAGCGTCTCTGTACGTGGCCCCTCCCACCAGAGCAGCACAAATGAAGACTTGTCTCTTTCCAAACGCTCTTAAAGGACGATCGTTTTGACTGTTGACCGTGACACCCTCATCAGAAAAATGTCCAACATGAGAAAAGTGGAGCCGAGTGCAGGATTTTACAACAAAAATTGACTTATTCCTGTTTACAGACAAGTTCATGTTAAAACATTGTGTTGAAATTGTTTTTTTCTTCAGGTTGTTCATAATATTATAATATTTAGTAAAAGAAAGAGTTCATCAATTCAAAAAGATTTCTGTAGTAGATTTGTGTTTCCCTGCACAAATATTACATTTTATTGTTATTTTTGGGGTTTATATGACATGAGTTTTCTGATCCGGACACTTTGGGATCAAAGTCGGTTGGACACGACCCCCGGAACAAAATGAGTTTGACTCTCCTGAACTAAAAGAATGAGAACTTCACACATCAGTCACTTGAGACGGTGCGTTGGAGCAGAGGGAGTCGCCCAAGAACAGAGAGAAAAATCCTGCACACCGTCTTATTTGCAAATTGTGAGATTTATTAGGACAAACCGAGCAACGTTTGAGCAGCAGGTCTTCGTCAGGCAAACAGCCTGATGAAGACAAGTAAGACAGTGTGTGGGACTAAATAATGAACTAAAACTACTAACTTCATCAAAAGTAACAATAAGACAAATAATTATAATACAGAAAATAATAACAGTGATGATAAAGTGACGTTAAACAAACTAGACAAACTAAGGCAGAGTTTGTGTCGCCGTAAACCTCCTCCACACAACATCTGTAACCGACGAGCACCTGCACGTTGAACCAATAAGAGCTGAAAACCAGACTTGGACTTCCAGAACTAACAAGGACTCTAAACAAGGACTGAAACCAGGACTGAACCAGGACTAAACCAGGACTAAACTGAAAACCAGGAAACTAAACTAAACCAGGACTAAATCTTGGACTAAACCAGGACTAAACTTGGACTGAACCAGGACTAAACTTTGCAGGACAGGACTGTGGACTCGGACTTCGGACCCTGTGGACTGTGGACAAGGACTTCTGCATCGATCCTTTCACCCGCGGTCACCTGACGGTTTACACGGGCACGTCCGCCGTTTCACCGTATTGTATTTATACAAAATACACCATATTTTGTATGAAGAAAAACGAAAAACCCATCATTTCAATCCAGGTTAAAAAAGCATCGTGACGCGCGATACTCACATTTGTACACAGCAAAATATTAAAAATGTTTTCCCTGTAATTCCACATTACTGCGTTACAGCAAAAAACAACGCAGCACAGAAACTCTTTACTTTTATAACACGTTACTCCCAACCAAAGTAAATAATTCAGACTTATATGAACTAAAATGTGTGCACCTATAGATTGGAAAATACACGTCTAAATCTAAATAAAGGAATTAAATTAAACTCTGTGCATTGTTACGGAAAACTTAACTTAAGTCACTTGTTATTCACCTCGACTTTAAACATCTGAGGTGATTGTAAAAAACATTTGCGTTGATATGATCCTGTTTCCTGCTTTGGGACATCGTAAAAAATGATATCAGCAGTAAAAGTCCCGGAGCTCTGACGCTGACGCTGACGCGGAGGCGGAGGCTGGGACTGGGAGTGGGATTGGTTCTGGGTGTGGAGTGAGATTAGATAAGAGACTCCAGACGCCACAGAAGCCTGGGCCCTCCGCTCCACAGACCCGACCCGGACCTGAGGGCGGAGGTCAGGTGTGGGCAGGTGGAGTCTGTCTGTGAGGAGAGACGGAGTGAGGGGACGGTTATAATTCTGCTTCATTTATCGCGAGTCCTTTGCTCCGTTTGCTTCTTATTTTGAGTTTATTTATTTTTACCATCTATAGTTTTATCATTTAATCAGTCAGACTTTATTTACCGAGCCACGTAAGGTTTCCGAAGTGCTTTCCAATAAAACCAACGCAATAAAAAATCACTCAAAACGTTAAACAGTGAAATAAGGCAAGGCAAGGCAAGTTTATTTGTACAGCACAATTCGTACACAAAGTAATTCAAAGTGCTTTACAGAATAAGAAATACATTAAAATCATAATAAAAACAAATCAAAACATAAATAATCATGAAGATTAAAATTTTAAAAAAGAGAGACATAAATTGGAGAGAAGAGTGTGGAATAAAAACCTTTCAGTTATTTGCACAGTTAAACAGAAATGTTTTGAGTCTGGATTTAAACAGCGTCACAGAAGAGTCTGTCTCACATGTTCAGACTGTTCCAGGTTTTAGCTGCATGAACCTGAAACTCTGACTCCCCTTGTTTAGTCGTGACTCTGGCACCAGCAGGAGTTGGTCCCTGAGCTCCTCAGAGTGTGAGATGTTCATATGACACTAACATGTCACAGATGGACTTTGGTGCTCGGCCATGGAGACACTTGTACAAACAGAGTTGCTTTAAAGTCTCTGAGCCACAGGAGCCAGAGCAGAGACCTGAGACCAGGACACTTATGTGCTCGTACTTCCTAGTTGGAGTCAGGACCCGAGCTGCAGCGTTCTGGATGTTGTGGATGTTCTGGATGTTGTGGATGTTGTGGATGTTCTGGATGTTCTGGATGTTGTGGATGTTGTGGATGTTGTGGATGTTCTGGATGTTCTGGATGTTCTGGATGTTCTGGATGTTCTGGATGTTCTGGATGTTCTGCAGCGTCTCACAGCTCGTTTGGAGAGACCAGTGAGCAGAACATTACAGTATCTAACCTACTGGAGACAAACGCATGGATAAGTTTCTCCAAGTCTGATTTAGACAGTAAACCTTTGATTTTTGCTATGTTTTTTAGATGGTAAAAGGCTGCAGATGTTATTGATTTGATGTGGCTGTTAAAGTTCAAGTCTGAGTCCATTATGTAATGCGTCGCTAACGAGGCAGCAAAGGATACAGTATATTTGTCGAGAAAACTGAACTCTTTTAATGTGAGCAAAATGATTCTTAACAGTTTTTATTGTTCTTTTATCGAAACTCTTCTTATTTTTCTTTTATTTGCTGGTTTGAATCCTTGTCTGTGAAGGATAAAAACAAACTGCAGAACATTGTTAAAACCTGCTCAAAAATCACAGAGTCAAACTGAAGGAGCCGAGTCTCTGTGGGAGGAGCAAAGTGAAGTGTCTCGTGTCTCGTGTCTCAGCTGCTCCATCCTCTGGCTCCTGATTTGATCCTGAGGCCTTCGGGGCGTCGGTTTTTGCTCCGGTACGAAAGATAAACCACTTCTCAAAGTCTTTTGTGCCTCTGCTGTTAAACTGCTAAATTCTAAGGGAAGTTTTCTGAATGATGTGCTCTGTGATTTGTAGATTATTACTGAGTTCCACTGGTCGACTGTAATGGACTGAGGTCGTTTTCACACCGCTAGTTCGATTATTTGGTAATAATAATTGTTATTATGTAGCAAATACACTCCAGTGTGTCCACTTTCACACCGGCAAATGAACCAAAACTGGTTCGATTCACGTGTGTCTGTTTCCCCGGTAAAACAGCGATACTCCAGTTATCAACACCGATGTTCCTGTTAAAACCACGGGCCGTCCTCATCTCAAATTATCACCATGAACTCATAAAACAGCAACATGTAGAACTTTGTACAAACTCACCGCATCAGCCCAGAGTTCGGGTAACAGCAGCAGCCAACAGCTCCTCAGGACGGGGCTGGGGTCTGGTCCTTGGTTCTTGGTCTGTTACAAGTTCGTTGGTCAGATGGTCCGGAGGCTCTGTCCTCCATGTGCTGGTTCCAAACGGTGGCGAGCAAGACCAGAGACCAGTGCGCAGTGGACTGGGTCTGAGCGGGTACGTTCCGTCGTCTGCATGCTGGTTCTGTGCGGGGAAAGTGAGAATGCGCTGTGGACTACACCTACTGGTCTGTGCGCGCTGCTCCTGTCCTCCGAGCTCAAGAACCGCGTCTGGTTCCGAGGTGGTGCAAAGCCTTCATCATCAAAAGATCAGATACAGGTCACATACGGCTGCGTTCACACTGCACCTGAAGTGACCCAAATCAGATTTTTTGGCCCCTATGTTCCTGTATCTGATCTTTTAATGTCAGTCTGAACCACACAGATCCGATTTTTTCAAATGTGACCCAGGACACTTGGATCTGTGCTCCTGAAACTGATACATATCTGATCTTTTGACATGTGACTTCAGTGTGAACGGCCAAAGTGCATTCATCCACCTACACGTTAACAAGACAAGACACAAACGTCACTATTCTGCGCTGAAGTAGGAGAAAATTGTTACTGAACTCTGTGTGACTGAAGTGAAGCACATCTCCACTCACCACAAAACACCACAACCAAAAACCTCGTCCTTCTCCTTCTCAATCTCCTCCTTAAAACAAGTCAGTTGTTCATGTTGTGGCTCCGGTACGAGAGGAACTTTAAAATCTCCAGGTGCTCGATGCTGCGTCCATGTTTGAACAACTTCCGTAAACACATTTAATGTTCACACTGGAGTCACATACAAGTCACATTTAACTGGAAATGTGAACGACCTCGAAAAAACATCGGATTTCACGAAAAAAATCGGAATTGAGCGTTAAACCCTGCAGTCTGAACGTAACCTACATGAACCAGTTCCTTCTGTTTTCTTCAGGATCAGAACATGAGTTGAGTTTGTTGTGTGACTCATGTGGCTCGTTGTTTCCTTTAAGTTTTGCTCTTTCTTCTCTTGAGACAGTGTGTGTGAGGAGACCGTGTGCATGTGCTGCTCTAGATCTGTGTGTGTGTGTGTGTGTGTGGTTTTGTGGCTGTCGTTGCGTCGCTGTGACCCTGGGAAACTCAGAGCAGTAAGTGTGTGTTCTACTTAAACACTCTGCAGTCAGGAGTTATAAATAATTAAAGGAAGTGTGAATCTGTTACTGTTCCAGAGAATCCACCTGCAAACACACACACCCTGACACACACACACACACACACACACCCGACACACACACACACACAGGTTCGTCCAGGGCTCAGGTGAAAACTCAGAACCTCCAGAATTCTGGGGTTTAGATGGAAACTGTTCACATCAGAGACACATTTTAGGTTTAAACTCACTGGATTTCAGCTTTGAACCTGCAACCCGAAAGAGAAAGTCACATGAGGCTCGTTCTGTTTTCTGATTGGAGAATCGTCTTGAACCGAAACACCAAATTAGAACAGAAACGTCCAACATTTTTGTGATTAAGAATAAATCCTCGTTACAGTTTTTCTCAGTAAAAGTCATATTTGATTTGAACATGTTTACATCAGATCTGGAGAAAGAGTTTGGTCAAGTTAACGAAATTTAAAATCAAAAATCTTGCAGACACTCCCTTTAAGATCTGTCTGTTTCTGTGTTGCTCTCGCTCACTGTGGGGGTGTTCTGCATGTATGTGTACTGTCAGAATGTTCAGCAGTTCATACAGTGGCAGACATTAAAAAAAACATTAAAAAACTTTTTAAAATAATCTGAAAATGCAAAAAAAAAATAAAATACAAAATGGCTTTAAAGGTTGTATGGAGGATTTTTTTTTTGTTTCAAATTGTCAATGAAAGTTTAAAATACCCTTATAGAAATGCAGCAGCCTGTAATTATGTTGATTAAAGAAAAAATGAAAAATCTGTCATCTGTGGACATGTGAGGGCATAAACATCAGCCAATAGATAACAAGGCTACCTCATCTATTGGCTGTCAGTGTCAAACTCCCTGCCTTTCTAGTGTAACTGATGCGCAGGGATTATGTGTTTATGCAGCGTTCTTAGAGGCTTTTTAAATTGTAGTTCCTCGCGTCGCACAAAGTTTGTTGAGAGGTGAACAAAAATCCACGGCCAGTTCGCCACAAACAAAAGTCCGTTTTTGAGGTCCTGAAGAAGAAGAGAAGGAGAAAAGGAGCGAAGGACAAACTGAGATTTCTTGGAGATCTCTTCCAGCGATTGCGCGAATGAAGCAGACGAAGGGTCTAAAAACTGATGTGTCGGTCGCTAAATTATTTCTAGACAGGAAACTTCAACAGGTAATTTGAACACGTGCTGGATGTAAACAAACGTGATTTCTAGAGTAAAGAGGCGAGATGTTTCTACTGAGGGAGGAAGGTGGTGTCACACATGCACACATTTGAAAAGGATGTTCTGTATTTCTTTCCCTTAAAAATCCTCTATACAACCTTTAAAGAGCACATTTTCAGTTTCCTTTGATGAGTCTGAGTGTTCATGGTTCTGTTTAGGAGTTTGATTTTTAACTAAAACGTGAGAGTGACTGACTAAAAATCCTGTTGTAGTGTGACCAGACCAGACGTCTCCACTGATTTGTCAAGAAATGTCCCAGGTGTCTCTGTTTTTGACCAATCTGACCCCTGCGACAGTAAAGCGAGACATAAACTGACATTTGTTTTGGTAAAATTACAGAAAACACAAAGTTATATTACGGAAGCCGAGAGGGGCCACAACAAACGCAAACGCCGCAACAAATACGAATGCCACAAAACACAACAAAAAAGCCACACAAACCAAAAAAAGCCACCAACGGAAATGACCCGAGACTCTATTTTAATGCAAAACCGCAACAAATACAACAACACAAACGCAAACCACACAAAAAAACAAACACGTTAAAAAGCCACAACACTTAAAAAAGCCGCAACACATCAAAAAGCCGCAACACATCAAAAAGCCGCAACACATAAAAAACAACACATAAAAATCCATCAAAACCACATCAAACCAAAAAAGCCACAACAAGTGACCTCGGACACATTAAAAAGCCACAAACACAAAAGCACAAACTAAAAATCCATAACGCATCAAAAAGCCACATCAAAACAAAAAAAGCCACACAGAAGTGACCACTGGACTCTATTTCCACGGACGATCAGCGCAAGTGAAGAAAGAAAACACAACGTGAAATGAAAAATTTAAAACAATAAATTACTTTACTTACGTTTCCAAACTTCTCCGTTCCTTTACTTTCACTTGTAGTTCTTCTTCTTCACTGCTGCTTGATCGGTCCGTCGGAAATAGAGTCCCGCGCTCACTTCTGTTGTGGCTTTTGATGTGTTGCGGCTTTTGTGTGTGTGCTTTTAATGTGTTGTGGCTTTTTGTGTTGTGGCTTTTGTTGTGTTGTGGCTTTTTGATTTGTGTCCGGCGGTCACTTCCGTTGGGGCTTTTTTTGGTTTGAGTTTTTTAATGTGTTGTGGCTTTTTAATGTTGTTTTAGTGTGGCGTTTGTGTATGTGTTGCGGCATTTGCGTTTGTGTTGTGGCTTTTTTGATGTGTTGTGGGCTTTAATTGTGTTTTTATGTGTTGTGGCATTTTGTGTTGTGGCTTGCGTTGTTGTGGGCTTCCTTTTTTGGCTTGCGAGAGTTGTGTGGCTTTTTAGTGTTTGTGGTTTTTAATGTGTGTGGAGTTTTGTTGTTGTTGCGTTGTTCCATTTCGAGTGTGCGGCATTTCGTTGTGTTGCTTTTTAGTGTGTGTGGCTTTTTAATTGTTGTGTTGTTGAGTTTGTTGTGCGGCGTTGCATTAAAATAGAGCCGCGGTCATTTCCGTTGTGGCTTTTTTTGGTGTGTTGTGGCTTTTTGTCGTGTTGTCGCGTTTGTATTTGTTGCGGCGTTTGCGTTCGTTGTGGCCCCTCTCGGCTTCCGTATTAGGACCAAAAGCATAAGTTTGGTTCTTGTAACAAACGATGTAAAGTTGTTATTGTTTAAATCGTATTGTTCACCGTTTTACTCAGCCCGACTCTGGATTCATCTTCTTTTTGTTCAGCTAAAAGCGCTTCAGTTTTTTTGCTTTTGTTGACCTGAGTTCAGCCGTAGTGACACAGAAAGACGAGAACTACAGGCTCCCTCCTCGTGTTCAGGAGTCACGAGAGCAAAGAGTCAGTTTAACCTGAGAAGAATTGACATCTTCAAAAAATAAAAATAAAAATGAAGATAAGAAATAAGAAAAAACTTGACTGTATTTCTGTTCGAGTGTGTAGAACAATTTGAGTGAAGATTTTAAAAAGTCTAACACTGTAGAAGCGTTTTAAAAAAAGAGTGTAA
>NW_026571515.1:1904076-1906466 GCF_026225935.1 Boleophthalmus pectinirostris | reverse complement strand
CTAAACCAGGACTAAACCAGGTCTAAACCAGGAGGTCTAAACCAGGACTAAAACCAGGTCTAAACCAGGTCTAAACCAGGACTAACTAAACCAGGTCTAAAACAGGTCTAAACCAGGTCTAAACCAGGACTAAACCAGGTCTAAACCAGGACTAAAACAGGTCTAAACCAGGTCTAAACCAGGACTAAACCAGGTCTAAACCAGGTCTAAACCAGGACTAAACCAGGTCTAAACAGGGTCTAAACCAGATCTAAACCAGGACTAAACCAGGACTAAACCAGGACTAAAACCAGGTCTAAACCAGGTGTAAACCAGGACTAAACCAGGTCTAAACCAGACTAAACCAGGAACTAAAACCAGGACTAAACCAGGTCTAAACCAGGTCTAACCAGGACTAAACCAGTCTAAACCAGGACTAAACCAGGTCTAAACCAGGACTAAACCAGGACTAAAACCAGGTCTAAACCAGGTCTAAACCAGGACTAAAAACAGGATCTAAAACAGGTCTAAACCAGGTCTAAACCAGGACTAAACCAGGACTAAAACCAGGACTAAACCAGGTCCTAAACAGGCTAAACCAGGACTAAACCAGGACTAAACCAGGACTAAACCAGGTCTAAACCAGGTCTAAACCAGGATAAAACCAGACTAAACCAGGTCTAAAACCAGTCTAAACCAGGACTAAACCAGGACTAAACCAGGTCTAAACCAGGGACTAAACCAGGGACTAAACCAGGTCTAAACCAGGTCTAAAACCAGGATCTAAACCAGGACTAAACCAGGTCTAAACTAAACCAGGACTAAAAAACAGGTCTAAACCAGGTCTAAAAACCTAAAACCAGGTCTAAACCAGGACTAAACCAGGACTAAAAAACAGGTAAACCAGGATAAACCAGGTCTAAACCAGGACTAACCAGGTCTAAACCAGGACTAACCAGGACTAAACCAGGACTAAACCAGGTCTAAACCAGGGTCTAAACCAGGACTAAACCAGGTCTAAACCAGGACTAAAACCCTAAACCAGGACTAAAACCAGGACTAAACAGGTCTAAACCAGGTCTAAACAGGACTAAACCAGGTCTAAACCAGGTAAACCAGGACTAAACCAGGTCTAAACCAGGACTAAACCACTAAACCAGGTCTAAACCAGGACTAAACCAGGTCTAAACCAGGACTAAACCAGGACTAAACCAGGACTAAACCAGGACTAAACCAGGACTAAACCAGGACTAAACCAGGACTAAACCAGGACTAAACCAGGACTAAACCAGGCCGCGCTGTCAGCCCCTGGTCCTCAAAATATTGTCACAAATAAAATCGGTCCGTCAAATCTGAGTCATTCTGCTCAAAATGTTTTCAGAAGCAGCAGATCGTCTGGACGATCGGGAAAAGTCCTGCCCCAGACCTCAGTTTTGGGGAAAAGTTTTGTTTGTTGTTTTTTTTTTTGGTCTCCTGTTTAGAAATCGTCTGAGTTTCTCGGAGGAAGACGAAGAGCGAATGGAAACTCCCGACTCCACAAACCTTCAGGAGAATCATCTGCTTCATTTGAGTCCTGGAATTGCCGAACTCGACTGAACTAAAAGTAAAAGCTGCTGTTGTAACTTGAAAACTACAGCTTCGTGACATCACAAGGTGGAACAGAGAGTTTTAAGATTTCGAGGATGTAAAGAGCTGCTCAAACTCTCCAACTCCAGATGTGTTTTTGAGGAGAGAACAACGTTAGAACATGATTTAAATCTCACAGGAGTCAGTCTGTCTGATCCTGTCACAGTTCTGCCTTTTGTTTACTTGTTTTCCCCCAGTCCAGTTCCAGTTTCTCAGTCTGTTCCTCCTTTTGCCACCTCCCTCCTTTCCCTACAGCTGTCACTCAATTCACTCATTCACTCACACTCATTCACTCATTCACTCATTCACTCCTTCTGAAACCAGCCCAGGCCCAGTCTATATATATAGTTCCAATCCAATCCACTTTATTTCTGTCGCACATTTCACAAACAAACTGTTTCCAAAGTGCTGCACAAATACATAAAAAATAACAACAATAAGATGATAAAGTAAACGACTAAAATAATACTAGTCTTAAAGTAATAAAACCAGTAAAATAATATAAAACCAGTAAAATAAAAATAAAACTATATCATAGAATAGAAATAAATAAATAAATAAATAAATAAATTAAATCAGTAAAACCAATAAAAACACATAAAAATAAAATAAAAGACACAGAGGAGCAACGACTCCCGCGGTGTTAAAAGCCGGAGAATAAAAGTGGGTCTTCAGACGAGATTTAAAACTCTCCACTGTGGAGCTGCTCCAACGTGAAGCGGCAGATCGTTCCAGAGTTTAGGGTCGACCACAGAGAAGCTCCTGTCCTCCTGGTTTTAAAGGTT
>NW_026571515.1:1864076-1899076 GCF_026225935.1 Boleophthalmus pectinirostris | reverse complement strand
ATACAGTTCAATAAAACATAAAATCTAAATCATGTCTGTGATACTAAAAGTCTTTGTTAAATCACTTCTTCTTGTTCAAAGTTCATATGAAACACAAACATTTTAATCCTCAAAACAGTGAAAATGTCAAATGTGTCGCATAAATGATCTTCCTTCCACTAAACAAGCAACAAAACTGTAGCTGTAACAAAATAATGCAGTAAAATAAACCAAAACAATATTCTTGGCGAAGTATCGATACAGCAGTCTCCGATATCGATGCTGTATCATCATATTAAACGATACTTTATATTGATATTTCAATATTTTTGCACACCCCTAGTTTTATTATTACCAAACATGTCCCAGTTTTTTATTTTGAAATTCTGGTCACTGTACATAAGACGTAACCAAACTGTCCACTAGGAGGCGTGAGTGAGTGAGTGAGTGAGTGAGTGAGTCCTTCTGCTGGGGTTTGTTTTTATGATGGAGTAAAGTGTTTCACATAAAGTTCTGATTTATTACGAGGCAGAAGTTTGAAGAAGACGAGTTTGAAAAGTTTGTTAAAGTTGATGTAGAAATGCGGCCGGTGTTTCTGCTCAGGAGAATCTGAAACGCTCTTTCATTCGTTTTTATTTCGAGTTTGTGCCAAGAGAAAAACAAAAATCATGAACTCAGCAAAAACTGGAGGGTTAAAATTTCAGGGTGAAATATTTCAGAGTTGTTTTTAACACAAAAAGTGTGATTTTAACTATTTGAAAGTTAAATGGAGGTTGGAGTTGGGGTTATTTGAGTTATTAAACTGATATGGGTGAAGTTAATTCAACTTCCTCTAGTTTTAATTCAACTTCCTCTAGTGTTAATTCAACTTCTCTTAGTGTTAATTTAACTTCCTCTAGTGTTAATTCAACTTCTCTTAGTCACCACTTCAAACTCCCTCCAGAGTAGAACCAGTTTGAACCAGTTTTGTTCATAATTTCATCTTAAATTAACTCAAATAAAGTGTAAAAATAAAACTCCTCTGTGTGTTGTTGAGTTAAATCAGGATAACTCTACAAAGTGTTATCTGTTTACTCTCTAAACGTTCATTTAACTCTGGATTTGGGTTAAACAGGAACTTTGGTCCAGTTTTACTTCATGAACATTTACAAAAAAGTTAAATTAACTCTAGAACAGAGTGACTCAGATAAACACAGAGAAAATGTTCAAACTGACTCTGTCAGAGTTGATCAATTTAAATGAACGCGTCTCTGTTCATGACAGTTTCAAACATATATGATGTTGTTTCTTCTGAACATTGATGAAGAAACTTTACATATATTTACATATAACAAAATAAATGACAAACTACGCAAACTAAATATAATTTTAACTCAATTTCTTTACTGTATTATGTTTGTACAAAGTAATAATAATGATAAAGAAGCACAGAAGTTTATGATCATATCCAAATAAACAAAATGAGAATGAAGAATGTGAGGATTTTTTCCCCCTTTATGATCGTACAAACTAATGATCATTTTTACAAAGGCTCAAAAGTTTATCATTTATGATCGTGTCAAAATAAACCTCAATAAGAATGAAAAAAATAAAAATAAAACAAGTCAGGTTTTTGTTTGTTTTATTTTATGATCGTACAAACTCATAAAACTGATAAAGAAGCACAAAGTTGATGTTTCCTGGTTCCTCGCGCGCGTCTCCTTGATCCTCACCTGCTCCGAGTCTTGAGCGCGTGTGAGAAAAACCCCAAACTGACCCCGCCCCCTCGAGTCCCGTGGCGCACGTTTGGAGAGCGGAGCGCACCAGAGCGCACCGGAACACGCACCGGGAGCACGCACAGGGAGAACACGGAGCACGGAGCACGGAGCACGGAGCACGGAGCACGGAGCACGGAGCACGGAACACGGAGCACGGAACACGGAACACGGAGCACGGGGGACGTCACGGGGGTTCGGGTGTTCGGGGCCCGGCGTGAGGAAGATGAGGCCCGGTGCTCGGAGTCTGCGGACGGATTCATCCCGAAACTTTCCCCGCGATGAGTAACGGCGTGACGTGGAGACGGAAGGGCCGCGTGGTCGACCTGAGGAACCGCTGGAGTGAGTGTGGCGCGTGACTCGACTCAGGGACCGTGGGACTTGTGGGACTTGTGGGACCGGGTCTTTCCTCGTGTCCTTCTCGGGCTCGTGCACCTTACGCCTCAAACCCTCCGCCCCGCGCACAAACATGGCGCAGCTCCGTGTTTACACCACATCAGACCCGCGCGCTGTGGACCTGGACCCGGACCCGGACCCGGACTCTGACCCGAGGACTGTACTTCCCAAACTGACTTGAATTGGTTTGATACTGGAGATTAGACACATTGAGAGACATTTAACTTGTCCTACATGTCCTTTTTTTTTTTTGTTTTGTTTTGTTTTTTTCAAACAACTGATGACTTCTTCAGAATCTAGAGTAAATATCACAAGACTAATTATTTAAAAAATCACACTATGACCTGATTTCGTGCATATTTGTGAATTCAAGACTCATTTGATGCACAGACTTGGACAAAATTGTTTGTTTCCCTCTAGAAAGGAAAGAAAAATCAACAATGGTCAATGTTTTATTTTTATTTTTTTAATAATTCCAGTTTTATACACTGTGATATTTACCCTGGTTGATTATGAAGACATGCAAGTTGTTTGAAAAAAATCTGGGACGTGTATCATAAGTTAAATGTCTTAGAATGTGTCGAATCTCCAATATCTAACGGCGACTTTCAAAACTCAAGGTTAGTGTGACCAGATTTTCAAAATAAAATCTGGGACATGCCTGGTTTTTGATGCCACTGGAAAAAAACAACAACAAAAAAACAAAACAATACCTAGTAGGGACGTTACAATAACTGAAATATTGTGATATCGTATCGTCAAAAGTCTCCCAAAATATCGAATCGCAAGTTCCTTTGCTTAAATTCATGGTTTTATAGAAGCAACAGTTTATAAACATCATCAACTACATTTCCCATGATTCATTTCAGCGCAGAAAACATGAAGAAAAATGTTTTTACTTGAATTCTTGGGATTATGACGAAAATAATTCACACCAGAATTTTGAACAAAAAACAAAACAGCTCTTCAAAATATCACAATAAATATCACAGACCGAGAGATTTGGATTCCATTACATCAATAATATCTGTAAGTTAAAATGACTTAAATTAAGAAAATGTGACTTTATTTGAGCAGATTCAACTTGTCAAGTCAAATGGTCGACCAGTGAAATAAGTTTGTTTTTCTTAATTCAAGCAACATTACATTTAGTTTCTTATTTGAAGTGTAAAAAGTAGTTGTTTTTCTTATTTTAAGTGCAGTAAGATGTGTTTTCTTATTCCTCTGGTTGATCATTTTACTTTTCATGTGAGATTGACTCAAATGATGTTGAAACATTTTTAATTCTCGTCATCTGAACTTGTCTAGATAAATCATTTCCAGTGTGGTAATGATAAAATTGTGAAAGGAGTGTGTGGTTAAAGAGAATATTTCTGCACTCAGCCCTAAAATTAGTCAGTACAGTCACATTTTCTTTGTGTTTTTGTCGTTTTGAAGTAGATTTTCTGTATTTTACCGAGACAAATGTCGGTTTATGTTTCTCTTTACTGTTGACAGGAAATAAATTGGTCAAAAATGGAGACAAAGGGTCAAAAATTGGTTTTGTATAAATCTGAATTGAAAAGTTGAGCCCTGTGTCCCCTGTCCCAGCAGATTCGTCCAAGTTTTATACAAAAAATGTCCCAAGTGTCTCGATTTTGGACCAATTTGATCCTGTCAACAGTAAAAAAGAGACAAACTGACATTTGTTTTGGTAAAATACAGAAAAGCGGCTTAAAAACGACCAAAACACAAATAAACCGACTCATGTTTATCATAAATGATAAATACTTCTAAGTACTTTAAAATACTACTCAATACTTCTCAATACTTCTTCTAAATACTTCTAAGTACTACTACTAAATGCTACTAAATACTTCTAAATACTTTAAAATGCTACTCAATACTACTCATTACTACTCAGTACTGCTAAATACTTCTTGTAAATACTTCTAAATACTACTAAATACTTCTAAGTACTTTCAAATACTACTAAATGCTACTAAATACTTCTAAATACTTCTAAATACTTTAAAATGCTACTCAATACTACTCATTACTACTCAGTACTGCTAAATACTTCTTGTAAATACTTCTAAATACTTCTAAATACTTCTAAATATTTCTAAATACTACTCAATACTTCTAAATACTACTCAATACTTCTAAATACTTCTAAGTACTTTAAAATACTACTAAATACTACCAAATACTTCTAAATACTACCAAATACTTCTAAATACTACTAAATACTTCTAAATACTACTAAATACTACCAAATACTACTAAATACTTCTAAATACTACTAAATACTACCAAATACTACCAAATACTTCTAAGTACTACTAAATACTACTAAATACTTCTAAGTACTACTAAATACTACTAAATACTTCTAAATACTACTAAATACTTCTAAATACTACTCAGTACTACTCAGTACTACTCAATACTACTCAATACTTCTAAATACTACTCAATACTTCTAAATACTTCTAAGTACTTTAAAATACTACTAAATACTACCAAATACTTCTAAATACTACCAAATACTTCTAAATACTACTAAATACTTCTAAATACTACCAAATACTACTAAATACTTCTAAATACTACTAAATACTACCAAATACTACCAAATACTTCTAAGTACTACTAAATACTTCTAACTACTACTAAATACTTCTAAATACTACTCAGTACTACTCAGTACTACTCAGTACTTCTAAATGACTGAGCTTTTTGAGATTTGAAGTCTGTTTTCGTGTCGTTTGTCGTTTAAAACTTCAAATATTTGCAGTTGTGTTTGTTCGTTCTGGTGTTTTTGTGTTTCTGTAGAGTCGTTCTCTTCATCCACTCGTCCAAAACACACGAAGCTCCTCCGTGTTTTTAAAGTTCACACCCCAAAACTGATCCCCCCCCAATCTGCAGAGACACAAGACGAGGCTCAAAACTGGGACTGTCCAGAGTTTAAAAAAAAAAAAAAAAAAAAAAAAAGGACGTCTGGTCGAGGTTCTTCAGGTTTAAAGTGTTTTTTTCAGACACTTTTGCAGGAGATTTTCTGAACTAAAAACTCTGATCATGTGAAATATCAATGACACCGGTCGGAGTTTAATTATGACTCAGACTCAGACTCAGACTCTTATCACAGCCTGACCCACTTTTATTTGCTCTGTGATTCACTGTGTGTTTAAAGCTGCACTGTGTAACTTTTCTGGCAGAGATGTTATTGCTTTGTCCGGAAAGTTCCACAGTCTCATAATAATAAATAATAGATAATAAATAATAGATAATAAATAATAAATAATAGATAATAAATAATAGATAATAAATAATAATAATAGATAATAAATAATAAATAATAGATAATAAATAAATAATAGGCTCTTCACCAGCTTCTGGTGCTTGGGCCCAATAATAATAATAATAATAATAATAATAATAATAATAATAATAATAAAAAATACATTTTTTTTAGGCATCTTTACTTTACTCAATGACATTTTTATATAAAGTAAAGTACAGTAAAGTAAAGGTCTAAATACTACCAAATACTACTAAATACTACCAAATACTTCTTAATACTTCTAAATACTACCAAATATTACCAAATACTTCTAAATACTACTAAATGCCAAATACTACTAAACACTACAAAATACTTGTAAACACTACAAAATACTTGTAAATACTACAAAATACTTCTTAATACTAAATACCACTATATTCTACTAAATACTACATAATACTACTAAATACTTCTAAATACCACCAAATACTTCTAAATACTACCAAATACTTCTAAATACCACCAAATACTTCTAAATACCACCAAATACTTCTAAATACCACCAAATACTTCTAAATACTATATAATACTATACAGTATAATACCATATAATACTTCTAAATACTATTAAATACTTGTAAATACTACTAAATACTTCTTAATACTAAATTCTACTAAATACTACATAATACTACATAATACTACTAAATACTATATAATACTTCCAAATACTACTAAATACTACTAAATACTATGAAATCTGAGACTAAAGGCTCCAAATCAGAACTGGACCAGGTCTAAACCAGAACAGATCCAGGTCAGATCTGTGGAGAGGCGACTCTGCTCAGAATGTTTGTGTCTGTTTGTTTTTCTGGGGATTTTTCAGACATAAAACCTCCTGTAACTGAATAAAAGTGAAGTGGAGCAGTTTCACGTCACAGTGTGGAACAAGACGGTGACGGACTCTCCAAAACAACGTGGAAAAGTTCCAGAGTGCAGCTTTAAGAGTTTGTTTTATTGCTGGTGTGGAGCAGATCCTGGTGCTGTTGTCTGTGTGAGGAATGCAGTTTCTCTTCACTCTGCAGGCGGCTGTCGGGGCTTGTTTAGAGCCTGAGGCAGTGGAGCAGTGAGGAGCTGTGAGGAGCAGTGAGGAGCAGTGAGGAGCAGTGAGGAGCTGTGAGGAGCAGTGAGTGAGGAGCTGTGAGGAGCAGTGAGGAGCAGTGAGGAGCTGTGAGGAGCTGTGAGGAGCAGTGAGGAGCAGTGAGGAGCAGTGAGGAGCTGTGAGGAGCTGTGAGGAGCAGTGAGGAGCAGTGAGGAGCAGTGAGGAGCTGTGAGGAGCTGTGAGGAGCAGTGAGGAGCAGTGTGGAGCAGTGAGGAGCAGTGAGGAGCAGTGAGGAGCAGTGAGGAGCAGTGAGGAGCTTGTGTGGAGCTGTGAGGAGCAGTGTGGAGCTGTGTGGAGCTGTGAGGAGCTGTGAGGAGCAGTGAGGAGCAGTGAGGAGCTGTGAGGAGCTGTGAGGAGCTGTGAGGAGCTGTTTGTAGAGCTGTGAGGAGCTGTGTGGAGCTGTGTGGAGCTGTGAGGAGCTTTGAGGAGCTGTGAGGAGCTGTGAGGAGCAGTGAGGAGCAGTGAGGAGCTGTGAGGAGCTGTGAGGAGCTGTGAGGAGCTGTGAGGAGCAGTGTGGAGCTGTGTGGAGCAGTGAGGAGCTTTGAGGAGCTGTGAGGAGCAGTGAGGAGCAGTGAGGAGCTTTGAGAGCTGTGAGGAGCTGTGTGGAGCTGTGTGGAGCTGTGAGGAGCAGTGAGGAGCAGTGTGGAGCTGTGAGGAGCTGTGAGGAGCAGTGAGGAGCTTTGAGGAGCTGTGAGGAGCAGTGAGGAGCAGTGAGGAGCTTTGTAGAGCTGTGAGGAGCTGTGTGGAGCTGTGTGGAGCTGTGAGGAGCTTTGAGGAGCTGTGAGGAGCTGTGAGGAGCTGTGAGGAGCAGTGTGGAGCTGTGAGGAACTGAGGAGCAGTGTGGAGCAGTGTGGAGCAGTGAGGAGCTGTGAGGAGCAGTGAGGAGCTGTGAGGAGCAGTGAGGAGCAGTGAGGAGCAGTGAGGAGCTGTGAGGAGCTGTGAGGAGCAGTGAGGAGCAGTGAGGAGCTGTGTGGAGCTGTGAGGAGCTGTGAGGAGCTGTGAGAGGAGCAGTGTGGAGCAGTGTGGAGCTGTGTGGAGCAGTGAGGAGCAGTGAGGAGCAGTGAGGAGCTGTGAGGAGCAGTGTGGAGCTGTGTGGAGCTGTGAGGAAGCTGTGAGGAGCTGTGAGGAGCAGTGAGGAGCAGTGAGGAGCAGTGAGGAGCAGTGAGGAGCTGTGAGGAGCTTTGTGAGGAGCAGTGAGGAGCTGTGAGGAACTGTGAGGAGCAGTGAGGAGCAGTGAGGAGCAGTGAGGAGCTGTGAGGAGCTCTGGGAACCTCTGAGGAACCTCTTTACACCCTGGAGCTGTCACACCTGTTTGTGTTTGTGGTCTTTGCTCAGATTTCTTCATTGTTGTTGTTGATTACATGGAGATGAACTCTGACTCTGCTCAGAGGAAACAGATCCGTCCTCTCCAGGTCCGAGTCTGGTCCGAGTCTGGTCCGAGTCTGGTCCGAGTCTGGTCTGTCTCTGGTCTGTCTCTGGTCTGTCTCTGGTCTGTCTCTGGTCTGGATCAGGTCCGTGTCTGGACTTGTTCGTTCCGGAGGTGCAGGTGTGAAGCTGCTTCATTCAACCTCGTCCTTTTGATCCCGATCTGTGTACAACATAATGCAGCTCTGTGATTGGTTAGTTCCACCTGTCACTCACTCGGAGCGTGACACAGGCTGACCAATAGGAAGAGAGGGCGGGAAAAAACTGAATCCCAGTGTGCTCTGTGTCGTGTCACATTCACACGTTTCAAACAAAATCCCTCAAAAAAACAAGAAAACAACTGCATGAAATGTATTTTTTAGAATCAGCTGAGTGAAGAATACAGTTTATTTTTGGAAGTTTAGCATCATAAACGTGTTCGCTGGTGAACGTTTGTTGAGGCGACGCTTTAAAACTTGTAGAACATTCAGAGTTTTCACCATAAACTCACGACTCTAAATGTAAACGACAGACCTGAACTCACCTGCACAGACAAACACAAATCTACATAAAAACTGTCAATCGTTTCAAAAAGTTTGTTTGTGTGATTTTGGTTCTTAAGATGTTCAACTGTTTATTTTGGGTCAATGAGTCAAAATGTGAAACAGCCTCAAAACAGCAGAAAATGAAACCAAACATTTGTATTTGGTTTGTGCAGTTTTGTGTGTGACTGTTTTCATTCGTTCGAGTTTATTTCAAAAATTATTATTTATAATAATTACAATAATTATTATTATTTTTGTGCAGATTATATGAGGTCATTTTCATTCAGCTGATGCAGTGACTTTAACAAAACTCCACAAAGGCTCATTCCATTTCAACAAGTGGCCCACGTACTTCGATCTCAAAAAATTCTGAAAAAATTACCAGCTGGTCCCAGACTATTATGTACCAACCCTGTGAAATTTTTGTGATTTTTGATAATTGCTTTTCAAGTTACAGCTCGTTTAGTGAGGGGAGGATGTGTCCATTTACAGGCCCAAAATCGCGTCATTTTTTCTCGTCCGTTTTCACAGGTCGATATCTCCATAAGTATCACACATACGGGGCTGAAATTCTCTAGGCTTGTGCTCCTTTACTCTGTGTTCAAATAAAATCTATCAAAAGTTTGTATCTCAACTCATTGTCATTTTATATGAACTTAAAAATGAAAAAAAACTTGTTCATTTCCGTGTCCGTTCCATTTTTAGCCCCTTTTTAAACCTACTTGTAGGTGTAATAGACCCTTCAATTTTTTTGAGAATCAAGATTTGTACTAGGACTGTTAAAAAAAATCACCAAATGTTGAAAATTTGAAATGTGTTATGTGTGAGGCTCCTGTTAAAAACAAGAAAACATAACATGGTCCGATTTTCACATGTCATTTATGGTATGTGGGTAGTGACAAAAAATTTTGAATATTTTTTTCCTGAAAGACCAGAAAAAGACCTTTCATATTGGTACCAAACATATGTATTTTATGAAGCTTCTTAAATTTTTTATTGTATCTTGAACATTCACATTCAAATAAAAAAAAAAAAACATGATGCGTGAGATTTTCTGGAAATTTGATGAAATGGCGTGGAATGAAACGACCTGAGGCTGTGGAAAAGTCTGTTTCAGTCTTTAGTAATTTGATTTTGATTCATATTTTCTATAGTAACACAGACTTTTCCACAGACTCGTCGTTTCTCTTCACGAGTTTTGTGGAGTTTTGTTAAAGTCGCTGTCGTCAACTGAGCGGAAATGACCTCATAAAAATTCTGCAAAGATAATAATGAATAATTTTAGACATTTGTACTGATTTCTGTCTCTGCGTGGATGATGTTTGTCACCACAGCGACGCTCGTGCCGATGTTTGTGCGAGAGATGCTATCGATCCTATTTCGATATGTTTTAAGATGCAAAAAAAAATCCCACGGTGGAAAAGTGATGTATAAAAATGTGACCATGAATCGTAAAAGCCCCTTCACCTGACCTCTGACCCCTGACCTCTGACCCTGACCCTGACCGTGTGTTTGTGTCGCAGGTGAACAGCCCCGAGGACCCATCATCTCAGACATCTCAGTGAAGCATGGTCAGTACCTCATCCTCCCGCGCTCTGTTCTTCTGCTGATGTTTCGTCGTGTTCTTCTGCTGATGTTCCATGTTCTCTGTTCTTCTGCTGATGTTCCGTTCTGTTCTTCTGCTGATGTTTCGTCGTGTTCTTCTGCTGATGTTCCGTTCTGTTCTTCTGCTGATGTTCCGTGTTCTTCAGCTCTGTGTTTTCTGTTCTTCTGCTGATGTTCCGTTCTGTTCTTCTGCTGATGTTCCGTTCTGTTCTTCTGCTGATGTTCCGTGTTCTTCAGCTCTGTGTTCTGTTCTTCTGCTGATGTTTCGTCGTGTTCTTCTGCTGATGTTCCATGTTCTTCAGCTCTGTGTTTTCTGTTCTTCTGCTGATGTTCCGTTCTTCTGCTGATGTTCCGTTCTGTTCTTCTGTTGATGTTCCGTTCTGTTCTTCTGCTGATGTTTCGTCGTGTTCTTCTGCTGATGTTCCATGTTCTTCAGCTCTGCGTTTTCTGTTCTTCTGCTGATGTTCATGTTCTTCTTCAGCTCTGCGTTTTCTGTTCTTCTGCTGATGTTCCGTTCTGTTCTTCTGCTGATGTTCCGTTCTGTTCTTCTGCTGATGTTCCGTTCTGTTCTTCTGCTGATGTTCCGTTCTGTTCTTCTGCTGATGTTTCGTCGTGTTCTTCTGCTGATGTTCCATGTTCTTCAGCTCTGCGTTTTCTGTTCTTCTGCTGATGTTCCGTGTTCTTCAGCTCTGTGTTCTGTTCTTCTGCTGTTGTTCCGTTCTGTTCTTCTGCTGATGTTCCGTTCTTGTTCTTCTGCTGATGTTCCGTTCTGTTCTTCTGCTGATGTTCCGTTCTGTTCTTCTGCTGATGTTCCGTTCTGTTCTTCTTCTGCTGATGTTCCGTGTTCTTCTGCTGATGTTCCGTTCTGTTCTTCTGCTGATGTTTCGTTCTGTTCTTCTGCTGATGTTCGTTCTGTTCTTCTGCTGATGTTTCGTCGTGTTCTTCTGCTGATGTTCCGTGTTCTTCAGCTCTGTGTTCTGTTCTTCTGCTGATGTTCCGTTCTGTTCTTCTGCTGATGTTCCGTTCTGTTCTTCTGCTGATGTTCCGTGTTCTTCAGCTCTGTGTTTTCTGTTCTTCTGCTGATGTTCCGTTCTGTTCTTCTGCTGATGTTCGTTTCTGTTCTTCTGTTGATGTTCCGTGTTCTTCAGCTCTGTGTTCTGTTCTTCTGCTGATGTTTCGTGTGTTCTTCTGTGATGTTCATGTTCTTCGCTCTGCGTTTTCTGTTCTTCTGCTGATGTTCCGTGTTCTTCTGCTGATGTTCCGTTCTGTTCTTCTGCTGATGTTCTGTTCTGTTCTTCTGCTGATGTTTCGTCGTGTTCTTCTGCTGATGTTTCATGTTCTTCAGCTCTGTGTTCTGTTCTTCTGCTGATGTTCATGTTCTTCAGCTCTGCGTTTTCTGTTCTTCTGCTGATGTTCCGTTCTGTTCTTCTGCTGATGTTCCGTTCTTTTCTTCTGCTGATGTTCCGTTCTTGTTCTTCTGCTGATGTTCCGTTCTGTTCTTCTGCTGTTTCGTCGTGTTCTTCTGCTGATGTTCCATGTTCTTCAGCTCTGCGTTTTCTGTTCTTCTGCTGATGTTCCATGTTCTTGTTTTTCAGTTCTTCTGCGTGTTTTCTGTTCTTCTGCTGATGTTCCGTTCTGTTCTTCTGCTGATGTTCCGTTCTGTTCTTCTGCTGATGTTCCGTTCTGTTCTTTTCTGCTGATGTTTCCGTTCTGTTTCTTCTGCTGATGTTCCGTTCTGTTCTTCTGCTGATGTTTCCGTGTTCTTCTGCTGATGTTCCGTTCTGTTCTTCTGCTGATGTTTTCTGTCTTCTCTGATGTTCGTTCTGTTCTTCTGCTGATGTTTCGTCGTGTTCTTCTGCTGATGTTCCGTGTTCTTCAGCTCTTCGTGTTCTGTTCTTCTGCTGATGTTCCGTTCTGTTCTTCTGCTGATGTTCCGTTCTGTTCTTCTGCTGATGTTCCATGTTCTTCAGCTCTGTGTTCTGTTCTTCTGCTGATGTTTCGTCGTGTTCTTCTGCTGATGTTCCGTTCTGTTCTTCTGCTGATGTTCCGTTCTGTTCTTCTGTTGATGTTCCTGTTCTTCTGTTGATGTTCTTCTGTTCTTCTGTGATTTTCTGTTCTTCTGCTGATGTTCCTTCTGTTCTTCTGGTGATGTTCCTGTTCTTGTTCTTCTGCTGATGTTCGTTCTGTTCTTCTGCTGATGTTCCGTTCTGTTCTTCTGCTGATGTTCCGTTCTGTTCTTCTGCTGATGTTCCGTTCTGTTCTTCTGCTGATGTTCCGTTCTGTTCTTCTGCTGATGTTCCGTTCTTTTCTTCTGCTGATGTTCCGTTCTGTTCTTCTGCTGATGTTCCGTTCTGTTCTTCTGCTGATGTTCCGTTCTGTTCTTCTGCTGATGTTCCGTTCTGTTCTTCTGCTGATGTTCCGTTCTGTTCTTCTGCTGATGTTCCGTTCTGTTCTTCTGCTGATGTTCCGTTCTGTTCTTCTGCTGATGTTTGGTGTTCTTCTGCTGATGTTCGTTTTGTTCTTCTGCTGATGTTCCGTTCTGTTCTTCTGCTGATGTTCCGTTCTGTTCTTCTGCTGATGTTCCGTTCTGTTCTTCTGCTGATGTTCCGTTCTGTTCTTCTGCTGATGTTCCTTGTTCTTCTGCTGATGTTCCGTTCTGTTCTTCTGCTGATGTTCCGTTCTGTTCTTTTGCTGATGTTCCGTGTTCTTCTGCTGATGTTCCGTGTTCTCCAGCAGGCTCCAGTGCTCCAGGAGAAGGTGCGGATGGTCAGCAGGGGGTGGTCAAGAGGTTCAGCGCCCTCTTCACGTCTTTGCGCAAAATAAAGAGAGACCGTGAGTCTTCAGATTTACAGAATTATAAGAAAGAAACCAGGTCTAAACCAGGTCTAAACCAGGACTAAACCAGGACTAAACCAGGACTAAACCAGGACTAAACCAGGACAAAACCAGGACTAAACCAGGACTAAAACCAGGACTAAACCAGGACTAAACCAGGACTAAACCAGGTCTAAACCAGGACTAAAACCAGGTCTAAACCAGGTCTAAACCAGGTCTAAACCAGGACTAAACCAGGACTAAACCAGGACTAAACCCAAGCTAAAACCAGAGCTAAACTAGGAACTAAACCAGGACTAAACTAGGAACTAAACCAGGACTAAAGAAGGACTAAACCAGAATTAAACTAGGACTAAACCAGGACTAAACCAGGACTAAATCCAGAAGTAAACCAGGACTAAACTAGAACTAATCCAGGACTAAACCAGGACTAAACCCAAGCTAAAACCGGGTTTTAGCTCGACACATAAGTCCACAGCTAAACCAGGTCTAAACCAGAGCTAAAAACTAATAGACTAAACCAGGACTAAACCAGGACTAAACCAGGACTAAACCAGGACTAAACCAGGACTAACCCTCTGTTATACTGTTTTCTGTGCAGGGACCAAAGACCCGGAGCCGCCGGAGCCGCTGGGCCCGCTGGTGGAGGACCGGCAGCAGCGTTACGCCAGTGGACAGTACTTCTTCGAGTACCTGGTGGTGGTCGGTCTGAAGAAGGGCAGAGATGAGGGCAGCTACGAGCCGCAGATCTCCTACCAGTTCCCCAAGGTCTGCGACTCCAGCTTCTGATCCGGGCTCGAACCATGTTTTCTCCTCACAAAAAGACCTGGAGTTGTGTTTTGTTTCATTCAAATGTTTTCTGTCCATCATCTCCAAAACTCCAAATGCTCTGGTCCACCTCACGACGCCGTTTTGTTCATTAGAGTTTGGTTTTTCCAAGGCTCAAGGAGGAAACTTTATAAGAGTGAAGAGAAAGTGGGGTAATGCAGTCGCTTTAATCACTGTGACAGAAAAGTGAGGATATAAATAAAAGTGTTTATAGAAGGTGAGTCTGGCTGAGTGCAGCAGAACAGAGCTCAGAAGCACGACCGCTGGAAACGAGGCTTTAGTTTAGGTTTCGTTTATACGACGAGGGTCTGAACAGAAGACGCAAAAGTGGCGTCGCGTCTTCACTTTTTATTCCGCGTTTAGTCGAGTGTTTTCAGGAGTAAATCTGCTGCACACGGTCAAGCAAAAGTGTGTGGAATTGGATTGGGTATGAGTTTCATTAGTTACTTCTTCCATAAAGTCGTCCCGGTTGACTGGTTCTCCAGGTCTCGTCCAGATCCGTCTGACTCGACTGCGACGACCTGGTGCATCCAGAATTTGACAGAAGTTACTGCAGATCCTTCTCTGTTCACTAAGGCTACGTTCAGTCTGCACCTGAAGTGACCCAAATCAGATTTTTTGGCCTTTATGTTCCTGTATCTGATCTTTTAATGACTTTTTTCATCAAGGGCCACATTTCTAAACACAGACGAAGCAGAGGGACGATCGAGGGCCGTAGACTGATGGTGAATACAGTGAATAATTCAAATATGTGCAGGTTTAACACGTTAGAATGAGCCATCAGTCTTTATTCATGCTGTTACTTAAAACAACACACTAAATATTAAATATTCGCTCTATCAAGATAGATTTTCAAAAAACTTGCAGTAAAAAGTTCATTTTTAATTGATGCAAGGTCATTTGGGCCAAGAAAAATTTGTCTGAGGGCCGCATTTGGCCCACGGGCCATAGTTTGGACATGCCTGGTCTAGTGTTTTCTGATTCCTGATCTAGTCGCTGGAGAGAAATGAAATTGAGCGGAGACACTAGGTGGCACCAGCCTGAGTAGATTTTGTGTAACTTTCCATACTATGCCCCAGTGAAGGGGCATGGACCAGGGCTGTTCTCCTCCTCCCCTGTCCTCATGTTTTGCTGCAGTGTTTATTCTTGTTTGTCTGTCTCCTGGTCTGGTCCATGTCTAGTCTCCCCATGTCATACTGAATGTGTTTGTGTTTGTGATGTTCGGACGGGGTGGCAGGTCCAATTTCGATTCCTTTGTGTGTCCAGTACCTGTGAAGAAATAGACAATAAAGGCCATAAAGGTTATTCTTTCATGTATTCATTCGGCTCTGGTTCTTTCAGAGGGACGGGATGGGCCGCTCTCAAAGAGAGGAGGAAGAGAAGATCCTGAAGGCCATCACGCTCTTCTGTTTCCCAGAGGGCATTAACTGGGCTCCTCTGACCGAATATCACAGGTACTGACCCCTGACTGACCCCAACCTGACCCCAACCTGACCCTGACTGACCTGTGCTGTTGTGTTTCAGTGAGACCTTCTCGTTCGTCCTGACGGAGATCGATGGGAGCAGGAGGAACGGTTACTGCAGGAGGCTGCTGGTCAGTACTGTCCCTCACATCACAAAAATATCAGTATATCGAAATATCGCGATACTATAGTTCAGGAGAGTCAAACTAATTTTGTTCCGGGGGCCGTGTCCAACCTGCTTTGATCCCAATGAGGCCGGATCAGAAAACTCATGTCATATAAACCCCAAAAATAACAATAAATTCAAATATTTGTGCAGAGAAACACAAATCTATTACAGAAATCTTTTTTAATTGATGAACTCTTTCTTTTACAAAATATTATTATATTATGAACAACCTGAAACTTTAAGAAAAAATACAATTTCAACACAAAGTTTTAACATTAACTTGTGCAAACAGGAATAAGTCAATTTTTGTTGTAAAATCCTGCACTCGGCTCCACTTTTCTCATGTTGGACATTTTTCTGATGAGGGTGTCACGGTCAACAGTCAAAACGATCGTCCTTTAAGAGCGTTTGGAAAGAGACAAGTCTTCATTTGTGCTGCTCTGGTGGGAGGGGCCACGTACAGAGACGCTGGAGACGCTGCTGTGATAAACACCACAGAAAATTAACAAGATTTTAATAGAAAATATAATTAAAATATTTGAGTAGAAAATCAGTCGTGTTGTGTGTCGTGTGTGTCATTTGTGTGTTGTGTTGTGTGTCATGTGTGTGTCATGTGTGTCATTTGTGTGTTGTGTTGTGTGTCATGTGTGTGTCATGTGTGTCATTTGTGTGTTGTGTTGTGTGTGTGCAGCCCGGGGGAAAAGGAGCTCGTCCTCCAGAGGCCTACTGCATCATCAGTCGAGTGGCCTGCTTCGGACTCTTCTCTAAGGTAAAACCCCAGACTGTGAGTAAATGTACACGTCTCTAAACCGCCGCCCGACACGTTCAAAACAGAGAGAGACTTTACTGATCCTGAGGGAAAATCAAGTTTTGCTGCGGCGACATTTCCACTCTGCGTCTCAGGTTACGTTTACACCGAAACGAATCACTGTATCGGAAACGATTTGCGTCCAGACACGTCGTTTCTGTGTCCCCGATCAAAGTCTTCCCTCCGCACAGTAACGCGAAACCGCCTGAAACACTGGTCACATGACTAGACTGGCATAAGGAGCGAATCGCAGTGACGTGGTCCAATAAGGACGCGACTAGAGCTCCTACGTCAGAGTATCGGTGTTTTCAGGCATCCACACTGTGCCGGATCAGATCTGTACGAACATGAATTCGTGGGAGCTGGAGGCACCAGATCGTTCCGTCTCTGGAGCCGTTTTCCATCGGGTTAGTGTGAACAACACTACGGAAGCCGAGAAGGGTCACAACAAATGCAAACGCCGCAACAAATACAAAAGCTACAACACACCAAAAAAAAAGCCATAACGGAAATGACCGCGGGACTCTTATTTTAATGCAAACGCCACAACTACTACAACTACAACGTGAAACAAATAATGATAAAACAATAAATTACTTTTACTTACGTTTCCAACTTCTCCGTTCCTTTACTTTTCATGTTGTAGTTCTTCACTTGACGCTTGATCGGTCCGTCGGAAAACACAGTCCCGCGGTCACTTCCGTTGTGGCTTTTTAATGTGTTGTGGCTTTTAATGTGTTGTGGCTTTTTAATGTGTGTGTTGTGGCTTTTTAATGTGTTGCGGCTTTAATGTGTTGTGGTTTTTAATGTGTTGTGGCTTTTTAATGTGTTGTGGCTTTTAATGTGTGCGTTTGCGTTGTGTTGTGGTGTTTGATTTGTTGCGGCGTTTGCATTAAAATAGAGTCCCGCGGTCATTTCCGTTGTGGCTTTTTTTGGTGTGTTGTGGCTTTTTGTCGTGTTGTCGCGTTTGTTTTTGTCGCGGCGTTTGCGTTTGTTGTGACCCCTCTCGGCTTCCGTAGAACACTGCACCCACAACGAAAACGACTCGAATACGACTAGTGTGGACGGGGCCTCAGCGTCCTTTGTGTCAGAGTCAAAGGTCTCCGGTCGGTTTCACAGGACGACTGGTCAGGGTCAGATCTGTGTCAGGGCAGTTTGAGGAGAGGAAGGGCTCTCAGGACAAAAGTGTTCCTCCTGTGTCCTGCAGCGTCACAGCAGCCTCCAGGTGGCGCCAGGTGAACACAACAGGAAAGGTTCTTTATTTACTCCGCTCTGGTGTTTCTGTTGGCGATAAAATGGATCATTTCCTCCAAGTGTTTCCTCTGGAAGGTTTTCTGACACATTTGCTGCCACACATGGTGTAAAAATTCTTAAATGTCCTTAGCTCTTGGCACGGTTTCCATGGATACGAGACAAAACAAACAGCTTTGCTCTGCCGTGAGTCTCGACACTGTCCACGTTTACATGATGTTTTTTTAATTCCGAATGAATTGTTCTGAATTAAAATATCCTCCAAGTTTACACGGAAATAATAATGTTGAATTGTTTCTGTGTTAAACTTGTTAAATGTTCTTTATTTAATGTGTGTGAGCGTCTGGGGCGGGGAAGGTTCTGATTGGACAGAGACACAAACGGATTTACGTCTTTGGGAAGAAAACTCACACTTCAGCTGCTCCCGGCTTTTCTGTCATCTTGGTTTGTCGTTTCTCCACGGACACAAACACCGTCCAAACTTCTTTAAGCTTAAGTTTAATTCGGGATAATAATTTTCATTAGGAATTAAGTGTTTATATGTAAATGTGGCAATTTTGGTCTTAAAATGTTCGCATTAATCCGCTCGACATGATCCTGCTGTTTTTATTTAGCTTTTTTGTCTGTAATTAATTTCTGATATTGACCTGGCTCCACCTACGCCTCTGTAACATTTAGTTTATCAGAAGTTTCACACTGTGGGCCTCTTCACCCTTCCTCAGTCCACTTCCTCCTTCAGTCTGACGTAACCGCACACCACACGTCTTTATCTCGAGCGCATGTGTCCAGTCAGCAGACGAGCTGTGAAACCTGTGGTCACCGTGGCTCTGACAGTTTGGGTGGTGTTGAATTAAAGTTGTACTAACGTTTTTGTAGAGATGCACCTGCTTGTTTACATGGAGGTTTTATTTCTCTGTCAGGATTGTTGGCATTAAAGGGCCACTTTTTTTCTCCTGATTCTCTGTGTAAATGTGTTTAAAATAGAAGTGTGTTTCTGTCTTATTTTGGTATTTTAGTGCAGATTTGTTAAAAATGTGACTTTTGGGTGACTGATGTATCGAGTTAGGCTTTGTTTATGTCATTTTACAGATCTTCCTGAAGCGACACACATTTTTTCAGTTTGTAATAACAATATAATCCTCATTTGCTCACTTGATCATATTTTTAAAGATTTTTTGTCTTGTTCCTGATGTCCTATTAGCCTGATTCTTGAGTCTGTTTGACTTGGTGTAAACCGTGTGACCTGCAGCATTAGGATTCGTTCACTCGACAGTAGACGGGGACTTTTTTTATTGAACCAATCGTTGTTGTTTGGTCGTGACGTTTGTAAAGCTCCAAATCCTGTAGGAAGAAGGACAATAACGTCTTTACCTGAGATAAAATTCACCAAACATTCTCTTTGTTCCGGCTTTAAATCCTCGATCTCGGGAATCGTTGCCAACACAGAATGTCTGACTCTTCTCTGATTGGTCGGTGCACTTTCTACAACTTCCAGGGTTCTTGAAAAATGTTGATTTGGGAAGAAATATGAATTATTTCTTTACCTGCTGCCGTGAACGTAATTTGTAAACAGCGCAACACAAGAAACTTGTCAAAAAATCACTTTTAGGAAGGTAAAAATGTGTTGAGATACTGTGTTTTCCACACTATTAGGCGCTCTGGTCTATTTTCGAACTTTTTTCACAAATAAACCTCGTGGGACTTTAAATGAAACCCAACAGTGTGATGGGTGAGTGGTTTTGTTTGTTTGTTCGTTCACGGTGACTCTGGGCTTTGTTCAGTTGTGGCGTGTAGGGAGGGTGTGTCTGGGACCAACGGATTGTCGGCGTGTTCGCAGTGACTCAGTTGTTCAGTCGTGTCTAGAAGCGGCACGTTGCGCTCGTCGCTTTTTTCGGTTCGTTCCTCCGTTCCGTTCCTCGTCGGCGTGGAGTGATGAGTGTGTGTGTGGGGTGTGTTTCGCTGTGTGTTTGTGTGTTCTGTGTGGTGTGTGTTTGTAGTTTACTTTGAAGTCGTGCTGGGACACCTGAGTGGATTTGGGTTTGGGGCACTCCGGATTGTGCGGCGCAGTCCTTTTTTAAGCGATTAGAGGCTTAAAGGTTGTATGGAGGATTTTTTATATATTTTTTTGTTTCAAATTGTCAATGAAAGTTCAAAATAGCGTTACAGAGACGCAGCAGCTTTGGAATTATGAAGACCAAAAAAAAAAAAACTATGAAAATCCATCAACTGCGGACAGATAAACATCAGCCAGTAGATAAAGAGGCTGCCTCATTTTCTATTGGCTGTTGGGTTGTCAATCAAACTCCCTACGTTTCTAGTGTAACTGACTCTCCGGCGCGTGAGGATTACGTGGTTTATGCGGCGGTTCTTAGAGGCTTTTTCTAACTGTCGCTTCCTCACAATTCGCACAAAGTTTGTTGCGACGGCGGACGAGAATCCACGACCAGTTCGCCGCAAAACAAAGTCGGTTTTTGAGGTCGATGAAAGAAGAAGAGAAGAAGGAGAAAAGGAGCGAAGACAAACTGAGGTGATTCTTGGAGATTCCTTCCAGCGATGGCGCGACTGAAGCAGACGAAGGGTCTAAAAACTGACGCGTCGGTCGCTAAAATATTTCTAGACAGGAAACTTCAACAGTAATTCTGAACGAGGCTGTAAACAAACGTGATTTCTAGAGTAAAGTAGATGTTTCTACTGAGGAGCTGTGGAGGAGGAAGGTGGCGTCACACATGCACAACATTTGAAAAAAGGACTGTCGCTGTATTTCACTTCCCTTAAAAAAAATCCTCTATACAACCTTTAAGAGCGCGCCTGGAAAATATGGTTTATTGTAATTTACTTAAGTAATTAATACAATATATATAATGCAATTTTTTTATTTATATGTACATAGATTAACTAACAAACGGTACAATTCAGAGGGACTTTCCAGCTGATTGCTCTGTACCGGCGCCTTTAGGATCAACTACGGTCACGACATTTGAGTGTTGGACTCACGGCGCCGATGAGTCAGACGCAGGTTGTTACGTGACGAGCGCAGACGCTGCCGTTTACGGGCGGGACGTGATTAGCCCCTCTCAGCCCTGCCCCCACCTGGCACCACCGGGCACCGCCATGCTCCACCGTGTCTGGAGAAAAGGGAATCGGCGTGATCCGAGCACAAATATCCGCTCTGTTTCAAAGTCCGGAGACACCGTGTTGGATTGTTGTGGCTCTTGGTCGGCTGTCAATCATCGCTCCATATTTTTTATTATTTGAAATCACAATATTGTTCTACCATCGTGTGTGTAAATGTGAAGAGCGAAAAATGCTCAAAATCAGATATTTTCAGGACAGACTCAATAATGAGACAAACTGAATCAGATCTGGAGGAAGGCTCCAAGATTATAGATTACAGACTTTAAACTAGTTTCATCAGATTTTGAATTTTAAATACCATTGAATTTCTCACTTTGAAATGTCTTAACTCTGAAAAATGTTGTTTGAAATGTTTGAAAATAATTTTAGTTGCTGAAATAAGTTAAATTTTTCCATGTGTTTTAAATTCAAAATAAAAATTTGACCTTTTAATTTTTCAGCACAAATATTTTCAAGCCCTCAAATTCAACTGAATTCAATTGTAACTGAATTGAATTTTGAATTTTAAACTCTTTGAAAATGGACACTTGAAATTTCAGCTATTTAAAATTCACGTGTCATGCTTTTTCAAAGCTAAAAATTTCAAAGTGAGTCATTCAGCGGTATTTAAAATTCAAAATCTGCACAGCAAAAAGTGTAGTGTTAAAATTGGCTCTGATAGAATAATTTTTAACATTTTCTCAGTGTTTATCTGAGTCACTCTGTTCTAGAGTTAATTTAATATTTGTGTAAATGTTCATGAAGTAACACTGGACCAAAGTTCCTGTTTAACCCCAAATCCAGAGTTATATGAACGTTTAGAGAGTAAACAGATAACACTTTGTAGAGTTATCCTGATTTAACTCAACAACACACAGAGGAGTTTTATTTTTACACTTTATTTGAGTTAATTTAAGATGAAATTATGAACAAAAACTGGTTCTACTCTGGTGGGAGTTTGAAGTGGTGGGAGGAGCCAAATTAACACTAGTGGAAGTTGATTTAACACTAGAGGAAGTTGATTTAACACTAGTGGAAGTTGATTTAACACTAGTGGAAGTTGAATTAACACTAGAGGAAGTTGAATTAACACTAGTGGAAGTTGAATTAACACTAGAAAAAGTTGAATTAACACTAGTGGAAGTTGAATTAACACTAGTGGAAGTTGAATTAACACTAGTGGAAGTTGATTTAACACTAGAGGAAGTTGAATTAACACTAGAGGAAGTTGATTTAACACTAGTGGAAGTTGAATTAACACTAGAGGAAGTTGAATTAACACTAGAGGAAGTTGAATTAACACTAGTGGAAGTTGAATTAACACTAGTGGAAGTTGAATTAACACTAGAGGAAGTTGATTTAACACTAGAGGAAGTTGAATTAACACTAGAAGTTGAAGAAGTTGAATTCACTTTAACCATTTTGGCAAATAACCCCAACGCAAACCCTTATTTAACTTTCAAACCGTTAAAATAACACTTTCTGGGTTTAAAAACAACTCTGAACCTTTACCCCTCGAGTTTCTTCCCGTCTGATGAAACGTTGCCTTTCATAAACGGGCGATAAAAAGCGCCGACCACAGACGCAGAGTTGAACCGTCTGAGATTTAAAACGTCTGAGCTCAAAGTGAGACACGGCAGACCGCGAACCACAGACTGAAGCTGAGCGCGCACCTCTGCTTCCTGTCGGCAGTAAAATGACTCACAGCCGGAGTTACTTCAACACTTCAACACCTCAACACTGTTTTTACTTTTGTTTACACGAGCGGCTCTGTTGTTACGCGAGGGGAAAACAAGTCTTAATTAATGCACATTTACAGATGCGTCCGGTTGTTTTGGGTAAAGCTGCATTGCGTAAGTTTTCCGTTGGGGGTCTGTCACCTGCTTGTTTCCATGGATATGTCATTGCTTTGCCTCGAATGTCCCACATTGTGACTTTAAACAGCTCTACTTTACTTTATTTATTCAATTACAGGTGGTTTTGTTGCTCAAAAATCCCCAGAAAAACAGACATTGTGACTGTGAGCGGCGTCGCCTCTCCACAGATCTGACCTGGAACTTGGTCTGCTGGTTCTGTTCTGGTTTAGACCTGGTCCAGTTCAGATTTGGAGCCTTTTAGTCTCAGATTTTTTTAGCATTTAGTGTTTAGACTTTCACTAGAACTTTACTTGAGTTGTTTTGTTTTGGTTCTTTCTGAAGTGAAATGTTTCTTCCTGTATTTCTAGAAGAACATTTTTCGTTCATTTTCTCAAAAGCTAAACACCAAAAGAGCTTTAAATTTATTTAAGGGTGTGTTGTTTCTATGGAGACGTCATTGCTCGGCCTGGAATGTCCCACATTGTGACTTTAAACAGCTCTACTTTACTTTATTTATTCAATTACAGGTGGTTTTGTTGCTCAAAAATCCCCAGAAAAACAGACATTGTGACTGTGAGCGGCGTCGCCTCTCCACAGATCTGACCCGGAACTTGGTCTGCTGGTTCTGTTCTGGTTTAGACCTGGTCCAGTTCAGATTTGGAGCCTTTAGTCTCAGATTTTTTACCATTTAGAGTTTAGACTTTCACTAGAACTTTACTTGAGTTGTTTTTTTTTTTTTTTCCTGAACTTTCTTTCTCATTTTACCAAAGACTAAACACCAAAAGAGCTGTAATTTTATTTAAAGGTGTGTTGTTTCCATGGAGACGTAATTTCTCTGTCTGGAATGGTCCACAGTGTGACATTAAACAGCTCGACTTTAATTTATTTTTAATTTATTTTAGTTACAGGTGGTTTTGTCGCTCAAAAATTCCTTGAAAAACAAACATTCTGAGTGTGAGCGGCGTCGCCTCTCCACAGATCTGACCTGTATCTTCTGTCTGCTGGTTCTGTTCTGGTTTAGACCTGGTTGAAAACTGATTTGGAGCCTTTAGTTTCAGATTTGTTTTCATTTAGTGTTTAGACTTTTACTAGATTTCTACTTTGGTTGTCTTTTTGTTTTTTTTTGGTTCTTTCTGAAGTGAAAGGTTCCTCGCCGTGGTTCTAGAAGCACATTTTTCGTTCATTTTCCCAGAAGCTAAACACCAAAAGCGCTTTAAATTTATTTAAAGGTGTGTTGTTTCTATGGAGCCGTCTTTGCTTTGCCTGGAATGTTCCACAGTGTGACTTTAAACAACTCTACTTTATTTATTCAATTTCAGGTGGTTTTATAGCTCAAAAATACCTCAAAAGACAGACACTGTGACTGTGAGCGGCGTCGCCTCTCCACAGATCTAACCTGTATCTCGGTCTAGTTTGGGTTTCATGAAGATAGAAAGGTTTAATGCCATACTGTGGAATGTTCCAGATGAAGCAATAACATCTCCATGCAGAAATGCGTTTGAAGGAGCCTCCACTAGAGGATTTCACAATGCAGCTTAGATTTTTTACTTTAGTTTTTACATTTTTCGAGTGGTTCTGAAGCAGGTTCGGTTCAGTTTGGTTCAGAAGCAGATTCAGTTCCGAGGCAGGTTCGGTTTTCAGTTTGGTTCCGAGGCAGGTTCGGTTCAGTTCAGTTCGGTTCCGAGGCAGGTTCGGTTCAGTTTGGTTCCGAGGCAGGTTCGGTTCCGAGGCAGGTTCGGTTCAGTTTGGTTCAGAGGCAGGTTCGGTTCCGAGGCAGCTTCGGTTCAGAGGCAGGTTCGGTTCAGTTCGGTTCAGAGGCAGGTTCGGTTCCGAGGCAAGTTCGGTTCCGAGGCAGGTTCGGTTCAGTTCGGTTCCGAGGCAGGTTCGGTTCAGTTCGGTTCAGAGGCAGGTTTTTCGGTTCCGAGGCAGGTTCGGTTTCAGAGGCAGGTTCCGGTTCAGAGGCAGGTTCGGTTCAGTTCGGTTCCGAGGCAGGTTCGGTTCAGTTCGGTTCAGAAGCAGGTTCGGTTCCGAGGCAGGTTCAGTTCCGAGGCAGGTTCGGTTCCGAGGGCAGGTTCGGTTCCGAGGCAGGTTCAGTTCCGAGGCAGGGTTGTTTCTGAAGCATGTTTGGTTCAGGTTTGGGTCAGAAACAGGTCACGCTCATAAAAGAGAAGCTCCGTCTCTGAACCACACCCTGCGCTGTTATTGAGCTGTGAAAATCCACCACACGACATCAGATCTGCAGCCGGTGATCAGATGACAAGTGACGTTACTTTTGTTTGTTTTTTTGTTTAAAAGACTGAAGTCCTTTGTATTTATGAAACCAATGAAATGCTACAAAGAACACAGAATTTTATTTCTGCACGTAACAAAAACATTTTGAACTCTAAAAACAAAAAGACACTTGGTTGATGCTCATTTTCAAATAAAATACTCAAATGTCTATTTGAGTTCTCGTAGGAAATAAAAATCCAAACTTAAATGATCCACCTACAGTGAAACAAAAATGCGTCTGCTTCTGTGTCCCGTCATCTTTTTATCATGTGTAAACCTTTTTTTTTAAATTATTATTATTTTTATTAATGGATTTGTACAAGTCAATTACATTTGAAGCACAAAATAGAAAAATAGAGCACTTTTTGTACAAACACAATCTGTTACTTGTCTCCATAGAAACAAGCAGGTGACGGACCCTCTGTGAACATTATGTTACACAGTGCAGCTTTAAGTAGTCCCAGCTGTGCCTCTGTCGGACCCGTGTGTGTGTGAAAGACTTTAGTTTTGCTTCTGTATTATGTTGTGTTGTGTTTTATTATGTTGTGTTGTATTATGTTATGTTGTGTTGTATTATGTTGTTTTTATTATGTTGTGTTGTGTTTTATGATGTTTGTATTATGTTGTTAATATGTTGATTTTGTTGTGTTGTATTTATGTTGTTTGTTGTGTTTTATTTCATGTTTGTTTATTATGTTGTGTTGTGTTTATTTGACAGTGTTTGTTTTTATGTTTATGTTGTTTTATTTATGTTGTGTTGTGCTGTGTTTTATTATGTTGTGTTGTATTATGTTTGTCAGAGCTTCATGTTGTGTTCATCTTGTATTATGTTGGAAGTGTTGTGTTGAAATGTTGTGTTGTATTAGTTCTGTTTTGTTGTTTATGTTTGTTGTATTATGTTGTTTCTTGTTGTATTAGTTGAAAGTGTGGTGCACAATTTAGGTTTGTTGTGTTTGTTGTTGTTGTATTAGTTGTGTTGTGTTGTATTATTGTTGTGTTGTGTTGTATTATTGTTGTGTTGTATTATTGTTGTGTTGTGTTGTATTATTGTTGTGTTGTGTGTATTTGTTTGTTGTTTGTATTATGTTGTTGTTTTATTGTGTATTATGTTTGTGTTGTTATTTATGTGTGTGTGTTGTATTATTGTTGTGTTGTATTATGTTGTGTTGTGTTGTATTATGTTGTGTTGTGTTTTATTATGTTGTGTTGTGTGTGTTTATTATGTTGTGTTGTGTTGTATTATTGTTGTGTTGTGTTTTTATTGTGTTGTGTTGTATTATGTTGTGTTGTTTATATTGTGTTGTGTATATTGTGTTGTGTTGTATTATTGTTGTGTTGTATTATTGTTGTGTTGTGTTGTATTATTGTTGTGTTGTATTATTGTTGTGTTGTATTATTGTTGTGTTGTGTTGTATTATTATTGTGTTGTATTATTGTTGTGTTGTGTTGTATTATTGTGTTGTGTTGTTGTATTATTGTTGTGTTGTGTTGAATATTATTATGTTTGTGTTGTGTTGTATTATTGTTGTGTTGT
The DNA here is from genome assembly GCF_026225935.1 of Boleophthalmus pectinirostris. Taxonomy (NCBI): domain Eukaryota; kingdom Metazoa; phylum Chordata; class Actinopteri; order Gobiiformes; family Gobiidae; genus Boleophthalmus; species Boleophthalmus pectinirostris. The sequence goes on along the minus strand of NW_026571515.1, from coordinate 1,872,834 downwards.
GTTGTGTTTTATTATGTTGTGTTGTGTTGTATTATGTTGTGTTGTGTTGTGTTGTATTGTGTTGTGTTGTGTTGTGTTATGTTTGTGTTGTGTTGTATTATGTTGTGTTGTGTTGTGTTTTATTGTGTTGTGTTGTATTATGTTTGTGTGTGTGTTTTATTGTGTTGTGTTGTATTATGTTGTGTTGTGTTGTATTATGTTGTGTTGTGTTGTATTATGTTGTGTTGTGTTTTTTATTATGTTGTGTTGTATATGTTGTTGTTGTATTATGTTATTTGTTTAGTGTTTTGGTTGTATTATGTTGTATGTGTTGTTTGTTGTAGTGTGTTTGTAATATTTGTTGCAAATTATGTTGTGTTGTGTTGTATTATGTTGTGTTGTGTTGTGTTTTATGTTGTTTGTGTTGTTTATGTTTGTGTTGTGTGTTGTATTTTGTTGTTTGTGTTGTGTTGTGTTGTATTATGTGTTGTGATTGTGTTGTGTTGTATTTATGTTGTGTTGTTTGTATTATGTATTGTGTTGTGTTTATTGTGTGTTGTTATGTTGTGTTGTGTTGTGTTGTGTTGTATGTTTGTTGTTGTTGTGTTGTATTATGTTGTGTTTGTGTGTTGTATGTTGTTGTTGTTTTATTTGTTGTTGTTGTGTTGTATTATGTTGTGTTGTGTTGTATTATGTTTGTTATTTGTGTTGTTTTTATTATGTTGTTGTGTTGTGTGTTGTTGTATTTGTTTGTGTTGTGTTTTTGTGTTGTGTTGTGTTGTGTTATATTGTGTTGTGTTGTGTTGTGTTGTGTTGTATGTATGTGTTGTTGTTTATTTGTTGTGTGTGTATTGTTTATTATGTTGTGTTGTGTATTATGTTGTGTTGTGTTGTATTATGTTGTGTGTGTTTGTATTATGTTGTGTTGTATTATGTATTGTGTTGTGTTGTGTTGTGTTGTATTATGTTGTGTTGTGTTTTATTATGTTGTGTTGTGTTTTATTATGTTGTGTTATTGTGTTGTGTTGTGTATTATGTTGTGTTGTGTTGTATTATGTTTGTTGTATTATGTTGTTGTTGTTATTTGTGTTGTGTTGTGTTGTGTTTTATGTTGTGTGTTGTGTTGTGTTGTGTTGTATTGTGTTGTGTGTGTTGTGTTGTGTTGTGTTGTGTTGTATTGTGTTGTTGTGTTGTGTTGTATTATGTTGTGTTGTGTTGTATTATTGTTGTGTTTGTTGTATTTTGTTGTGTTGTATTTTGTTGTATTGTGTTGTGTTGTGTTTGTGTTGTGTTGTATTGTGTTGTTTGTGTTGTTGTATTGTGTTGTTGTTGTTTGTATGTTTGTGTGTTGTGTGTGTGTGTATGTTGTATTATTGTTGTGTTGTGTTGTATTATTGTTGTGTTGTATTATGTTGTATTATGTTGTGTATGTGTGTGTGTTGTGTTGTATGTTGTGTTGTGTTTGTGTGTGTGTGTGTGTGTGTTGTGTTGTGTTGTATTGTTTGTTGTGTTGTGTTGTGTTGTGTTGTATTGTTGTTGTGTTTGTTGTATTGTGTTGTGTTGTTGTGTGTATTATGTTGTGTTGTGTTGTATGTGTTGTGTTTGTATTATTGTTGTGTTGTGTTGTATTATTGTTGTGTTGTTGTGTTGTTGTAGTGTGTTGTGTTGTGTTGTATTATGTTGTGTTGTTGTGTTGTGTTTGTTGTGTTTGTGTGTTGTGTGTATTATGTTGTGTTGTGTTGTATTATGTTGTGTTGTATTATGTTGTGTTTGTGTTGTGTTGTATTATGTTGTGTTGTTGTTTATTGTGTTGTGTTGTGTTGTTATTTTTGTGTTGTTATGTGTTGTGTATTTGTGTTTGTGTTGTATTATGTTGTGTTGTGTTTTATTATGTTGTGTGTGTTGTTGTGTTGTGTTGTTTGTGTTGTGTTGTGTTGTGTATGTTGTGTTGTGTGTTGTGTTGTTTTATTATGTTGTGTTGTGTTGTGTTTGTTTATGTTGTTGTGTTGTATGTTGTGTTGTTTTATTATGTTGTGTTGTGTTTTATTATGTTGTGTTGTGTTTTATTATGTTGTGTTGTGTTGTATTATGTTGTGTTGTTTTATTATGTTGTGTTGTGTTGTATTATGTTGTGTTGTGTTGTGTTGTTGTATTATGTTGTGTTGTGTTTTATTATGTTGTGTTGTATTGTGTTGTATTGTGTTGTGTTGTGTTTATATTGTGTTGTGTTGTTGTTGTGTTGTATTGTATTGTGTGTGTTGTATTTTGTTGTGTTGTGTTGTATTTTGTTGTATTATGTTGTATGTTGTGTTGTATTTGTGTTGTGTTGTGTTGTGTTGTATTTGTGTGTTGTGTTGTGTTGTTTGTGTGTGTTGTGTTGTGTTGTGTTGTGTTGTATTATGTTGTGTTGTGTTGTGTTGTATTATGTTGTGTTGTTGTGTTGTATGTTGTATTGTGTTGTGTTGTGTTGTGTTGTGTTGTATTTTGTTGTATTATGTTGTGTTGTGTTGTTTGTGTTGTATTATTGTTGTTATGTGTGTGTGTATTATGTGTGTGTATTATGTTGTGTTGTATTATGTTGTGTTGTGTTGTGTTGTTGTTATGTTGTGTTGTATTGTGTTGTATTGTGTTGTGTTGTGTTGTGTTGTATTTTGTTGTATCATGTTGTATTGTGTTGTATTGTGTTGTGTTGTATCATGTTGTGTTGTGTTGTGTTCTTTGTGTCCTTTATTACCAGATCAAAGTTTGCTGTATTTGTTTTGGCCATAGAACTGGAGCTCGACTTTGAGCCTGTTTCTTTCTTTACTCACTGCACAAAAGCTCCTCCCTCTGCTCGCGCTTTTGTCCCGTGTGAGAAAGTCACTCACAGGTTTTACTTCTACTAGTTTTACTCAGCAAAAAAAAAATATATATATATGTAGGACTTTTAAAGATTATATATATATATATAACTCTTGTGAGGTTTAAATCATGTTCTAATGTTCCCTCCTCAAAATCAGAGCTGGAGTTGGGTTTTGTTTCATTCACATGTTTGAGTAAATCTTTATTCTTCTTCTGTCTGTCTACATCTCCAAAGCTCAAAATGCTCAGGAACCAGAAAGTTGGTTCAGGAACCTAATAAAAACGTGTTTTTTTCCAAGCGAAACATGACGGCACCGTGAACGTGAGCAGGTTCATCTGGTCACATGTGGAAAAACAAAGTAAACGTGTCATGAACATGAAGAAGAAATCAGGAGACAGAAGATTGAGCCGTGGTCAGAGGAGGAGAACAAATATTTGCTGTATCCATGTTCGACCAGTGACGTTTCATCTTTGGATTGAACGTCACCGTCACCGAATCCACAGCAGACGTTTGTCCACAGTAGACGTTTGTCCACGGCAGACGTTTGTCCGCTGCAGATGTTTCTCTACAGTAGACGTTTGTCCACAGTAGACGTTTCTCCACAGCAGACGTTTGTCCACAGCAGACGTTTTTCCACAGTAGACGTTTGTCCACGGCAGACATTTGTCCACAGCAGACGTTTGTCCACAGTAGACGTTTGTCCACAGTAGACGTTTGTCCACAGCAGACGTTTGTCCACAGCAGACGTTTGTCCACAGTAGACGTTTGTCCACGGCAGACGTTTGTCCACAGCAGACGTTTGTCCACGGCAGACGTTTGTCCACGGCAGATGTTTGTTCACGGCAGATGTTTATCCACAGCAGATGTTTGTCCACGGCAGATGTTTCTCCACTGCAGACGTTTCTCCACAGCACAGCAGACGTTTATCCACGGCAGACGTTTGTCCACGGCAGACGTTTTGTCCACGGCAGACGTTTGTCCACGGCAGACGTTTGTCCACGGCAGACGTTTGTCCACGGCAGACGTTTCTCCACTGCAGACGTTTGTCCACAGCACAGCAGATGTTTATCCACGGCAGACGTTTCTCCACAGTAGACGTTTCTCCACAGTAGACGTTTGTCCACGGCAGACGTTTGTCCACGGCAGACGTTTGTCCACAGTAGACGTTTGTCCGCGGCAGATGTTTCTCCACAGTAGACGTTTCTCCACAGTAGACGTTTCTCCACAGTAGACGTTTCTCCACGGCAGACGTTTGTCCACGGCAGACATTTCTCCACTGCAGACGTTTCTCCACGGCAGATGTTTGTCCACAGTAGACGTTTCTCCACAGTAGACGTTTGTCCACGGCAGACGTTTGTCCACGGCAGACGTTTGTCCACGGCAGACGTTTGTCCACAGCACAGCAGACGTTTCTTCACCGCAGACGTTTCTCCATTTTGGTCCCCGGATTATCTTGTGCAGGAACCAGCACCTTTCTGTCCTGAAAACGGTTCTTGTGATGTCATGAAGTGATTTTCAGGTTCAGTTTTCAGGTTTTCAGGTTTTTCAGCAGCTCCTTTTTCAGTTTGAGAGAAGAACTCGGCCTAAATGTGCAGGTTTGTGAGTTTAACATGTGAATGAAACAAAACACAACTCCAGGTCTGTGTGACGAGGGAATGAAATCTGAACAGATCCAAAACTAGTGTCATCTGAACCCTGAAAGTGTTTCTCTGCTTGGGCCTTTGATAGTTTCTGTGCTGGTAAAAACCGTTGACTGTATAAGAAATAAAAACACAGGTGGAAGAAGTGCTCAGTTTTGTTACTTTAGCAAAAAATCCTCAATTAAAAGTAAAAGTGTCACATGAAAGAATCTACTTGTTTAAAAAGTGAAAGTCTTTTGCTGCTCTGTCGGACTTTTCAGGAGCTCTCAAACGATAATAAAAATACTTGATGAGGAAAACGAGATTAGATTACATCGGAAAATGATGTAATATGGGCCGTTTGATTTTCAGACCCCGATAAAAGTGAAATCAGTTTTCCGTAATCAGTCCTTTTTAAACAGGTCCAGTTCTGTGTGACTATCGGTGAAATCAGGTCGGGGTCGGACGGCTGCACCAACACGTCCCGTCACAAAACACAAAACGCTCCGGACGACGGCGTGAACGAGCGCGGCGTCTTCTATCAGGTCCTCAGTGTGTTGTGTAACGCTCTGGCAGTGTCGGGGAGTAACAGATTACATGTACCAGAGTAATCAGAGTTACAAAGTGATGGATTGGATTAGTTACTAGGGATTTAACTGTTTTCAGTTTTTTTTTTTTTTTTTTCAGTAATTCCACTTGACTACTAAAACCAGGACCAGGACTAAAACCAGGACTAAAACCAGGACTAAAACCAGGACTCTAACCAGGACTAAACCAGGACTAAACCAGGACTAAAACCAGGACTAAACCAGGACTAAAACCAGGAACTAAAACCAGGACTAAAACCAGGACTAAAACCAGGACTAAACCAGGACTAAACCAGGACTAAACCAGGACTAAAACCAGGACTAAAACCAGGACTAAAACCAGGACTAAACCAGGACTAAAACCAGCAGGCTAAACCAGGACTAAAACCAGGACTAAAACCAGGACTAAAACCTGCTGACGTGTCTCTTCTTCTATCAATAATATTTTTAATTTGGTTCAGTAAAATCTGGACTTTTTATTTTCTTTTATCAGACAAAACTTCTTATGTGAAGATTTCCTCGTCTTTGTTTCTCTACAACAAATCAAGTAATCCAAAGTAATCAGATTACATTACTCACTTTAAGTCATTTAATGGATTCTGTTACAAACTACATTTTGGGGTATGTAATCTGTAATCTGTAGGGGATTACATTTTAAAAGTAACACTCCAACACTGCGCTCTGGACATGTGAGGACCTGTCGCCTTCACACGGACATATCTCAGGTCCTCATCACGGAAATCACACTTTTCTTGGAAACGTTTTTCCAGGTCGGTGCTTTGTACAATCAGGGACCTTTTATCACAACCAAATCCATACAGAGCAACAAGTGGAGTGTTAAAATCAACTCTCACAGAATCATTTTGAATCCAATCTGTTCTAGAGTTAATTTAACACTTTTGGAAATGTTCATGTTCAAATGTTCAACACTGGACCAAAGTTCCTGTTTAACCCCAAATCCAGAGTTAAATGAACGTTTAGAGAGTAAACAGATAACACTTTGTAGAGTTATCCTGATTTAACTCAACAACACACAGAGGTGGTTTATTTTTACACTTTATTTGAGTTAATTTAAGATGAAATTATGAACAAAACTGGTTCAAACTGGTTCTTCTCTGGTGGGAGTTTGAAGTGGTGGGAGGAGCCAAATTAACACTAGTGGAAGTTGAATTAAGTTCAACCAAATCAACTCTGGTAAATCACCCCAACTCCAACACATTTAACTTTCAAAGAGTTAAAATAACTCTTCAGAGAGGTGAGATGTATTGGCCTCAAAGTGTCACAATACAGTATAGTAATATAAATGTAGAGAGTAATTAAGGTACAGAGTGCGTTTAACTTTATTATATTTATTAAATTTACCAGGAGATGAAGTTGGAAAGTGCAGCACATTGACGTTATGGAAATTTCAGTGTCCAAATAAACTGAATGAGTCTGTGTAATGTCCCAGAAGTGTGACCTCGACGTGTTTGTGTTTCAGATCTTCGACGAGGTGGAGAAGCGGCGGCAGATCTCCATGGCGATGATCTACCCGTTTATGCAGAAGCTCCGTGAGGCGGCGTTCCCCGCTCCAGGAAACACCGTGGAGATCAAGAGCTTCATCCCGGAGTCCGGCACCGAGGTCAGTGTCCTGAGGGACGACCGTGAGGGTCTGAGCGACGACCGTGAGGGTCTGAGCGACGACCGTGAGGGTCTGAGGGACGACCGTGAGGGTCTGAGGGACGACCGTGAGGGTCTGAGCGACGAGGGTCTGAGGACCGTGAGGGTGAGGACCGTGAGGGTCTGACGAGTGAGAGGACGACCGTGAGGGTCTGAGCGACGACCGTGAGGGTCTGAGGACGAGTCGTGAGGAAGAGGGTTCTGAGGGTGACGACCGTGGTCTGAGGACGACCGTGAGGGTCTGAGCGACGACCGTGAGGGTCTGACCGTGTGGGTCTGTCTGAGCGACGACCGTGAGGGTCTGAGCGATGGTCGTGAGGGTCCGTGAGGGTCTGAGCGACGACCTGTGGGTCTGAGGGACGACCGTGAGGTCTGCGACGACGGTGAGGGTCTGAGGACGACCGTGAGGGTCTGAGCGACGACCGTGGGTCTGAGGACGACCGTGAGGGTCTGAGCGGTGAGGGTCTGAGAGGGTCTGAGCGACGACCGTGGGTCTGACGACGGTCGTGAGAGGTCTGAGGACGACCGTGAGGGTCTGAGCGACGACCGTGTGGGTCTGAGGGACGACCGTGAGGGTCTGAGCGACGACCGTGAGGGTCTGAGGGACGACCGTGAGGGTCTGAGCGACGACCGTGAGGGTCTGACGACGACCGTGAGGGTCTGAGCGACGACCGTGTGGGTCTGAGCGACGACCGTGAGGGTCTGAGCGACGACCGTGAGGGTCTGAGCGACGACCGTGAGGGTCTGAGCGACGACCGTGTGGGTCTGAGCGACGACCGTGAGGGTCTGAGTGATCGTGATCTTCGTGAGGGTCTGAGCGATCGTCGTGAAGGTCTGAGTGATCGTGATCGTGTGAGGTCTGATCGATCGTGAGGGTCTGAGGTCTGATCGTTGTGAGGGTCTGATCGATCGTTGTGAGGGTCTGATCTGAGGTCTGATCGATCTCTGTGAGGGTCTCGATCGTGAGGTCTGAGTGATCGTTGTGAGGGTCTGAGGGTCTGAGCGCTGTAGAGTTTTGTCTTGTATTGTTTGTTAACCTCAGGTTTTGTCACATGATCAAACGGACAGTTTTTATTTATTATTTTATGAAGTTCTTACAGGTGTTATTACAGAAATAAAGTTTCCTCAGTGTGGGCAGGATAAATGTTGTTCTGCCGGTTTCTTGATGAGTGGGAGGAGTCAGTGTGACCTGCAGGGGGAGAAGAGGGGCCCAAGTGAACCACACCCCTGAGCCTCACACCGACAGCGAGCGTGTGTGTGTTTTGTGTGTGTGTTTTGTATGTGTGGGTGTGTGCGCGTGTGTGTTTTATGTGTGTGTTTTGTGTTGGAGCTTAGTTCACAGCAGAAGTGACTCACATCGGGACCGTGACCTGAATCTGATGATGTAACAGGATCTCACTTTTCTTCAAACAAAAAAACAAACACAAACACATTTGAGGAGCAGAACTTTTCACACACTTTTATTTTTTATTATAGTGTAACAAAAATACATGACACAACATTACACTGAATATCACCGTGACGACGTGAGGCCCCGGGGCTAAAACTCAGACCGGGTGAGTCTTTTCCTGTGAGGAGTTTGCATGTTCTACGTGTGTCAGGACATGTTCCTCCCTCAAAGAACAAGAGACACTGAAGGACAAACGGGTCGAACGCAGGAGACACGTTTCACTTTCAGGGTCCGTAAAATATCTTCATGCAGAGATCCTGTCGTGTGCTGGTCTGAGTGCAGATGTTGAGTTGTGTGTATTTATAGGTATAGGTGTGTGTGTGTGTGTGTGTGTGTGTGTGTGTGTGTGTGTGTGTGTGTGTGTGTGACGTGTCCCCACACAGCTCCGTAGGTTCAGTCTTGTCTATGTGAGGGTAAAAGGAAAGAGCAGAAGTGAATGTTGCGACGTGTCTGGACTTATTTTTACCAGAGAATCTTTCAAACCTGTCACACACACACACATACACACACACACACACACACACACACACACACACACACACACACACACACACACACACACACACACAGACACACATACACACATACACATACATACACACATATACACATATACACATAC
>NW_026571515.1:1801576-1859076 GCF_026225935.1 Boleophthalmus pectinirostris | reverse complement strand
GTGAAAGAACATCCAAAAACTCCACTCCACACTCCCATGATGCACCTGCACTCGTCTTAAATACAAACCACAAAATAATCCAAAAAATAAACATTACTGAGGTAAACTCATGATTAACATTAGTAAGGATTAACTTAACGAAAATGTAAATAGATCAAATTATTTTAAGCAAATAATCAACAAACAATCATGTTAACCACACAGCAAAAACTCTCACAGAATCATTTGAACATTTTCTCAGTGTTGATCTGAGTCACTCTGTTCTAGAGTTAATTTAACATTTTTTGTAAATGTTAATTAAGTAAAACTGGACCAAAGTTCCTGTTTAACCCAAATCCAGAGTTAAATGAACGTTTAGAGAGTAAACAGATAACACTTTGTAGAGTTATCCTGATTTAACTCAACAACACACAGAGGGGTTTTATTTTTACACTTTATTTGAGTTAATTTAAGATGAAATTATGAACAAAACTGGTTCAAACTGGTTCTACTCTGGCGGGAGTTTGAAGTGGAAGTGGGAGGAGCCAAATTAACACTGGTGGAAGTTGAATTAACTTCAACCAGATCAACTCAAATAACCCCAACTCCAACACACATTTAACTTTCAAATGGTTAAAATAACACTTTTTGTGTTAAAAACAACTCTGAAATATTTTACCCTGAAATTTTAACCCTCCAGTTTTTGCCTTGCATAAAAAATTACCGAAATTACCAAAAATCCTGCGTTTTGAGTAAATTTTGAATCAAACAAAAATAGGAAAAAATGATCTCAGAAATGAAAATATGACAGAAATGATGAAACTGGGATTAGGCTCCAACAAAATAAAATAATAAAGTGTAAAACAGACATGTGCAATATTTAGGTCTGACACAAAATACTCTGCAAAATGGATCTCTAGACTTCAGGATTTTAATCTGATGCGGTCTTATTTTTTGAATTCAGTTCTTCTGAATTCTACAGACAAAATAAAACGAAGAAGTAAAGAGCGGTGGGTGGATGTGGGGGGTGGGGGAAAACGGGAATTTTCTGAGCAAAGACTCCTTGAATGCAGAAAATTAAAGATCATTGGAACGTACATGAATCACTTTTATTTTGCAGTCTTTTATATTTTGACCACACCTAAACAGTAAACACGTGTTGCATTTTCTCTTGAGTAAAATAATAAAAATCGTGCGTGTGTGTGTTTGTCCTCAGCTGCTGGTGGTGGATTTGTCCGAGGAGAAGAAGGAGACGTTCCCGTACTCGGTGAGGAAACTGGAGCAGGACACGTGTGGCCGACGCTCGGAGACGTCTTTACTCACTTCACTTTTGTCCTTTTGCAGATCGGTGACGAAAAATCCATTCTGCCTCCGAAGATCCAGACCGAGATCCTGGACGCGTTAAGACCCCGGAAACAAGCCTCAAGTGAGTGGACGGCAAATTTCTCTGATCGCGCCAAGATTTTAAAACTTCTACCAGGTTATTCATCTTGTTTTCAAATTTATTCTCGTTCTGACGTGTTTCATTCTCGTCTGGAGGTCGTTTATTTTAAGAGAACTTGTCAAGTCAAATGATCTTGCTGCATGGACACATCATTTCACGACTTTTAAATCATTTTCTAGACCAGGAGTGGGCAAACTACGGCCCGGGGACCATATGCGGCCCTTTAATCTTTTTAATCTGGCCCACTGAACTTCAATAATAATAATAATAATAAAGATTTTCAGTGTTTTAAAAGTCATTTTAATAAATTGTAAATACTGTGGGACTTGAAACACAGATATTTAGTTGATGCTTTGTAATGATTTTCAGTTCTGGGACATGTTTTCTACAGATCCCATGTTATTTTTTTTGTTTTATGAGGTGATTTACAAAAAAAACCCTCCATCCATCTGCTCCCTTTCGTCAAATTTTAGAACCATTTGTGGCCCATGAGTTAAAAAGTTGCCCACCCCTGGTTTATATCTTTTGGTCAAACTTTTTTGCAGTGTGGGGTTTGGAAACAAGTGAAACAAAAGCAAAGTAACGACAGTCAGTGCTGTCCTCCACCAGAAGAACCGCGTCACTGTAAACCCTGTGTGTGTTTCAGCGGTGGAGGAGCTGAACCGCGTGGTGTCTGAGGCCTTCCTTCAGTTCTTCGTGAAGACTGTGGGTCACTACGGCTCCTTCGTCAGGCGCGGCTCGTCCGGGGAGCGCGGCGTGTTCGAGAAGAGGGGCTTCTACAAGTCCATCGAGTCCAAGAGCATCAGGCACTTTGTGAAGAAGTTCATCCAGACGCAGATGTTTGACCTGTTCATCCAGGAGGTGGAGCAGCAGCAGCCCGGCCCACAGCAAGGTACTCCTTATGTCGGAGTATGTTTCATGTATTTATACTCTGCAGCTGATCGACATTTCCTGGGGTTGTGAAACCAAAAAGCTCTGCTCTGTCTGATGTGACTCTGTCTGAAGACGACATACAAGTTCTACTTCAAGTTTGGTTTATTAAGAATGAAATGAAACATTTTGTTAAGTTTAAGAAAGTGTCTTCATGGTCCATGAGTGCTCTGCATGTTTGTGGACACCACATTTTCAAAAGTTCATTTTGCAAAAATAAGACAGAACATCACAAATCTTGGATCTGTTAAAAACAGACGTCTAGTTTTTCTAAAACTGTCCATTTTCTGTTGGTGGTGCTTCATTTTTTTTGGTCTAACCTGGTAAAAATGCACCAAATGTATTTTGTTCCATGTTGAACACTTCATCTCTTGTAGCTCGTTCATCACAGAGGCTCAGGTTTAAAATACAAAGTCCACAGTGTCGTGTGTGAAGGTTTATGTTCAATATCAAACTTCTGTCTGTGAAACTGAACTTTCCACTTTTCCTTCAAAGACGCGCTGACATTTGAAGAGGAGAATTTAAGAACAAATTCAATCCCCAGAAATTTGTGATAAACCAAAAGCACAAGTGTAAAAGAACATTTGACAAACTTTAACCCTTGAAAATTTGAAGAATCTTAAATAGTTTTTTAGATACAGAAATCTGAAAGTGTCTCCTCAGAAAACTCTGCTCAAAACAGATCAGGGGGGAGTCGACAAAATATTTTTTATCACAAAACTATAAGGAGTTGGGAAATAAAATCTGGGACTTTATCTTTTTCTGTTGTGAACCTCCTAGAATTTTTTCAGTCAAATCTGAGATGGTCGAATGAGACGTTCAGAGATTTTGCTTGGAATGACCCAAATATTTTATGAATGAATCACAGTGTACTCAGTATACTACAGTTTTACAGTTTTACAGTTTTCTTATTTTCATTTGTCTTAATAATAAGTCTCAAATCCAGATATGATCAAAATTAAACAATGGCAAACAATTAAAAGACAATAATATTCATTACGATGATGAAAAATCTAATCTAAAAGTTCGAGAGGAAGAGAAAGAGGAGAGAAGTTTTTAATGATTTGCAATTTTTCTTCATTTCCTTTAGTCGCAATATTAAACTTTTCTAATTTAAGAAATCCAAAGACGTCACGAAACCACTGAGGTATTAAAAGAACCGCAGCAGATTTACAGAGAAGTCAAATATTGCGTCTAACTATAAAAGATGCAAAAGTGAGTGTATTTAAACTCTTTCTCGACAAGTTACAAACTCCTAAAACACAAAAATCCACGTATCGTTTGTTCATTTGTTTTTCAATATAAAACCAAAAATAAGAAAATGAAAAAACAACAGTTTTCTTCATTATTTGTCTCCAAAACCAAAATGAAAAAATGGATAATGATCATTTTTTCAGTTTTTGATTTTGTTTTTAAATGAATAATGGAACCGGGACCAGAGCGGGACCGAGACCCCGAGACCAGACCGAGACCAGACCGGGACTAGACCGGGACTAGACTGAGACCAGACCGAGACCAGACCGGGACCGAGACCAGACCGAGACCAGACCAGGATCAGACCGAGACCAGACCGGGACCAGACCAGGACCAGACCGGAGGCTCAGAGCCCACAGCAGGGCCGGAGCTCGAAGCTGAGGCTCGGACACTGCGAAGGCTTGGGGTCAAAGCTCGCAGTCAGTCCCGGTCTCGGTCCCGGTCTCGGTCTCGGTCTCGGTGCCGGTCTCGGTGCCGGTCTCGGTGCCGGTCTCGGTGCCGGTCTCGGTGCCGCTCTGGTCCCGCTCTAGTCCTGGTCTCAGTCCCGGTCTCAGTCCCGGTCTCAGTCCCGGTCTCAGTCCCGGTCTCAGTCCCGCTCTGGTCCCGCTCTGGTCCAGGTCTCGGTGCCGGTCTCGGTGCCGGTCTCGGTCTCGGTGCCGGTCTCGGTCTCGGTCTCAGTCCCGGTCTTGTCCCGGACCTGGATCAGTCCTGGTTCAGTTCGGCATCACAGTCACTGAAGTCACGTAAACGGGAAACGGTCGTTATCTGTTTTTTCCATTTTTCATTTAAACACAAAATTGAAAACTGAAAAAAACGAATCATTATCTGTTTTTTTTCATTTTGGTTTTGGAGTCAAATAATGAAGAAAATTGTTGTTTTTTTTTTTGTTTTCTTATTTTTGGTTTTATATTGAAAAACGAACGACACACGGATTCACAAAAATATTGAACGTTTTAACTCTTAAATAAAAAGATTCTGAATGTTTTGTCTTTGTCTGTTTGTCCTCAGGAGTTTTCCACAGTAAAATCCTGGAATTCCACGAGAAAAGGAAACGGGACAAGGCCAGAAAGCACTAGAGTCTCCTCCCACGGACACAGGAGGGTACCCGAACAAGAGTACCTACCTACAGGAGAGTACCTACAAGTGCCTACGCCAGAGAACTTATCCAAAAGTACCAATGTGAGGGCACTTACCGAAGAGGGACACAAGGACCCCTACCCAAACAAGGGTACCTACACGAGGGTACTTAGAGAAGGGTACCTAAACCGAGAGTACCTACCCAAGAGTAACGTACGGCACCTCCTACATACGAGTACCTAGACCAAGGGAATTTACCTACACGAGGAACTCTACCTACGTGAGGGCCTACGTATGTGCATCTACTCAGAGGTACCTACAAACGAGAACCTATCTGAGAGTACCTACACGAGGGCAACTACCAAACAGATGTCTATTTATGTGCACCGAGTCAAGGAAACCATCCAGGAGTACCTGTATAAGACCACCTACACAACAGAAGTACCCAAGACTTCCTACAAATGAGTACCTAACCACGAGTACTTTATCCAGACCAGGGCACCTGCTCCGAAGTACAGGGTGTCCCACAAATTTGACATTTCGCAGGACTGTAATTTTGGCGATTTTTGTTGAAATAATCTCAAATTTTCCGAATTCTGAGGAAATGATTGGAAATGAAACCGTCTGCAGCTTCTTCAAGTTTTAAAATTAGACAAGACACGAAAACGTCAAGAATTCTGTGTCGACTCGCTCCAGAAACTTGAAAAAAGTACTTCAGTAGTACTTACGGGAATGACTCTACCTGAGAAGACCTGTGTACAAATACCTACACAAGAGTACCCCCATGGAGTAGTTTACAGTACTCAGAATTCAAAGTACTTCTTTACGTGGCCATAGGAATGATTTTATTGCACTGTTTTTAGGTGTTTTAAAGCTGCATTGCGTAACTTTTCCCTCGTCTCCATGGAGATGTCGTTATTGTATTTTCGAGCAACGGAAACGCCCGAACTGAACGGACAGATGAGTTTTAACATCGTACCACGGAACATTCCAGGAAAAAAAGCAATGACATCTCCACGGAAACGGAGCAGAAAAGTTCCGCAGTGCAGCTTTTTTTTTTTTAAGTTTTTTAAGTGTAAATGAGTGTACGGCGGCTGCTAATGTGAACCTGTGGGGCTGCAGTCCGGACGACATTTCACACACCAACTAAGAACTGCTGAGATTGGAAACGAAACCGTCTGCAGCTTCTTCAAGTTTTAAAATTAGACGACAAGACATGAAAACGTCAAGAATTCTGTGTCGACTTGCTCCAGAAACTTGGAAAAAAAACGCCAAACCGTCATTTGATCAACCTGGGTTTCCAAACTTTTCACAAACTTGCTCGACCTTCTCTTCTGATGTTCATGATCAACAGATCCTTCAGCCCTTTAGTCCAAGACGCAAAATGACTTCTGTTTGGGAGTGAACGGCTCAACCTAAAAACAGAACAAAAACACAAAAAAAAGAGATTTTTTTTTAAATTTTAGGTTATTTCAACAAGAATTGCCCAAATGACTGGCCTTCAAAATGATGTCACATTTTTTGGGACACCCTGTACTCGCTTCAGAGTACCTCTACTAGAGACCCGACCAAGAGTACCCCACATACAAGTACTACCCAAGAGTACCTACATACAAGTACCTACCCAAGAGTACCCACATACAAGTACTTACCCAAGAGTACCTACATACAAGTACCTACCCAAGAGTACTTTAGCCAGACTGGGGCACCTACTCCAGATTACAGGGTGTTCCAAAAATTTGACATAATCTCGAAAGACAGTAATTTTGGCGATTCTTGTTGAAAACACCTCAAATTTTCAGAGAATCTTTAGAAACGGATCAGGATGTTTTATTTTTGTTTTGTTTTGAGGTGGAGTTCGTTCGCTCCCAAACAGAAGTCATTTTTCGTCTTGGACTAAAGGGCTGAAGGATCTGTTGGACCATCATGAACATCAGAAGAGAAGGTCGAGCAAGTTTGTGAAAAGTTTGGAAACCCAGATTGCTCGAATGACGGTTTGGCGTTTTTTCAAGTTTCTGGAGCAAGTTACTTAAACTGTGCGGCGAATGACGGTTTGGCGAATCCCAAGGAAACAACTGGAAATGCAGCTCCTTCAAGTTTTAAAATCAGACGACAAGACATGAAAACGTCAAGAATTCTGTGTCGACTTGCTCCAGAAACTTGAAGAAACGCCAAACCGTCACTTGAGGAATCTGGGTTTCGAACGGACTTTTTGGAGCTTCGCGAGAGTTTTTCACGAACTTGCTCAACCTTCTCTTCTGACGTTGATGTTGGTACCAGATTCTTTTCGTGAGTGAACGGCTCAACCTGAAAACAGAACAAAAATTAAAATTTAAGAAAAATGTTAGAAAATTTGAGGTTATTTCAACAGGAATTGCCAAAATTATTGGCCTGATGTCAGATTTTTTGGGACACCCTGTACTTTCTTCCAAGTATCTCCACAAGAGACCCAACCAAGAGTACCCACATACAAGTACTTACCCAAGAGTATCCACATATAAGTACCTACCCAAGGTTACTTCAGCTAGACCAGAGCACCTAGTCCAAAGTACTTGGATCGTAGTAACTCCACAAGAGACCTGACCAAGAGTACCTGCATAGAAGTACTTCCCCAAGAGTACTTCAGCTAGACCAGGACTCAATAGTACTTGCTTCTGAGTACCTCCACAAGAAACCCAACCCAAAGAGTACCTACATACAAGTACCCACCCATGAGTACTTTAGCTAGATCAGGGCACTTACTCTAAAAGTACTTTCTTCGTAGTACTTCCACAAGAGACCCGACCCAGGAGTACCAACATACATACAAGTACCTAGCCAAGAGTACTTCAGCTAGACCAGGGCTCCTACTTGAAAAGTACTTGCATCCGAGTACCTCCAAAAGAAACCCGACCGAAGAGTACCTATATACAAGTACCGACCCAAGAGTACCTACATGCAAGTACCTGTCCACGAGTACTCTGCAGTAGGTGCCTTGGTCCGGCTAAAGTACTTGCATCTGAGTACCTCCACAAGAGATCTGACCCAAGAGTACCTACATTCAAACTTCTACAAGAGTACCTACCCAACAGTACTTCTGCTAGACCAGGGCACATACTCCAAAGTATTTGCTTCTAAGTACCCTCAAGAGACCCGACCCAAGAGTACCTACAGATAAGTACCTATCCACAAGCACTTTGGAGTAGGACCAAGAGTGCTTACATATAAGTACTTACCCTAGAGTACCTACATACAAGTACTTACTCACGAATATTTCAGCTAGACCAGGGCACCTACTCGAAAAGTACTTGCATCCGAGTACCTCCAAAAGAAACTCAACCGAAGAATAAATACATACAAGTACTCACCGAAGAGTACCCACATACAAGTACCTACCCAAGAGTACTTTAACTAGACCAGGGCCACCTACTCCAAAGTACTTGTATCATAGTACCTCCACAAGAGACCCGACCCAAGAGTACCTACATACATAGAAGTACTTACCCAAAAGTATCTACATATGAGTACTTACCCATGAGTACTTTGGAGTAGGTGCTCTGGTCTGGCTAAAGTACTTGCGTCCGAGTACCTCCACAAGAGACCTGATCCAAGAGTACCCACATACAAGTACTTACCCAAGAGTACCCACATACATACAGTACAAGTACCCACCCTGGAGTACTTCAGCTGGACCAGGGCACGTACTCCAAAGTACTTCAGTAGTACTTACAGGAATGACTCTACCTGAGAGGACCTGTGTACAAATACCTACACAAGAGTACCCCCCTGGAGTAGTTTACAGTACTCAGAATTCAAAGTACTTCTTTACGAGGACATAGGAATGGTTTTTAGGTGTTTTAAAGCTGCATTGCGTAACTTTTCCCTCGTCTCCATGGAGATGTCGTTATTGTATTTCCGAGCAACGGAAACGCCCGAACTGAACGGACGCCGCGACGGACAGATGAGTTTTAACGTCGTACCGCGGAACATTCCAGGAAAAAAAGCGATGACATCTCCACGGAAACGGAGCAGAAAAGTTCCGCAGTGCAGCTTTTTATTTAAAAACGTTTTTTAAGTGTAAATGAGTGTACGGCGGCTGCTAATGTGAACCTGTGGGGCTGCAGTCCGGACGACATTTCACACACCAACTAAGAACTGCTGAGTTTGTAAAGTTTGTTTGTTTGTTTGTTTGTTTGTTTGTTTGTGTGCGTTTAATTCAAGTTTTATTTCTTTACGCGACTGATTCGACGGACGATCTTTATTTATTGATCTGCTGTTTTTTTTTTTGTTTTTTGGTGCGGTGAAATCACAGGTACATTTCTTGAAACAGTAGAATTTTATTTTATTTTATTACAAACGGACTCGTCGTAATTTAAATGTGATTCTGAAATGTGATTCTGTGGGGTTTGAGGCTCGATGGGGAAACTTTTAAATTTATATAAAGTGTTTATTTTCAATCCACTGATCCTGTTTTGTCTTTTTTTTTTTTTTCTGTTTTGTAATTCAGGTTTTTATTTATTTATTACTTGGGGCTGAAGGGATGATATAATTTAAGAAGTTAAAGCAAAAATAAATCTTAAAATAAAATAAAACCGTCAAAGTGACAATCCTCTGTGACTCTCAACTCAATTTACAAATACAAATAAGACTCCAGAGTAAAAAGTGCAGTGTTAAAATTGATTCTGTGAGAGTCGATTTGAACATTTTCTCAGTGTTTATCTGAGTCACTCTGTTCTAGAGTTAATTTAACATTTGTGTAAATGTTCATGAAGTAAAACTGGACCAAAGTTCCTGTTTAACCCAAATCCAGAGTTAAATGAACGTTTAGAGAGTAAACAGATAACACTTTGTAGAGTTATCCTGATTTAACTCAACAACACACAGAGGAGTTTTATTTTTACACTTTATTTGAGTTAATTTAAGATGAAATTATGAACAAAACTGGTTCAAACTGGTTCTACTCTGGTGGGAGTTTGAAGAGGTGGGAGGAGCCAAAATAACACTAAGGGAAGTTGAATTAACTTCAGCCAAATCAACTCTGGTAAATCACCCCAACTTCAACCCACATTTAACTCTCAAAGAGTTAAAGTAACACTTTTTGTGTTAAAAACAACTCTGAAATTTGAACCCTCCAGTTTTTGCTGTTAAATAAAAAGTTCACTTTAGGAAAACAAATCTTTGCAAAAATATTGATCTTGACTAAACTGAGTCAAACCTGTCACAGGCTTCTTCAACCAAAAACAGCTGCCCAAGATTTTACATAAAATGTCTTTATTATCATTGAACAGAGCCAGTAATTTCTCATATGAAACTATTTTCATCAAATTGTCCGTCTGTTAACGTCTGGAGGAGAAGGATCCTTCTGTACATTAAGAATGTCCCGTGCTGCAGTTATTACCCACATTTAAAACTACATAATCATTAACATGGAACAAAACATTGTTTTAGATTTTCTAGATCAGCATTTGGTTCCACATCTGGCCAAAATATTTGGGTCCAAATTTTATGCAAATTAATATTTAGAGTTTGTTTAAGACACTTGAAAATGTTCCTACAACCTAAACTAGAACATAGAACCAAATAAATCAGGAGTATTTCAATAATTTGCCATTTTATTCTTCAAACACAAACTGAAACTTACATAAAAATGACTTGGAAAGTTCATAAAAGTTTCTTGTAAAGTCCATCTCCTCTGTGTGTTTGTTGGTGTCACTAAAGCTGCTCGTGTGTGTGTGTGTGTGTGTGTGTGTGTGTGTGTGTGTGTGTGTGTGTGTGTGTGTGTGTGTGTGTGTGTGTGTGTGTGTGTGTGTGTGTGTGTGTGTGTGTGTGTGTGTGTGTGTGTGTGTGTGTGTGTGTGTGTGTGTGTGTGAGACTCCTGCAGTAGATCCTGTTTCTGATCTTCAGTCTTTGTTCTACAATTCAAATCTTGAATAATCTTCAAGATTTTAAGCTTATTCAAGATTTGAAAGTGTCAGAAACATCCTGGACATTTTTCCTGAAGCTCAGTTTGAGCAGCTTCAGTCTCATCATCATCAGCCCAGAAGAAGAAGAAACTCCTCAAACTCCCTGATCTTCTTCTCTTCATGATCTGCTGGATGAAGGTCTTTGTCTCGTGGCTTTGGTGGAACCTCTGAACCTCTGAACCTCTGAACCTCTGAACCTTCTGAACCTTTTCCATCAGATCGTGAAGCGTCAGTTTCTTCTCAGGGACCAAAGACGTCGCCCAAAACTGTTCAGACTGAATGTTCAGACTGTGAAGCTTCTGAAAGAAAAAACAAATCATCTGCAGGAGCTTCACAACTTCATCCAGAAGCTTCTAAAACATCTCAATTTTCTTCCACATTTCCTCCTAAATCATCGTTTGGAGCTCAAACCTGACGCAGGATCTAATCGAGATGATCTGAAACTTTATTTTTTATCATGTTTGATGAACCAGCCTAATATATAAATAAATATATCTGCGTAAAACCACAGTTTCGCCTTCATTTCAGCG
Organism: Boleophthalmus pectinirostris; assembly: GCF_026225935.1. Lineage (NCBI taxonomy): Eukaryota > Metazoa > Chordata > Actinopteri > Gobiiformes > Gobiidae > Boleophthalmus > Boleophthalmus pectinirostris. The sequence continues at coordinate 1,847,920 of NW_026571515.1, read as the reverse complement.
CAGACATGAAGAAATATGTTTTTACTTGAATTCTTGGGATTATGACGGAAATAATTCACACCAAAATCTTGTCAAGGGATTTTAAAAACAAATAAAGTGTCACATCTACAATTATATCGGCCTCTTCAGAATATCACAATAAATATCGTACCGTGAGGTTTATATCGTTTTAATGATTTACACATTATTTTTTACAGAACCGTATCAAATTGATTTGAAAATATCGTATCGAATCAAAAGTTCACTGTATCAAGATGTGTATCGTATCGGCAACTTCTTAACGATACCAGCCCTAATATTTACTTTGTTGACGTGTTTAGAAACATGTCAATAAAGTAAATACTTTTTACTAGAGCTGCTCCATTATTGAAAAAAATCATGATCACGATTATTTTGGTCGATATTGAAATCACAATTATTCAAACGATTATTTTTTAGTTACGTGATGCATTTAATCAACAGTTCTCTCTCAAAAAAACAAAACAAAACACTGTTATTGATAATTTAGGCAAAACTTTCAAATTGAAAATAAATATCAGCAAAAAATCTGAACCTTAGAGCAGTTTTGCGACGTATAAAATGAATAAAATAAACACTGAACATGAAATAAGGCAGAAAAACATAAATGTCTCCAAAATAAATTCTAAACTCTTCTACAATCTCTATATTTAAAAATAAAATAAATATGCTTATTTATATTTTAAAAATCTCAACATAAACTTTGTGAAGCTTTATCATTGCGCCTCGGAGCAGTGCGCGCAGTGGCCGCTGGGGGCCGTACGCGCCGCGCCTCCCCGAGTCTCAGCTCCGGATCCGCGGCAGAAGAAGAACCAGCAGCCCCCGCAGCGTCGACAGAGGTAAGCTAACCCAGCACCAACAAGCCACAAACAAGCCACAAACAAGCTCCTAAAGTCCGGATCGGGGCCCCAACACGCGTCCGGGACACGCCGGGGCCGCGCCGTGCCCCCCTCCGTGTGCGCGCCGGGGCTCCGTGACGCGCGTTTCCCCGGAGCGGAGGAGTTTAAAGCCCCGCAGCTAGCCTGGATTAGCTCGTTTTTTACCTTAGCCTGGCTGGAGGTGTCCCGAGGCGCGGCTCTGGTGAGTCTGTTCCGCCCGCTCATGTCAAAATAAACCCGGGTTCTGCTCTGGAAACGGGACGCGCCACCGAGCTCCGCCAAGCGCCTTTTATTTTGCGCGAGAGGAAGTGGAAAATGTTTCGCTCCTGGAGTCAAACTTCGGGGGAGTGAACTTCGAGAGCTTCACCTTACCCCGCACAGATCAAGTGTAGTTCCGGGCAGGTCAGCTGTTTTAATCTGATCTAGTGTGTTTTTTGTTGAACCGTCGCGTCGGAAAGTGAGTTTGGATCACTTTTACGCGCGGCGGAGAGCGACTTTAAACCCGCGAGGAGTTGAAAAGCTTTTGTTGTAACGGTTCAGGACAAACTTTCTCGCGTTGTAGGGCGGAAGAAAGTGCGTAGAGCTGAGTTGTGATCAGCCCGAGCCGAGCGTGGATCCGCTTTACCTGAGCCCCTCCATCCTCCAGCCCCAATCCCCGCTCCATCTGCTCCGGGTTTACGCACCTGACGGACCAGAGGAGCCACAGACACGAGGCGGGTGAGGTCTTTTAGTCGTTTGGTAAAAGGCAGAGGTGGGACCAAGTTGTTGTTTTGCAAGTTTCAAGTCTTTGACCTCAAGTCCGAGTCAAATACAGGCAAGTCCAAGTCGAGTCTCGAGTAACAGAAGTCCAAGTCATAACCAACAGTACCAAATATAGCTTCGATTTTTGCAGTTTATATGAATTTTAAACTAAATTGTGCTTAAAACATCATAGTATACTTATATATGAGTATTTATAGAGTTGTAGATATGTAAGTCTTTCCTTTTTAAATGTTTTGACAAGATCTTACTGTGAATTAATATGGCCAGAACAAAAAGAATTCTGTTGTTTTGGTTTTTTTTACTTAATGTTTCTGCAATAATACGATGATTTAAAATGAATGCAAACATTTAAGTTGTTTTTTTTTATTACTTTTTGTGCACATAAATCCTTTCAATTTTTTTAAACAATATAAAAAAAGAAACAAGCAAGCGACAGGGTAATAATGACGTGATTAAACGTCAACTCTTTATGTATCAGAGACCAGATCAGTTATAAAAGAAGCTCCATGTCATTTCTACCGTATTAGCATAGGCAAAACAGTTTTCCAGCGCTGAATAAAAATAGGTTTTTGAATCCTTAAAGAACAGGTTATCTGCTCCATTCAGTATATATCTCAAACTTTCTGAATCCGTATGTTAAAAGAGCGAGGATCTGGTTTGAGCTTCTGATGGTTTTACATTTTAAAGCAGCTGTAAGTAAAATATTTAAAAGGTGTTTTTCATCTCGTGCGCCGATACTTGCAGGTAACGCTCCTAAAGGGTGAAGTATAGTTCTGCTACAACTAGGGTAGATAGGATATGTTGATTAAAAATAACTTTAAGGGCATCACAAACTTCCCTTCAAAACAAATCCAGTTTAGGACAATGCCAAAATAGATGTGTGTATGGTTGGCATTGACCACGCCACAGTTTCTCCAGCATAAACCGGAATCTATTGGTCCCATTTTACTGGTTTATATCTGGAGTTTCCACTTGAATTCTCGTCAGACGGTTGAGTTTGTAACAAGATGTGATTCTGTGCATTTCTGTTCTCACTAGTGACGGGCATTCGATAAAATTTTCTTAATCGATTGTCAGGAGAATTAACGATCAAGTTTCGATTAATCATTAACGTTTTTATATTAAAATGATCATCATTATTATTACTATCTGCACTAATCTGCATAAATAAATTCAACTTTACGACATATAAACATAACGACTCTAGATCCACATCAGCTGTTTGACATTATAATGTGTTTAATTCAGTTTTGTTCAAATCTCACAGAAACAAAAGTTAAAACCACATCACTAATTTACATAAACTAAGTGAAGATAAAACTCCAGCTCTTGTGTCGCTGATGTGGTTCAACTTGTGTTGGATTAAAAGACATGACTCAGGTGAATACAGGTCAGTGTGACCAGATTTGTGTTTGTCAAAACACCGTCTTACTTGCAAATAGTGAAATTTATTAGGACAAACCATGCAACATTTCAGCACTAGGCTCAGGTGGCCGTCTTAAATAGGATGTGGCAAGCACCCAAGGGTGACGGGTTGTAAAGAAACAGTGCACCCAAAACCACCATAATTCAAAAAACAAAGACAATCAACATATAGTGTAATAATAATAAAAATAATAATAATGAAATACTAATCATCATACAACAATCATAGAATAATAATAGAAAAGTAAGAAGAATATCTGGATACATATAGACATAGTATATTTTAACCCAACTATAAAATAATCTATATGTATACAATGAATCTTAAGATGTTTTTTTTTTGGTATTTTTATCATTATCATTATTTGTATTATTATTATTATTTTATTAAATTTTTTTTATTTTTTTTATTTACTTATTTATGTATTTTATTTATTTTTATTATAATTATTATTATTATTATTTTTTTTGTATGCGTGTTTAGTTAAGTCTGTCTTATTGTGGATGTGCTGGGTATCCAATCCCTTAAATTTGACAAATTATAAATAAAAATAAATAAATAAAATAAAAAAAGATGTAGAAGAAAGATCCTCCACTCTTTGTGAGCAAACAGTCTCCATGTTCTTGAGCTGCTCCGTCTCCTCACCCGTCTCCAGTCATCGATGTGCGAGGCGAACATTCTTTCACGAGTTTTACGGAACAACAGCATCAACAGCGAGATCAGGGTGAACATTAACTCCTTGTTCTTCTTCTGTTTTAAAGCCAAAACAGTAAAGTGTATTTTACCTTGTTGAAGAAATATCAGTCGAAATATCAATATATCGTATCGTTTTAATGTGATGATGCAGTATCGATATCGTGAGCTGCTGTATCGAGTATTTTTTGGTTTATTTTATTAAATCATTTAGTTCCAGCTCCGGTTTTGTTGTTTGTTCAGAGGAAGGAAACTTGTTTATGCGACACATTTGACATTTTCGCTGTTCTGATTATTTTAAGGTTTGTGTTTCATATTCACTTTGCACAGGAAGTGATTTAACAAAGACTTTTAGTATCACGCACAAGTTATAGGGATTTAAAAATAACCAAAATATTGTGAAGTCTCACAGTAATATCGTGGACCGTCACAATAAACTGCTTTACTTAAATTCATGGTTTTATAGAAGCAAGTTTATGACCAAGGGGAACTACATTTCCCACGATTCATTTCAGCGCAGACAACATGAAAAAATATGTTTTTACTTGAATTCTTGAGATTATGACGGAAATAATTTGCACCAAAATCTTGTCAAGGTATTTTAAAAGTAAATAAAGTGTCCTGTCCTCTTTAAAATATCACAATAAATATCGTACCGTGAGGTTTATATCGTTTTAATGATTTACCCATTATTTTTTATTGAACTGTATCAAATCGTTTTGAAAAATATCATATTGAATTAAAAGTTCACTGTATCGAGGTCTGTATCGTATCGGCAACTTCTTAACGATACCAGCCCTAATATTTACTTTGTTGACGTGTTTAGAAACATGTAAATAAGGTAAATACTTTTTACTAGAGCTGCTCCATTATTGAAAAAAATCTTTATCACGATTATTTTGGTCAATATTGAAATCACGAGTGTTCAGTCGATTATTTTTAGTTACGTGATGCATTTAATCAACAGTTCTCTCAAAAAAACCCAAAACATTTATTGATAATTTAGGCAAAACTTTCAAATTGAAAATAAATATAGTCTACAAATCTGAACCTTAGAGCAGTTTTGTGATGTATAAAACATAAAATGAATTAAATAAACTTTGAACATTAAATAAGACATAAGAAAAACATAAATACCTCCAAAATAAACTAAATGTCCAGCTCTTCTACAGTCTCTATTTAAAAATAAAATAAATATACTTATTTATATTTTTTTTAAAAAAGATCCTAAAATAAACTTTGTTAAGCTTCATTTAAACTCGATTAAATGAGTTTGGAGATCGTTTGTCACACAAATTGAAATCGCAATCGGAATTCAATTTATTGCACAGACTTACACTTTACTGTATTGTCTTAAAAAAAATAATAACACGAGAAGTTAAAGGACATGAGAAAAACAAATGAACATCTTTGGTTTGGTTAGTGTGACCAGATTTTCATTTAATCGTTTAATGTGATGATTCAGTATCGATATCATGGGCTGCTGTATCGATATATCACCAAAAGGATTTTTTTTTTGGTTTATTTTACAAAATTATTTAGTTCCAGCTACAGTTTTCTTGTTGGAAACTTGTTTATGCGACACATTTGACATTTTCACTGTTTTAATCCTTAAAATGTTTGTGTTTCATATGAACTTAGACTTGATTTGCGTCTCTGCTGGACAAAATGTAAAATATAGTTTTTATCTTGAAAACTACCAGATACAACAAGGTGGAACAGAGAGTTTGGGGTTTGCAGATGTAAACAGACTCATAATAAAAGAGTTACTCAAACTGTCTGAATCAAACAAAACACAAGTGCAGCTCTGTGTGTGACGACAGAACAACTTTAGAACATGAGATAAGACGAGATAAACATGGTCCTCAAATTCTTTTAAACAAATTCTTTTACGCAATGTTTTTTATACAAATTCTTTCATACAAATTCTTTTACGCAATGTTTTTTATACAAATTCTTTTATACAAATTCTTTTATACTAATTCTTTTATACAAATTCTTTTATACAATGTTTTTTATACAAATTCTTTTATACAAATTCTTTTATACGATGTTTTTTATACAAATTCTTTTATACAAATTCTTTTACGCAATGTTTTTTATACAAATTCTTTCATACGATGTTTTTTATACAAATTCTTTTATACAAATTCTTTTATACAAATTCTTTTATATGATGTTTTTTATACAAATTCTTTTATACAAATTCTTTTACGCAATGTTTTTTATACAAATTCTTTTATACGATGTTTTTTATACAAATTCTTTTATACAAATTCTTTTATACGATGTTTTTATACAAATTTTTTATACAAATTCTTTTACAATGTTTTTTATACAAATTCTTTTATACGATGTTTTATACAAATTCTTTTATTTTTATACAAATTCTTTTACAATGTTTTTTATACAAATTCTTTCATACGATGTTTTTTTATACAATTCTTTTATACAAATTCTTTTATACAAATTCTTTTATACGATGTTTTTTATACAAATTCTTTTACGCAATGTTTTTTATACAAATTCTTTTATACGATGTTTTTTATACAAATTCTTTTATACAAATTCTTTTATACGATGTTTTTTATACATATTGTTTTATAAGATTTTTTTTATACAAATTCTTTTATACAAATTCTTTTATACAAATTCTTTTATACAAATTTTTTTATACAAATTCTTTTATACGATGTTTTTTATACAAATTCTTTTATACAAATTCTTTTATACGATGTTTTTTATACATATGATTTTATAAGATTTTTTTTATACAAATTCTTTTATACAAATTCTTTTACGCAATGTTTTTTATACAAATTCTTTCATACAAATTCTTTTACGCAATGTTTTTTATACAAATTCTTTTTATACTAATTCTTTTATACAAATTCTTTTATATAATGTTTTTTATACAATTCTTTTATACAATTTCTTTTTATACGATGTTTTTTATACAAATTCTTTTATACAAATTCTTTTACGCAATGTTTTTATACAAATTCTTTCATACGATGTTTTTTATACAAATTCTTTTATACGATTTTTTATACAAATTTTTTATACAAATTCTTTTATACTTTTATACAAATTCTTTTATACAAATTCTTTTATACAAATTCTTTTATACAAATTATTTTATACGATGTTTTTTATACAAATTCTTTTATACAAATTTTTTATACGATGTTTTTATACAAATTTTTTATACAATTCTTTTACGCAATGTTTTTTATACAAATTCTTTCATACGATGTTTTTTATACAAATTCTTTTATACAAATTCTTTTATACAAATTCTTTTATACAAATTCTTTTATACGATGTTTTTTATACAAATTCTTTTATACAAATTCTTTTACGCAATGTTTTTTATACAAATTCTTTTATAAGATTTTTTTAATACAAATTCTTTTATACAAATTCTTTTATACAATGTTTTTTATACAAATTCTTTTATACAATGTTTTTTATACAAATTCTTTTATACAAATTCTTTTATACAAATTCTTTATACGATGTTTTTTATACAAATTCTTTTATACAAATTCTTTTATACGATGTTTTTTATACAAATTCTTTTATAAGATTTTTTTTATACAAATTCTTTATACAAATTCTTTTACGCAATTTTTATACAAATTCTTTTATACGATGTTTTTTATACAAATTCTTTTATACAATGTTTTTTATACAAATTCTTTTATACAATGTTTTTTATACAATTTCTTTTATATGATGTTTTTTTATACATATTCTTTTATACATATTCTTTTATACATATTCTTTTATACAGTGTTTTTTTATACAGATTCTTTTATACAAACTCTTTTATACGATGGGCTGGTGACTCTTTTGTGGACCTTGTGGGCTTGACTCCCGCCGTCTCGTCCCTGGACTTTCCTCCACTTCACCACAGTTAGTGGGAGTTTGAGCAGCTCCTCGGCCGCAGCCGCAGCGACTCTATTAGACTCAGTGTTGATTTGGAACCAGCAGTTATTTATCAAAATATTCACCTGCGCACATCGTTTAAAGGAGACCCAGTGGTTCATTGAAACCCAGCGATTATTATATTTTTTTTTTACAGTATGTCATTTTATGGATCTTCCCAAAGCGGCACATGTTTTTTCATTTTGTAATATCAATATAATCCTCATTTGAAAATCCTCACTGAAATCGTATTTTAAATCATTGTGTTTTGTTCCCCATGTCCTAGATCAGGAGAGGCAAACTCAAACTCACAGAGGCCACAATTAAAAACTGGGACGAAGTCATGGGTCAAACTAAATATTTATTGCAAAATTCCAACACCATCTGCATGTTTTCTTTCGAGATCTGTAATGTTAAACCTTTTCTTATTAATATAAATATTTAATAATAGTTTTGCTTAAACATTGAATCCAGAACAAACAGAAAATAAAATTAACATTTTAAATAAATCATGTCTCTATAGTCAAAGCCTGATCCTGTCAGATCTCAGGCTCAGCAGGTCCGGGTCTGGACTTGGACGGAGACTCTGGGTAAATCAGGAGCCACAGGAGGCACCATTGTGTCCTTAGGCAAGACACTTCACCCTCATTGCCTAGTCTGAAAGTGGTGTGTGTGTGTATATGATGGTTGTCGGAGGGACCGATGGTGCAGATTGGCAGCCTCACTTCCGTCAGTCTGCCCCAGGGCGGCTGTGGCTACAGTAGTAGTTTACACCACTGGGTCTGGAGTAAAAGAATAATTCTCTGTAAAGTGTCTTTTTCCAGAAAAGCGCTGTATAAACTGATGCATTATGAACTGTAGCCGGCGGCGGCTCTGATGCAGATTTGATTTGATCTCATGGGCCAAATATAATTATACTGGGGGCCAAATTTGGCCCCTGGGCCTGAGTTTGACATGTCTGTCCAAGAGCATCTGTAACTGTTGATTTGGGAAGAAATATGAAGAAATATGAATTATTTCCTCATCTGCCATGAACATCATTTATAAACAGCACAACACAAGAAACTTGGGAAGCCACAGAATCTGTTCAGAAAATTATTCTGAATGACTTTTAGGAAACTGTTAACGCTGTATTTCATTAAAATATGTCAGATAAAAAGATAAGGGAACTTTCTCCTGCTGTTCTGTCTCGTTCTGGATTTTGTGTCATACAGAGTTGATTCTAAACAGTTTTTCCAGAGTTAATTGTTAAATGTTTTTCAGAGTTGTGTCGGGTTGTTTGGGCGGTGGGATGAGTTCTCTTGTACAGTTGGTGTTTCTAAATCGGTTACAGTCAGTTCCTTCCCTTTTTCAGACAAAACCGCGGCTTTTATTTCATAAGAGTCGAGCAGAGGCAGAAGTTTGGAGAAGTGGACTGAGCCTTTGTGTTTGGGACCAGACTGGACCAGGACTAAGACTAGGACTAAACCAGGACCAAAAAAAGTATGTAGTATCAATTAAGACTAGGGATGGGCATGATTAATCGATTAATCGATAATTGATCATTAAGAATTTCATCGATTACGTTCATTTTAATGGACAAACTGAATGTATGTTTGTGTGTCGTGACCAAACAGGTGTGTACATGTGTCTCTGCATCAGAAGGAGCGAGACACAAACAGTGGGTCAGTCTGTAACGAACCGAAGCACAAATGTGGATTTAACCAGGATTTGTAGAAGAAATTCCACACTTTCCGTTGCGTTGGGACAAGTGTGAGTCCATGTGCACAGTGGATAAAGCAGCACATATGTTTCTGTGTCCAGTGGGAAAAAGTTTTTCCAGGTGAGAGTCGCTCAATGTGGATGACGAGGCCCCGCCCCCCTCCCCCCGTACGCTGTCCTGGTTTTGACAAACACAAATCTGGTCACACTGACCTGTATTCACCTGAGTCATGTCTTTTAATCTAACAGAAGTTGAACCACATCAGCGACACAAGAGCTGGAGTTTTATCTTCACTTAGTTTATGTAAATTAGTGATGTGGTTTTAAGTTTTGTTTCTGTGAGATTTGAACAAAACTGAATTAAACACATTATAATGTCAAACAGCTGATGTGGATCTAGAGTCGTTATGTTTATATGTCGTAAAGTTGAGTTTATTTATGCAGATTAGTGCAGATAGTCATAATAATGATGATCATTTTAATATAAAAACGTTAATGATTAATCGATAATCGATCGTTAATTCTCCCGACGATCGATTAAGAAAATTTCATCGAATGCCCGTCCCTAATTAAGACTGAAACAATAGTCCTAGCTTAGTCCTAGTTCAGTCCTGGTTAAGTGAGCCTGAAACAGGACTGAACCAGGACTGAACCAGGACTGAACCAGGACTGAACCAGGTCTAAACCAAGACTAAACAAGGATTAAGTGAGGCCTGAACCAGGACTGAACCAGGACTGAACCAGGACTGAACCAGGACTGAACCAGGACTGAACCAGGACTGAACCAGGACTGAACCAGGACTAAACTTTTAGTTTATTTCTCCTGAGGCTGAACTTTGTGCCAGTTTTTGTTTCTTTTGTTCTAAACATCTCCATAAACGTCAAACCCTGAGATGTGTTTGGTGAAAATATCGTATCGAGGGATTTATATATCGTTGTTTTTATTATCGATTATTATCTGATTTCTGATGTCGAGGAGAAAATTCAGTTTGTCGACTGAACAAAAGTTAGTTTGGTTGAAGACGTTTTGCAGCAGTCGACAAACTGAATTTTCTCCTCGCTGTGGATTCTACCTGGACGACGGAGGGATTCTTCACTGATTTCCGATACTTCTGCCCCCCCGCTGACCTCTGACCTCTGCCCCCCTCTGTGTGTTTTCAGATAAAGCATGGCAATGCCGGGCCAGAGCCCCTGCCCCCCCATGAGCAACCACACCAAGGAACGCGTCAACATGGCCAAAGTGACGCTGGAGAACTTCTACAGCAACCTCATCGCCCAACACGAGGAGCGAGAGATGAGGTAAGAGAGGAGAGAGGGATTATGGGAGATGTAGTCCAGACTCTTCAGTTTCAGTTCATGTGTGTGTGTGTGTGTGATTCCTCTGAGCTGCTCCTCGTCTCGTCTCTGTGAATCTGTCATGAAAACAAATAATGTGCGATGTTTTCAGAGATAAACGACAATAAACGATCAGATTATAACGACACGACCAGTCAAAGGTTGGACACACGCTGGACAGGCTTTATTTTTACTCACCTCTTTGTACATTTAAAGAAACCGAACACATCAAATATATGAAGCAACATTTATGGCTCTCACTTCAGATATCACTTCAGTTTTACCAATAAACATTTGGAAGAAGAAACCAAATGTGAAAGAACATTACAGGTTTAAATAATTAAAATGTCATTCAGTGAAACGGGTCACACGCAGAATCAGAGAGAACTTTTACGGAAACGATAAAAACTGACAAAATCACTTATTAAAAGTAATATTAAAATTAATTAAGTAAATGTTGTTAGTGGGATTTGGTTGAGTTTTTATCAGTTTCAAAAGAAAGACAACTTTCTTTTTATTTCAGTTGAACAGTCAGTCGGTAAAACTGTTTCTGTCATAAAGTGAAACATTTATATTTCTGTGAAACGCATCAGAAAAAGTTTGTTTTGACATTATTTTTTTTATTTTTTTTTTTACATAACTTAAATTTAAAGAGGGAAAGTGCAAACATGCTTAAGTTTTATCCAATTTTGAAGTGATTTACTCTTTATGGGGAATTTTTTTTTACTAGAGTTGAGAGTTTCGCATTTGGGCAAATTGTGAAATTGAAATGAAGCTTTTTTTTTGTTTTTTTTGTTTTCCTTTTATTTGTAGATTTCAGTTTGTGTTTTTCATCATTTTAAATATAAGTTATTTTAAATTAAATAAGTAATAAAATTTTAACAATATTTTGAAGACGTTTCTGGCTTTAAATGCAGAAAAATGTTTTTTTTTAATCAACGTTTTTTTCAAGGGGCAAATACGAAAATTATAAAATATATACATATATATTCTAGAATAAACCAGATTTGCACATTTTGCCCTTATATTTTCACTGGCCCATTTTTATGAAATGTAGAAACACAGAAAAAAAAAACCACTGAATGAGTGAGTCCAGACTTTACTGGTCGAGTGTCGTGTGTATAATGTGTCCGTAGTCTGTTGTCTAATCCCTGTGAACCATTTTAAAGTAAAAAGAATCATTAAAATGTCTGAGCTGGAATAAATAAATAACAGAATGAAATAATAATTATCTACAGAAGTGACTTACTCTCTGCTACAGCTCAAACCTTGTCATATTACAACAAAAATATCCAAAATCTCCAAACTTTCGCAAAGAAACTGTCCATGTTTCATATATTAAAGGATCAGTGAGTGTAGTGTTAGTGTGACAGGTCTGTGTGCGCGTCCTTCTCTTCTTCTCGTTTTTCTTTAGAGTTTTTCTGACCTGAGTTGATCTCTGCAGTCGTGGGTCTTTACTCTGGAGCTCTTTTAAATAAAGCTCGTCTCTGTGCTGTGACTCTGGCCTGGAGCCCGCTGGAACTGATCAAAAGACGAAACACCGCGGCGTCGGAGTTTAAATTCACCACACGCCGACGAGTCTGAAGCGTTTTCCCTCCAACGAAGAGGCGTTTGGTGTTTTTGTCTCTGCGGTGTGAACTCGGCTTCAGATCAGAACCACACACAGACTTTTCTCACTTTTCTCATTTGTTTGTTTGAGCTGTTTCTGCATCAGGCTCGAAGAAAAGTCTAAAAACTGAGCAGAGATCTCACAAACCGACACAGAAACCTAAACCGTCTCTCTGCCTCCTGCTCCTTCACTCTCCCGTTCACCTGACGCTGTGTGTGATTAAACCTGTCACAATAACATCTGACATAAATCTGACATCATTTTAAAAGCAGTTATCTTGAAAACCACCAAGTCTCGCTCAAGGACGACGAAGATGTTGCTCTGCCAGATCCTTTAGCCCTGAATAAGATCCTTCCTCTTTACATTTTTGGCACAAAGTCCAAAATTTCTTTGCCAGTTGGTGACGTTTTTCCAAATTTTGCATTGAAGCTGCACAGTTTTGGGTGAGTGTGTGCATCAGATTCCAAGACACAATATACAATTTTGATCGGTTCCTGTACATTCTGTAAAAATGCGAGGTTATTTCAACAAGAAGTGGCAAAAAAAAAAAAAAAAAAAACTGGCCTGTGAAATCTCAAATTTTTTATAATAGAGGTGTAACAATGACCGAAATATCGTGATATCGTATCGTTAGATCTCTCAATAATGTCGTGGACCATCACAATATATCGAATCACAAGTTTTTTTTTGCTTAAATTAAAAGTTATGATGCAGCAACAGCTAAAAAAACAGAGGGAACTACATAGACCATGATGCTTTGCTCTGTTTCAGTGCAGACGACAAGAAGAAATAACAATTCTAACACTTTAAACTCTTAGTCTTGTCAAGTAGCATATTGTTCACCTCCACAAAATATCGTGAAAATATCGTACGGTGAGGTTTGGATATCGTTACATCCCTAATAGACAATCAACACTAACATGGGAACTGAACACAAACCAGAATTATAGGCGAGTTTCATTGTTGACAAAAGCGCGTTGCATGCTGGGATTTATTTTGGTCGGCGGCAAGAAACACTAATTCAACATGACGGACGGAGCGAGAAAGCACGTAAAGGGTATTGATCCTGGTTATTTATCCAGTCTAACGGCAGACGACCCAAGACCATTTGACCAGAAATTGGTCATAAACATCGACGGACGACAAATCACCCTTTTCAACCCCGACAGAGTCTGGACCAAACCAAACTTCTGGTCAGAATCTCCAACTACCTGGACAAATATTCACTTGGGCGACATCCACAATGACTTGGTGGAAACTCCTGGGCCATTCACAGCAGAAAAGATGAAAACCTCCAAGAGTCTGGATGTGTTGTTGAACTTGTTGGAGTCCACGGTTTGTTAGGATCTTCTACGTTTGCTCTGCGGATGTTTGAAAGTCGTTTAATTCACCGTTAGTGGTTCTTTTCACTCAGAATACGAAAAAGACATTTTCCTTCTTCCGTGTTTCTATTTGTGCGTCCGATAATGCAGCAGGAATTTACCATTATCGGGGATAAATACGTGAGGTTACACACTGTGTTTGACGCTACCGTGTTTCTTGCCTCCGACCAAAATATTTCCCAGCAGCAACGCGGGCTTTTAATAACAATGACATCAGCTGAAACTCGCCTATAGCCCGAAACTATTCTAAATGTATAATATTTACCCCCAAAAATGACTTCCGATACAGTAATTTCGTGAATGGCTTATGTCCGATGCCCAGTTTAACGCCCTGTGTTTGTGTGTGTTTGTGTGTGTGTTTGTGTGTGTGTTTGTGTGTGTGTGTGTGTGTGTGTGTGTTTGTGTGTGTTTGTGTTGCAGGCAGCAGAAGTTGGAGAAGGTGATGGACCAGGAGGGACTGCCTGATGAAGAGGTCAGTGACAACTCTGACCTAGAACTGTGTAATCCTCAGAGGAGTGTGTGTGTGTGTTTCTGTGTGTGTGTGTGTGTTTCTGTGTGTGTGTGTGTGTTATTACTCTACAGTCTCCTGAACAGGGATTTGTGTCACTCTTAAATCTGCACACACACACACACACACACATCACAGAGACCTGCCTCTTGTGACGACAAAACACTCTTGTCTCTGACACTTGTAAAAAGCGTCTACTGCGAAACGTTTAAATTAGGGACGGGCATTTGATGAAATTTTCTTAATCGATCGTCGGAAGAATTAACGATCGATTATCGATTAATCATTAACGTTTTTATATTAAAATGATCATCATTATTATTATTACTATCTGCACTAATCTGCATCAATAAATTCAACTTTACGACATATAAACATAACGACTCTAGATCCACATCAGCTGTTTGACATTATAATGTGTTTAATTCAGTTTTGTTCAAATCTCACAGAAACAAAACTTAAAACCACATCACTAATTTACATAAACTAAGTGAAGATAAAACTCCAGCTCTTGTGTCGCTGATGTGGTTCAACTTGTGTTGGATTAAAAGACATGACTCAGGTGAATACAGGTCAGTGTGACCAGATTTGTGTTTGTCAAAACCAGGACAGCGTACGGGGGGAGGGGGGCGGGGCCTCGTCATCCACATTGAGCGACTCTCACCTGGAAAAACTTTTTCCCACTGGACACAGAAACATATGTGCTGCTTTATCCACTGTGCACATGGACTCACACTTGTCCCAACGCAACGGAAAGTGTGGAATTTCTTCTACAAATCCTGGTTAAATCCACATTTGTGCTTCGGTTCGTTACAGACTGACCCACTGTTTGTGTCTCGCTCCTTCTGATGCAGAGACACATGTACACACCTGTTTGGTCCCGACACACAAACATACATTCAGTTTGTCCATTAAAATGAACGTAATCGATGAAATTCTTAATGATTAATTATCGATTAATCAACTAATCATGCCCATCCCTAATTTAAATTGAACTAAACCAGTGGTGCCAAACTCATTTTGTTCCGGGGTCGTGTCCAACCGACTTTGATCCAAAGTGTCCGGATCAGAAAACTCATGTCATATAAACCCCAAAAATAACAATAAGTTCAAATATTTGTGCAGAGAAACACAAATCTACTACAGAAATCTTTTTGAATTGATGAACTCTTTCTTTTACAAAATATTATAATATTATGAACAACCTGAAACTTTACAGACAAGTTCATGTTAAAACTTTGTGTTGAAATTCTATTTTTCTTAAACAGGAATAAGTCCATTTTTGTTGTAAAATCCTGCACTCGGCTCCACTTTTCTCATGTTGGACATTTTTCTGATGAGGGTGTCACGGTCAACAGTCAAAACGATCGTCCTTTAAGAGCGTTTGGAAAGAGACAAGTCTTCATTTGTGCTGCTCTGGTGGGAGGGGCCACGTACAGAGACGCTGCTGTGATAAACACCACAGAAAATTAACACGATTTTAATACAAAATATAATTAAAATATTTGAGTAGAAAATCAGCCGAGGGCCACATTAAAGGTCTCGGAGGGCCGGATCTGGACCCCGGGCCGTATGTTTGACACCCCTGAACTAGGGCGTATTACACAAAGTTGATGTGTTTGAATAATTTAGTGATCTTTACTGGTCAAACCCTTTTGGTGTGTCGCTGTAACATGAGCAACACTCTAGAAACTCACAGTGAATAAATGTTTTCTGTGTATGTTTAATGTCACACCGTGGAACATTCCAGGGAAAGAAATAACATCTCCATGGAGACAAATACACCGGACACTCCACGAGACAAAGGTTCAAATAAATTCCCTTGTGTGTGACTCTAACCCGTGTGCGTGTGTGTGTTAGCAGAAACGAATGCGGCGCTCTCAGCACGCTCGCAAAGAGACCGAGTTCCTGCGTCTGAAGAGAACCCGCCTCGGCCTGGAGGACTTCGAGTCTCTCAAGGTCATCGGACGAGGAGCGTTTGGAGAGGTCAGAGCACTGGACAGTCCACGGCGAGGTTTAAGGAGACACTTTACAAACATTAAAACCAGAATAATGATTTGAAACAACTGAAAGTGCCCAGATTACACCATTTTCTGATGTTTTAATGTCGTTTCCTCATCACAAACCGACCTGGAGTTGTGTTTTGTTTCATTCACACATGTTTAACTACCACTTCATGACATCACAAGGTGGAAAAGAGTAGACCTGCTTATTATGGAATAAATTATTTTGGTCAATGTTGATATCACGATTATTCAAACGATAAATTTTTAGTTGCATGATGCTTTTATTCAGCATTTTTCTTTAAAAAAAAACAAAACACTTTGTTATTGATAATTTGTGCAAAACTTTCAAATAAATAAATATAAATTAAAAATAAATAAAAAGTAAAAAAAATAAAATCAGCTACAAATCTGAACCTTAGAGCAGTTTTGCGATGTTTAAAACATAAAATGAATAAAATAATAATAAAACTTTGAACATGAAATAAGGCAGTGTTGTGGAAAAGATTTATCTCTCTTGAAGATAAATAATGAATCCATTTGCGAAGCCCGATGAGTTTTTGGAATATAGACCGAGGTTTATTCTTGTTACAGCAGATATGGACAGAGCCTCGGCCTGTTTCGGCCAAAGCCCAACAGCCTCTCACCTTGTCTCTCCCCCCATCTCCCCCATGTCCCTCCAGAGCCTTTGAGCTCTGAGTATTTATACAGAAATACAAGTTACATACATGTCAATGCAGAGTGAGTTTGGTTTCAGAGGCTGGTGCTAAATGAACATACAGTTGATGATAACAAAAGGCTTCCTGAAGGCGGAGACAGTTGTGCCTGATGAACCTTTACACATGTTAAAGACTGTATAGAGGATTTTCCAAGGAAGGAGAAATCCAGCGACTGTTTGTCCTTTTTCAAATGTTGCGCATGTGTGAAACCACCCCCCCTCCCCTACAGCTCCTACGTAGAAACACCTCCTCTCTCCTCCTCTTTACACCAGAAACAGGTTTGTTTACAGCCGGTGCTGCACATGACTTGTAAACAACTAACTACAGTGTTGGTTAGACAAGACGGAGAAGTGAGGAGCGGGAGGAGCGGGTGTGCGGACATTTCGTTCGCGGACGAGAAGTGAGGAGCAGGAAGAAGAGCGGAGCAGGGAGCAGGGAGAGGAGAGAGAGAGAGAGAGAGAGGGGAGCGGGTGCGCGGAGATTTCGTGCCCGGAGAAGTGAGGAGCAGGGAGAAGAGTGGATCGGGCAGTGGGGACAGGAGCAGGAAAGGGGAGCAGAGAAGGTGCGCGGAGATTCAGTGTGAATGAACTAACTACAACACGCAGCAGCAAGCGGACTCTTTCTTTGCCTTGAAAATGACGTTTTCAGACATAGGATATCGCTTTCGTGTCCTGAAAAACATTTGTCTCGCTCTTGGAAATAAAGTACGTTTTCATAATCAGCAGAAGTTTCCTGTCCAGGAGTAATTTGTGGACCAGTGGTTCAGTCTTTAGACCCTTCGTCTGCTTCAGTCGCGCCATCGCTGGAATGAATCTACAAGAATCACCTTAGTTTGGCTTTGCTGCTTTTCCCCTTGTTTTCTTCTTTCACCTCAAAAACGGACTTTCTTTTGCGGCGAACTGCTCCTGGATTCTTGTCGCCATCGCAACAAACTTTGTGCGAACTGCGAGGAAGATATAGGTCAAAAAAGCCGCTAAGAACTGTTGCGTTGGTGGAGTAAACAGCGTCTGTGGACTGTGTGACAGGCGTATGTAAACCACGTACCGGCGGCGCAGGCAAGTCAGTTACACTAGAAACGTAGGGAGTTTGATTGACAGCCTGTCAGCTCACAGATAACGAGGCAGTGTCGTTATCTATTGGCAAATGTTTAGCCCCACCATGTCCAGAGTTGATGAACTTTTATTCTCTTTTTTTTGGTCATCATAATTACAAGGCGACTGCATCTATAATCTATCACTGAATTTGAAACAAAAAAAAAATCCTCCATACAACCTTTAATGACTGGTCTGGGTTTCAGGTAGAAATCACATTAATTTACACAAGACAGATTGAGAGAAATCTTTCCACAATCTAAATTTCTATCACACATTCTCCCTTTTGATTATTCATTAATCATACTTCATAAACAGTCATTGTCACACACACAATATGTGGAAAGACATTGTGGATTTAAAACAGTCCATGGAGTTAAAGTGAGTTCCATTAGTTGGAGGCAAATTCAACCGTTCACTTTTACGGAGGATTGTTTTATTCAGTTTGTCCATTTCCAATATGATTTGTAGTCACAAGTAGAATATTGCCTGTCCTCTGTCCCTTTGTCCTCTGTCCCTTTGTCCTCCCTTTGACCACACATGGCTTTAGTCTCCCCACGCAGCTTGGCCTCTCTCTGAGCCACAGCTCGTCTCTGCAGTCATCCTTTGGCCCATGTGTCCATCTTCAGGGCTGTGGTTGAGCACGAGAGGAACAAGTTTTGAAAAGTTGTGGATGGCTGAACTTTTGTGAAGTTTTTCTCCAGTGACAGTTGTAAAGCAGAAGGATGGTTAAATGATGCAGGTCTTATTCTGCCCAGGAGACGACCATGTGTTCAGGAAGGTGCTTTCGATTTGGTCCTGGTGGAACGTTATCTCCTGGTTCAGACCGTTCACGGTGGTTGTCTTTGTCAGGTCACAGGTCTTGTAGTTGATCTAAAACAAATTCCACAACAGCAGCAAAACATAAATGTACCAAAATAAACTCTCTATCCAGCTCTTCTCCAATCTCTATATTTGAAAATAAAATAAATATATTTATTTATATATAAAAAAAAAATCACAAAATAAACTTTGTTAAGCTTTAGGTTGACTCACGCTTGGAGTTTAGAACCGTGCCGATTATTGTGGGTTCTATGATCCACACTCAGACCTGCAGAACTGAACTGAGCCATTTGTTTACATGTGGGGCAGAGTGAACGCGTTAGAGGAAAAAATAAGTCCAGCGGCAGAAATATTGATTAAACAGTGAGACAGACGTGACTCCTCCTGCGACACTCTCCTCTGTGAGTTTGTGGAGATCATCAGAACCGTCGCTCCACGTTACTCAGAGCATACGGCACCAGGAGTAGGAGTTTGCAAACATATTAAAATAGCAAAATAGCGATATATTGCATAGTTTAAAGCAGAGGTGTTCACACTTTTTCATCATGTGACCTACTTACAAAATGACCAAGTCAAAAAGATCTACCTAATACAAAGTCAAACAAACTGCACTGAAACACTCTGTGGCCCTTTTCTGGACCCTCCCCCACAGTTTGAACCTCTTCTTTAAGAGAACTTCCTCTGGCACTTTACACAAAACTGTGAAAAAAGTGAAGGAAGATTTTTAAACCTGTTTTTTAAAGTTCCAAACTGGAGTTTCATTCTTTTCTGGTTTTGCAGTGATATTTACCAGCCTCTGCACGTTTACCAAACCAAACGCACATCGTGACAAACACAGATGCATTTGTCACTTTTGTAAGACAAACTTCAGCCAAATGTGGCAGTAGGTCTGTTCTGTAGATCCGCTCTATGCTGTAGACCTGCTTTGTGCCAACACTGGAACACAAATTTAGACTGGTTTTTGCTTCACGTTTGGTCTTGCTCTTCTAATCAGCCGCACTGTGGGAGGGGCTTGTGTTGGCTGTACGCAGGAAGGAGCGAGAGCGTGAAAAGGCGAGGGGCGGCGTGCTGACGTGAGGCAGATGGACAGGTAGGATGTTTAGGAAGTTGAACCTGCCCTGTGATGCACGCTGGTACACGAGGGCACACGCTGTCGCAGACGAGCCGTGCATAGGGAGCGTGTGTGTTTGTGATGCGCCGTAGAGTCTCCGCGGGTTTCAAATGAGCGCACAGGCCGCACTGAGACGCCCCACACGCTCCTGCACCCGCTACAAGTTTATTACCAACAGCAGCGGCCGGAATGAAATATGATCACACTTGTTGAGTGTCACACCTCGAGTGAGAGACAAGACCGAGTCCAAACGCGAGTCTGAGACGAGACACGGAGATCTACCCACACGACCTTGGCGATCGACTGGTAGATCGAGATCGACGTATTGAGCACCACTGGTTTAAAGTGATGATTCAGTATCGATATCGTGGGCTGCTGTATCGATATATCACCAAGAGAATATTTTGGTTTATTTTACTTATTTATTTTGTTCCAGTTCCAGTTTTGTTGTTTGTTCAGAGGCGATACATTTGACATTTTCACTGTTTTGATGATTAAAATGTTTGTGTTTCTTATGAACTTTGCACAAGAAGTGGTTTAACAAAGACTTTTAGTGTCACAGACATGATTTAGACTTTTTTTATTGAACCGTATCGAATTGATTTGGAATAGATCGTATCGAATCGACAGCTCACTGTATTGAGATGTGTATCGAGGTATGTATCGTATCGGCAGCTTCTGAATGATACTCAGGTGAATCCTCGCAAAACTACGGTCGTTGTGCCCCAGTCCTCACTTTCCCCGGCATGTAAATTGTTTCTACTTGATTATAATTAAATGCACAGACTTAGAACAAAGCAAAAAACACAAGTCCACGTCTGTTTTTGAGGAGGGAACAACATTAGAACACGGTTTAAAATTCACAAAAGTCCATTTTCTGTAATACAAGACCTTTTATTGAAACAAACAGGTGCACTGACTTCCTTTAAACACTGCAGAACTGAAAGATTTTAATGTGGCTTTTACACAGTTTTGACCAGAGTCTGAATCCTTTAAATAATCACAAAAAAGTACAGAGAAGTGGGCGGAGATAGGGGGAAGGTGAAAACACATTTTCTAAGCTCTCAAGTCAAACGCAGGAAAAAGAAAAAAACAAGAAAAACCTGCGTGATTCAGAACAACTCTGAGGAACATGACCAGGCAAAACATAAAACCTGAGAGAGACCCATATTTGGACTTTTATTGTTTCGGTTTTAAATCTTTTGCCTAAAAATACCCACAAAACCTTTAGTATGAACAAAAAACTTTACAAAACCACAGCTCTATTAAAGGTTTGTGGTGAAAAGGAGCTGAGAGTTTATATGTTATTAGGTTCTTTTTTTCAGACCTAGAGTGTTATTTCATACCTGGAGCTGAGAGTTTGTTCAAATTTGTGGAAAATAATAAAAATCTGCCAAAAATATCACCTCAAAAACATCAGCCACAGTTTTCTTGAGTTCCAAACAAACAGCGTCAGAAAAAAAATCCCCTTATCGATCCATCTCCAGAGCTTGAAAACAGGGTTAAAAATAAATGTTACATAATAAAGTCTATTCTAATAAGTAATCCAGTGTGGAACCTGTCGGAGCGGCGAGGGCACGGCCGGGTTTTTGTTCTGAGACGGGCACGACGCCAAACACGAGTCGCCTCTGGGGCTGTTACATAAGAAAAGAGAAAAGACTCGGGTTCATTACAAGTCATTTAAAAAGATGAATACAATAAACGCAAAGAAAAGAATACAATACAATGATTTAACGGCTTTATGTTGATAATTGAAGTTGTTGTTAGTTTTATTGTCTCTTGTCTCTTGAGTTGTAAAAAACGTCCAATGGAAACAGTTTCTAATGAACTAGTTGTGTTTTTCACATTTATAATGAGGAGGTATTGCACAAAATCGATGTTGTGTTTGAGTAATTTGGTGATCTCTCCTGGGCCCTATTCAAACCCTCCTTATAAGTAAGTCTGTACGAGGCTCCGCCCACAAGCCTACGTCCCCCGTACAATAAAAGACAGTAAATCATAAATAAAAACAATAAATAAAAAAATGTTAAAAAACATAAAGCTATAAACAGTTTTTTTTTTTTTTATTTATAAAAAATAAATGAATAAATAAAATAAAATAAAAGACACACAGGAGCACACGACTCACGTGGTGTTAAAAGCCAGAGACAAAACATGATATAAAACTGAACACAGGACATGTTTCTTTGTGTTTCAGGTTCGACTGGTGCAGAAGAAAGACACAGGACACGTCTACGCCATGAAGATCCTACGAAAGGCCGACATGCTGGAGAAGGAGCAGGTCAGTGTGGGGAGCGGGTCAGTGTGGGGAGCGGGTCAGTGTGGGGAGCGGGTCAGTGTGGGGAGCAGGTCGGTACAGGGGGCAGTTCACTACAGAGGAGACTTACAGCTCCCTCTGTCTAAATCTGTGACCGACACAAATACGTCACATGGTAGAAAAAATCAAAATCAAACCAATAATGAAAGAACTGACATGATCCTCTGAAGGGGTAAAGCTCTGGAAACCTCCTGAAATCTCCCACTTCCCGGTTTGTCCCTGTTCCCAGACCAAAAAACAGCCCTGGACTTTTCCCCCACAAACAGACCAGCATGGGGCAGAACTGCTGCAAAGCTGAGTCACTTCAAAATGAAACAGCATTTTTCTGCTTCATTTTGTTTTGCTGTTTTGTCTTTAACCTTTTCCCGTCCTCTTTTCTCCTCACATTTTCTGTTCAATGTCTTTGACGTGTGTTGAAAACGAGTGACTCGCTGTTTTTTGTTTTTTTTGTTTTGTTTTTTTGTCACCTTTTAGGGCGATGCAATTTATGCTTAACAAATGGGCAAATATCATATTAGCGCCCTCTGCTGTTAGTGCGGCAGACGGACGGCTGTTCTGGACTTTTCCAGAACACACAGATTAACAGTTCACCCGTGTGTCTACACCGGTAAACACTGCACTGGTCCGACTGTGAATGATCCTGTGTTGTGACGTTCTGATCGCTCCTCACATCGACACAGCTTCATTTCTGCTCTTAAAGGTTGTATGGAGGATTTTTTTTTTGTTTCAAACTGTCAGTCAAAGATTAAAATACCATTACAGAGACGCAGCAGCTTTGTAATTATGATGACCAAAAAAAAAAAAGAATGAAAATCTATCAACTGTGGACGTGTTGAGGCCAGATAAACATCAGCCAATAGAAAACGAGGCTCCCTCATTTTCTATTGGCTGTTAGGTTGTCAAACAAACTCCATAGTATAACTGACTCGTCGGAGTGCGGGGATTATGTGGTTTATGCAGCGGTTCTTAGAGGCTTTTTCGAACTGTCGCTTCCTCGCATTTCGCACAAAGTTTGTCGCGACGGCGGACGAGAATCCACGACCGGTTCGCCGCAGAAGAAAGTCTGTTTTTGAGGTCGCAGAAAGAAGAAGAGAAGGGGAAAAGGAGCAAAGACAAACTGAGGTGATTCTTGGAGATCTCGTCCAGCGATGGCGCGACCGAAGCAGACGAAGGGTCTAAAAACTGACGCGTCGGTCGCTGAATTACTTCTAGACAGGAAACTTCAACAGTGATTCTGAACGCGCACAAGGACTGTCGCTATTTCTCTTCCCTTAAAAAAATCCTCTATACAACCTTTAAATTGTGTGCAGCTGGGTCACATCCGGGCGGAGCGGGACATCCTGGTGGAGGCCGACAGTCTGTGGGTCGTCAAGATGTTCTACAGCTTCCAGGACAAAATGAATCTGTACCTCATCATGGAGTTCCTGCCTGGAGGTAAATATTCCTGATACAAACCCGGCTCCAAATTCACCCTCTAACGTTGTGTTTGTGTGTTTGTGTTTTCCAGGAGACATGATGACCCTCCTGATGAAGATGGACACTCTGAGTGAGGAGGCCACACAGTTTTACATCGCGGAGACCGTCCTGGCCATAGACTCCATCCACCAGCTCGGCTTCATCCACAGAGACATCAAACCGGACAACCTGCTGCTCGACTCCAGGGTCAGACTCTCCACTCTCTCTCCGCTCTCTCTGCTGCAGGGTTTAGACTGGGACAGGAAACATCTAAAGCTCCTACATCACACAAAACTGGCTCCTGTGAGATTTAAGTCAGGTTCTAAAGCTGTTCCCGCCTCAAAAACAGACCTGGAGTTTAGTTTTGTGTCTTAACTCTTTCCCCCCTGGACGCCGACTAGGAACAACCCAGACATATGTTACTAGGGCTACACCCATAGAGCATCACTGCATAAAAGAAAACAGACTTCCACCAGTGATTATAAATGATTTTTACACTCATGAACTTCATTGTAACACAGACATATTTGTATCTCTGGAAACCTCAGACTCTGAACTCTTCATTTATGGATGTTTAAATGTGATTCAACTCATTTACAGGTTTATAACAACTCACTGAAAATGAGTTTACCTGGTCAGGTGCAAACTCGAAAACAAAAAACTACATTCAGCATCTGATATCTGCATGTTCTGAGAACTATATCTATAAAAAAATAAAAAATATACTTTGTCAAAGTATTTAAACAGATTTCATATCAGCAGATACAGTAGAGCCAAGTGTTCACCTGTTTTTACCTGTTGACACCTGTGTGCACCTAATTCATTTTTTTCCATTTAACTTATTCAACTCATTTAACTTATTCAACTTATTTTATTTATTCAACTCATTTAGCTTATTCAACTAATTTAGCTTATTATAATATAATAATATAATAATAAAACTCTTCCCCGTCAGTGTGAGTCCAGTCTTTGTCATCTTGGCTGTTTTCTCGTGCGCAGAGCGTTTTTTCTGTAGTGATTCTGTTAAACGTTGCATCTTGGAAAAAAAGACTGAAATATTTTAAAGGACTGGCCTGGGCAACATCCAGATTTCAGGGCAATTTTGGTTCATAATCGAGTATAAAGCTCAGATAGTTTGTTTGGACATCGCAGGACTCCACACAGACGCATCAGCGACATTCTCACCTTCTCCCCGAAAGTCCGTCGCTGTCGCTGTTTTCCACTTTATAATCAACTTCAACATCATCACTTTGAAATCTATAAAAGTCACTTTCTCTAAACTTATCCATAAAATACGTCCGCTCCTCATTATTTCTAAAACTGTGCGCCGCAGCGCCGCGATCTTTCCATTGCACGTGTTTCGTGTTGTGTTTTTTCCGGAAGCTCCATCGTCACTACTTCGATTAAGTTCGGAAAAAATCGGCGAAAACATCTCCTTGAATCCTATTGGTCAGTCTAGTGTGGGTTGTAGTGGCCCCGACCTATCACAGCCTCTGTTTACATGTGAAAAACCGAGCCATTTCTAAAGGTCGTCAAATCACGTCTTTAGTGAAACAGCGGAGGAGACAAAAGTCGTCATTAAGGGAACAGGGGGGTCGTCAAATGTCGTCTTCATGGGGAAAGAGTTAAACTTGTGTGAATGAAACAAAACACAACTCCAGCTCTGTTTGTGATGAAGAAACGACATTAGATCAGAAAATAGTGTAATTTCGTCCTTTTAAAGTTAAGATATTGGTTAAAAAAGGTCATGATTAGGCAAGAGTTGAATGTGATTTCCCCGCGGGCTTTGGGTGTGTGTGTGTGTGTGTTTATTTAATTCATAAAGTATAAAAAGACAAACGTCCAAGAAAATGGAGCAGAATAAGAATAATCTTCTGTTATCTGCTCCCTTTTAACTGAGACATTTTACAGATTTAAGAGATTTAAAGGGCCCATCTCATGCAAAATCACCTTTTCAGATCTTTCTACCTTCTCAGATGTGTGGCCTTGGATTTGTCACCGAAGTGTTTTTAGATTTAGATTCTGCGTTTTTTTTTTAAACAAATTGCAGTGTATTTCTGCCGCCCTCCCACGTGACACCGAACTAAAGCTGCTACAACAACGACGCGGCAGATTCACCTACGACGCGTTTGACGTCGCAGAAAACGCTTCACGTACGAGTCGTATCTGTGGAGCTGCGTTAATGAAGCTCGTCTCCGTTTCGCTTTGCTCGTTCCTCTTTTCCTTCACTTGTTCCTGTAAAATTTCTGTCTGATGTGGTAAAGTGTTTTATATTTGGGTTCAGTCAAGTGTTAACGGAGGGAAACGGGGTCAGATTTTTGACATTCAAATGTCTCTTATTCAGAAACTAGAGGAACTATTGAAATAAGTAAAGTATCAGAATGTAGGAAAGAGTTACACTCCAACAGGGTCAAGTTAAACCTGTGAGATTCTTTCAAGTTCAAGACAAAAAATTTAAAAACTCATGTCGGTAACGGAGGGAATGAAATATGCAGCACTTTTTGGTCAATAAATCCAAACAGTGATAACTCTTGGTTCTCACTTCCATATCCTTAACAAACTGGTTTGAATATTTGCTTCATATAGTTTTCTACCATATGGTACAAGATTAGGTTGAAAAACCTCTGACTTTTTGACTCATGAGATTTTTTATTAAGAAAGTTCATGGTAACGGAGGGAAAAGTAACGGAGGGAAAATTGTACAAACAAGTAGAAGGTGCAGGATTTTACATCATTTGTTGCTTTTTTCTTCTGAAAACTTTAATATTACTTCAAAATGAAAGAAACTATTTCTATAAAATATGTCAGTCCTTCCAAGAACATTTTTATCATTTTAAATACTTTTTTTTTTTTTTTAAATCCTGTCCCTTCATCAACAGTTCAAAGATGGAATAACACAAGATATGATGAAATACAAACATTTATTTACATGATTTGCAGGTCTTTGTATATGTGTGTAATGATGTGTTGTGTTGTGTTGTGTGTTGTGTACATGTGTGTGTAACGGTGTGTTGTGTTGTGTGTGTTGTGTGTTGTGTGTGTGTTGTGTTGTGTGTTGTGTACATGTGTGTGTAATGATGTGTTGTGTGTGTGTTGTGTGTACATGTGTGTGTAATGATGTGTTGTGTTGTGTTGTGTTCAGGGTCATGTGAAGCTGTCAGATTTCGGTCTGTGTACGGGGTTGAAGAGAGCTCACCGCACCGAGTTCTACAAAAACCTCAACCACAGCCTGCCCAGCGACCTCAGCAAACAGAGTGAGACCACCACTCTACTCCTCCTCTACTCCTCCTCCTCTCCTCTTCCTCTCCTCCTCTTCTCCTCTCTTCCTCTCCTCGTCCTCTCTTCTCTTCTTCTCCTCGTCTCTCCTCCTCCTCTTCTCCTCTTCATCTTCTCTCCTCCTTCTCCTCTTCTCCTCTTCTTCTCTTCTCTTCTTGTCCTCCTCCTCTCTTCTTCTCCTCCTCTCTTCCTCTCCTCGTCCTCTCTTCTCCTCCTCCTCTCTTCCTCTCCTCCTCTCCCTCTCCTCTTCCTCTCCTCTTCTCCTCTTCCTCCCTCTTCCTATCCTTCTCTCCTCTTCTTTTCCTCTTCCTCTTCTTCTCTTCTCTTCCTCTCCTCTCTTCTCCTCCTCTCCTCTTCTCCACCTCCTCTTCTCCTCCTTCTCCTCTTCCTCCCTCTTCCTATCCTTCTCTCCTCTTCTTTTCCTCTTCCTCTTCTTCTCTTCTCTTCCTCTCCTCTTCTTCTCCTCCTCTCCTCTTCTCCACCTCCTCTTCTCCTCCTTCTCCTCTTCCTCTCTTCCTCTCCTCATCCTCTCTTCCTCCTCTTCTGCTCCTCCTCTTCCTTCTCTCCTCCTCTCCTCTTCTCTTCCTCTCCTCCTCCTCTCCTCGTCCTCTCTTCCTCCTCCTCCTCCTCTTCTTCCTCTTCTCTTCACACCACACTCCGGAGCCACGGCCCGGTGACGTCATCACTCAGTTCTGTTTGTTTACGTGTGGAGAAGTGAAGCAGAAACATCTCCACTGATCTGCAAACTTTATGGATCCAAGAGGGAAATGATCTGGACACAGCAGCTCACGAAATAATCCAAATCAATTAGAATAACAAACAGTAGTATTACATTTGAAATAAAAGAGTGGCCCAGAGGAGGAGGTGTAATTATGTTTAATTTGACACCAGAGTCCCAAACGTGCCACACCTGGGCGCGGCTCGCTCTGGGCGCGGCTCGTCTGGGCGCGGCTCGTCTGGGCGCGGTTTGTTGGGGCTGAGTGAACTGTAAAAACCAGAACGAATCATAAAACCACAATATTTGAAGTGAAAAACCCGACTCGGGGAGTTGGGGACGTCTCTGGTCTGACGTGTGCGACTCTGTCCACAGCTCAGAACATGAACTCCAAGAGGAAAGCAGAGACCTGGAAGAGGAACCGCAGACAACTGGTGAGTCTGAACACTGAACACCTGAACACCTGAACACCTGAACACCTGAACACCTGAACATGAAACTGAACACTGAACTGCTGAAACTGAACACTGACACCTGAACATGAACACTGAACACTGAACACTGAACACTGAACACTGAACACTGAACACTGAACACTGAACACTGAACACCTGAACACCTGAACATCTGAACACCTGAACACTGAACATCTGAAACACCTGAACACCTGAACACCTGAACACCTGAACACCTGAACATCTGAACACCTGAACATCTGAACATTTGAACACCTGAACATCTGAACACCTGAACACCTGAACACCTGAACACCTGAACACTGAACACTGAACACCTGAACACCTGAACATTTGAACATCTGAACACCTGAACACTGAACACTGAACACTGAACTGAACATTGAACACTGAACCTGAACACTGAACACCTGAACATCTGAACACTGAACATTTGAACACTGAACACCTGAACACCTGAACACCTGAACACTGAACTGAACATCTGAACACCTGAACACTGAAACATCTGAACACCTGAACACCTGAACACCTGAACACTGAACACCTGAACATTTGAACACTGAACATTTGAACACTGAACATTGAACACCTGAACACTGAACATTTGAACACCTGAACATTTGAACATGAACACTGAACACCTGAACATTTGAACACCTGAACATTTGAACACCTGAACACCTGAACACCTGAACATTTGAACACCTGAACATTTGAACACCTGAACACCTGAACACCTGAACACCTGAACACTTGAACACTTGAACACCTGAACATTTGAACATCTGAACACCTGAACATCTGAACACCTGAACACCTGAACACTGAACATTTGAACATCTGAACATTTGAACACTGAACATTTGAACATCTGAACATTTGAACACCTGAACATTTGAACATCTGAACATTTGAACACCTGAACATTTGAACACCTGAACATTTGAACACCTGAACATTTGAACACCTGAACATTTGAACATCTGAACACTGAACACCTGAACATTTGAACACCTGAACATTTGAACATTTGAACACCTGAACATTTGAACACCTGAACATTTGAACACCTGAACATTTGAACATCTACACACCTGAACATTGAACATGTGCACATTTGAACACCTGAACATCTACAACACCTGAACATTTGAACATTTGAACACCTGAACACCTGAACATCTGAACATCGTACAGAATCACTTTTTCCTCCTGATTCTCTGTGTAATTGTGTCTAAAATAGAAGTGTGTCTCTATCTCTGGACTTATTTTGGTATTTTAGTGCAGATTTGTTAAAAACGTGACGTTTGGGTCAAAGTCGCGTCTGTATCGGCGTCTTTAGGATCAGCTACGGTCACGACCTTTGAGTTTTCAGGTTGGACCAACTTCTCAAAAGTTTAATTTGTGAACCATCACTATTTGGTTAAATAAAGTCGCCTAAATAAAGAGCGACGGAAACGATAACTGAGAACAAAACACAGCCCGGGTCAAAATCCTCTGAACATGTCACTGAAGAGAAGCAGAAACTCGTAAAATCAAAGACAATCTCAGCAGAACCTAAAGTTTGATTAAGGCCGTTCGAGTCTCTACTCCCCAGATTAATTTGTTTGAGAAATAAATGAACAAGAATTTAGTTTTTCTTTGCTGGTGGGTCGATGAAATAGGCCATGAAATAGTTATTAAGTTTAATAGTCTGAAAAAGGTCTGAAAAAGACTTGAATTTAACTTAAAGAAACCTGTACGAACCCTGTTTTTGTTCCTCTACCACAACCTTTAGAAACTGGAACATCCCTTAGATCTTGTTTGTCCTGATTTCTGCTCAGTCGCTGAAGCAGAAGAAGAAGCTTCAACACTAAAACAGACTCAATAAATAATGCAAATAAAGTGAAATGCTTTGAGATCTGGAGACGCTCTAGTGCAGAAGAGACGTTTCACAGATGAATGTACAGAACGAGCTCCAGAAAGCCACTTCCTATTTCAGTATTCTCTTGGGATGTGGCGCTAACTGTAGGCACTGCTCTGTCTGAAGCTCTGTTACTCAAGTTAGACTTTAATCTGAGCAGATGAGCTGATT
Organism: Boleophthalmus pectinirostris; assembly: GCF_026225935.1. Classification (NCBI taxonomy): domain Eukaryota; kingdom Metazoa; phylum Chordata; class Actinopteri; order Gobiiformes; family Gobiidae; genus Boleophthalmus; species Boleophthalmus pectinirostris. Next base: position 1,817,616 of record NW_026571515.1, on the reverse strand, counting down.
TATGCTGTTATAAAACTTTTATTGAACAGTGTTTGCCCATCAGCCTGTTCTCTAAACCAGCACCGGGCCGCACAGAAAGAATAAATAACTTACATTATTTCCGTTTTATTTATTATCCGAGTCTGAACAATGTTTTATTTTGAAAAAAGACTGAGTTCTCTTGTCTTGGTCACATGACACATTAACGTTGATATTAAACCCACAAGCTGCAAAATGAGTAAAAAACAGACGTCTTTGGAAACGTTTATTATTATATTTACTAGGGATGGGCATGATTTGTCGATTAATCGATAATTGATCATTAAATATTTCATCGATTCCGTTGATTTTAATGGACAAACTGAATGTATGTTTGTGTGTCGGGGACAAACAGGTGTGTACATGTGTCTCTGCATCAGAAGGAGCGAGACACAAACAGTGGGTCAGTCTGTAACGAACCGAAGCACAAATGTGGATTTAACCAGGATTTGTAGAAGAAATTCCACACTTTCCGTTGCGTTGGGACAAGTGTGAGTCCATGTGCACAGTGGATAAAGCAGCACATATGTTTCTGTGTCCAGAGGGAAAAAGTTTTTCCAGGTGAGAGTCGCTCAATGTGGATGACGAGGCCCCGCCCCCCTCCCCCCGTACGCTGTCCTGGTTTTGACAAACACAAATCTGGTCACACTGACCTGTATTCACCTGAGTCATGTCTTTTAATCCAACACAAGTTGAACCACATCAGCGACACAAGAGCTGGAGTTTTATCTTCACTTAGTTTATGTAAATTAGTGATGTGGTTTTAAGTTTTGTTTCTGTGAGATTTGAACAAAACTGAATTAAACACATTATAATGTCAAACAGCTGATGTGGATCTAGAGTCGTTATGTTTATATGTCGTAAAGTTGAATTTATTGATGCAGATTAGTGCAGATAGTAATAATAATGATGATCATTTTAATATAAAAACGTTAATGATTAATCGATAATCGATCGTTAATTCTTACAACGATCGATTAAGAACATTTCATTGAATGCCCGTCCCTAATATTTACAAAATACTACAGTTTTTGTGTTGGTCGTATCATTTTATTTTGTCGTATTTATTCGCCGCAACTTAACTTCTGCTCTGTGAAAATATCGTCTGACATTAAACTGGTCTGTGGGGTAAAAAGGTTGGCGACGGTTGGTCTAAACTGTGTGTGTGTGTGTGTGTGTGTGTGTGTCTGTGTGTGTGTGTGTGCCCGCTCCAGGCCTTCTCCACGGTGGGCACCCCAGACTACATCGCCCCCGAAGTCTTCATGCAGAACGGGTACAACAAACTGTGCGACTGGTGGAGCCTGGGGGTCATCATGTACGAGATGCTCATAGGTAACAACGTCTGAATGTGCCCACCTAAGACTTACACCCTGTGCCCGCCTCAGACTTACACCCTGTGCCCGCCTCAGACTCTCAAACCCACACTCACCCTGTGCCCGCCTCAGACTCTCAAACCCACACTCACCCTGTGCCCGCCTCAGACTCACAAACCCACACTCACCCTGTGCCCGCCTCAGACTTACACCCTGTGCCCGCCCCAGACTCACAAACCCACACTCACCCTGTGCCCGCCTCAGACTCACAAACCACACTCACCCTGTGCCCGCCTCAGACTTACCCTGTGCCCGCCCCAGACTCACAAACCCACACTCACCCTGTGCCCGCCTCAGACTCACAAACCCACACTCACCCTGTGCCCGCCTCAGACTTACACCCTGTGCCCGCCCCAGACTCACAAACCCACACTCACCCTGTGCCCGCCTCAGACTCACAAACCCAGACTCACAAACCCACACTCACCCTGTGCCCGCCCCAGACTCACAAACCCACACTCACCCTGTGCCCGCCTCAGACTCTCAAACCCACACTCACCCTGTGCCCGCCCCAGACTCACAAACCCACACTCACCCTGTGCCCGCCCCAGACTCTCAAACCCACACTCACCCTGTGCCCGCCCCAGACTCACAAACCCACACTCACCCTGTGCCCGCCTCAGACTCTCAAACCCACACTCACCTGTGCCCCTCCACCCAGACTCACAAACCCACACTCACCCTGTGCCCGCCCAGACTCCCCCAGACTCACAAACCCACACTCACCCTGTGCCCGCCCCAGACTCACAAACCCACACACCCTGTGCCCGCCCCAGACTCAAACCCACACTCACCCTGTGCCCCCCAGACTCACAAACCCACACTCACCCTGTGCCCACTCACTCCCTGTGCCCGCCCCAGACTCTCAAACCCACACTCACCCTGTGCCCGCCCCAGACTCACAAACCCAGACTCACAAACCCACACTCACCCTGTGCCCGCCCAGACTCACAAACCCAGACTCACAAACCCACACTCACCCTGTGCCCGCCCCAGACTCACAAACCCACACTCACCCTGTGCCCGCCTCAGACTCTCAAACCCACACTCACCCTGTGCCCGCCCCAGACTCACCCTGTGCCCGCCTCAGACTCACCTGTGCCCGCCCCAGACTCACAAACCCACACTCACCCTGTGCCCGCCCCAGACTCACAAACCCACACTCACCCTGTGCCCGCCCTCGCCCTGCCCCCTGGTGTTGTCTCTGGCTCTGCCCCCTCTCACTGTGCCCGTGTGTTCTGTGCCCGTGTGTTCGGTGCCAGGCTACCCGCCGTTCTGCTCGGAGACGCCTCAGGAGACCTACAGGAAGGTGATGAACTGGAGAGAGACGCTGACGTTTCCACCTGAAGTGCCCATCTCCGAGAAGGCCAAAGAACTCATCCTCAGGTGAGAGACGAGGAGGAGAGAACGAGAGACGAGGAAGGAGGAGAGGAGGAGGGAGGAAGGAGGAGGAGGGAGGAGAAGGAGGAAGGAGGAGAGGGAGGAGGAGGAAGGAGGAGAGGGGAGAGGAGGAGGAAGGAGGAAGGAGAGAGGAGGAGGAGGGAGGAGAGGAGGAAGGAGGAAGGAGGAGAGGGAGGAAGGAGGAGAGGAGGAGAGGAGGGAAGGAGGAGAGGGAGAGGAGGAGAAGGAGGAGAAGGAGGGAGGGAGGAAGGAGGAGAGGGAGGAGGAGGAGGAGGGAGGAGGAGAAGGAGGAGAGGGAGAGGAGGAAGGAGGAAGGAGGAGAGGGAGAAGGAGGAGGAGGAGGAGGAGGAGAGAAGGAGGAAGGAGGGAGGGAGGAAGGAGGAAGGAGGAGAGGGAGGAAGGAGGAAGGAGGAGAGGGAGGAAGGAGGAGGAGGAGGAGGAAGGAGGAGAGGAGGAAGAGGAGGGAGGAGAGGGATGAAGGAGGGAGGATGTAGGATGGAGAAGGAAGAGGAAGGATGGAGGAGGAGGAGGAAGGAGGAAGGATGGAGGAGGAGAGGGATGGAGGAAGGAGGAGAGGGATGAAGGAGGAAGGATGGAGGAGGAGGAGGAAGGATGGAGGAGGAGGAGGAAGGATGTAGGATGGAGGAGGAGAGGGATGAAGGAGGAAGGAGGAGAGGGAGGAAGGAGGAAGGATGTAGGACAGAGGAGGAAAGGGATGGAGGAGAGGGGAGAAGAGTAGGAGGATGGAAGAGAGGGATGGAGAAGGAAAGTAATAGAGGAGGAAGGAGGAGGATGGAGGAGGAAGGAGGAAGGAGAGGAGGAAGGAGGAAGGATGGAGGAGGAAGGAGGAGAGGGTTGGAATAGTGAAGAATCTGGACTCTGATGTTGTGAAACTGTTTGTGCAGGTTTTGCTGTGAGGAGGAAAACAGAATCGGAGCAGCTGGAGTCGAGGAAATAAAGACCAACTCGTTTTTTGAGGGAGTCGACTACGACCACATCAGGTACAAACTCAAAAAGAGAGGAGGAGAAGGAGGAGAGAGGGAGAGAGGAGAGAGGAGGAGAGGAGGAGGAGGAGAGGAGGAGAGGTGGAGGTGGAGGTGGAGACCTGAGGGACAGTGTGGTTGGTCTGTCGTCCACACGTTAGACTCAGTTCACAAACACCTGCTCTGTGTGATGTCACATAGTACTTGAAATTGCAGATCTGGTTTACATAAAAATGGTCAAAACAGGACTGGGAACAGTAAATATTTTTATAAAAACACAGTTTAGTTGAAAAAAAAAAAAATTTAGAGTTTAGTTTGACTTTCAGGACACGACTCAGGTTGAGTTTGTAGTTTGGTTGATTTTGAACAGAACAGAAGCTCGTTTAAACTCTGACCTGAACTTTGACCTGTGAACATGTGAACAGAGCTGCTGTTCTGTTATAGACGGTACAGTTTATAGTTTGTGTTTTATATACTGCAATATATACTATACTATATATACTTGTACTACTACAGCCTAGGGCTGGGCGATATGGATCAAAAAAATATATCTCGATATATTTTGCTGTATCTCGATATACGATATATATCTCGACATATGTTCAAGGAAAAATAACCCCCTAAAACTGAAAACTGCAAAAACAAATCTGCCAATTCCACAAGGTCTTTTTTTTTATTGAAGTGTAAGAGGTCGACAGTTCATACAGGAACATTTAAGATTACAAAAACCCTAATTACATAAATAATAATTTAACTGTAAAATAAAAGAAATAATACATATTTCCTTCTTTTCATTCATAAATAAAACAACTCAACACAAGCTCATCTTTGCATTAACTTTGTTAACCAAACCAGAACCATGAGCTCCTTTAGCAGAAGAAACTCAGGATGTTCCTTATTTCAACAGATCCATGTTATTATCCAGCAGTGAGGATCTGAGGTTTAATCCCACAATCCACTGCAGATCAAACCCAACGATTAAAACACTGTTGAACAAGTGACACTGCAGCAGATTATTCATTAAAATATTCTGCATAAATAAACTTTACATGACTAAACTTTACAGTATATAAACACAACGACTCTAGAGCCACATCAGCCTGTTTGACATTATAATGTGTTTAATGTAGTTCTGCGCACGTGTGTTTAGATTTTACAGAAACGAAACTTAAGCTCATGTCTCATTTATATAAACAGCACGTCTCACGCAGCTCAGCTCGTTTAGTTTCTTTCTGGTTAAAGGACGCGACTCGGTGGAACATGAGGATGAGCTGCTGCTGATGTTCTTGTCTGTAAATGATGGAAAAGGTTCGTGGTGTTTGAAGCTTTTCACTGGCAACAACTTACGGTGTTCACGGCGTTAGTGACGAGTGAAGGAGACACGAGCGAAGAAACTCAGGGAGACGGAGGCGACGAGAGAGAAACAAACAAGTGAAGCGGGGAAATCAGAATTGAATCTAAGCATTATATCGATATATACGATATGTCAGAATTCATATCGAGTTTAAAAACTATCTCGATATATTTAAAATATCGATATATCGCCCACCCTACTCCAGCCTGTGTGTGTTTTTTATATATATATATATATATATATATATATATATATATATATATATATATATATATATATATAAAATGTGTGTTTCTCACCTTCCACGGTGGTTGGTCTCTCACCCTCATTGAGCTCGGGTCGTCTACCAGAGGCCTGGGAGCTTGACAGTTCTGCGCAGTATCTTTGCTGTTCCCAGTGCTGCACTTTTCTGGACTGAGATGTTCCGTTGTTTTTCCCGGTATCTGTTGTAGCCACTCTTCCAGTTTGGGGGTTACAGCCCCGAGTGCTCCGACATATATATATATATATATATATATATATATATATATATATATATATATATATATATATATATTATACTGTATGTTTTGGGTTTCAGGGAGCGTCCGGCCGCCATCCCCATCGAGATCAAAAGCATCGATGACACTTCACACTTTGACGAATTCCCCGACTCAGACATCCTCCACCCAGGTCTGTCCAACTGTCCTCCAGGTCTGTCCAACTGTCCACCAGGTCTGTCCAACTGTCCTAATGTCCAACTGTCCAACTGTCCAATGTCAAACTGTCCTATCCACTGTCCTGTCAACTGTCCAATGTCCTGTCCAACTGTCCTATGTCCAACTGTCCTAATGTCCAACTGTCCAACTGTCCTAATGTCCAATGTCCAACTGTCCAACTGTCCAATGTCCAACTGTAATGTCCAACTGTCCAATGTCCAACTGTCCTAATGTCCAACTGTCCTGTCCAACTGTCCAATGTCCAACTGTCCATGTAATGTCCAAATGTCCAACTGTCCTAACTGTCCACTGTCCAACTGTCCTAATGTCCATGTCCAACTGTCCTGTCCAATGTCCAACTGTCCTAATGTAACTGTCCTAATGTCCAACTGTCCTCCCTAATGTCCAACTAATGTCCAACTGTCCAACTGTCCTAATGTCCAACTGTCCTAATGTCCACCTGTCCCCCAGACTGTTTTCCTAACTGTCCCAATGTCCAACTATCTCCTAGGTCTCTCCCAATGTCCACACTTTCCCCATACTGTCCTAATGTCCAACTGTCCTAATGTCCAACTGTCCTAATGTCCTAATGTCCAACTGTCCTAATGTCCAACTGTCCTAATGTCCAACTGTCCAACTGTCCAACTGTCCTACTGTCCAATGTCCTGATGTCCTAATGTCCAACTGTCCTAATGTCCAACTGTCCTAATGTCCAACTGTCCTCCAGGTCTGTCCAACTGTCCTAATGTCCAACTGTCCTAATGTCCAACTGTCCTAATGTCCTAATGTCCAACTGTCCTAATGTCCAACTGTCCTAATGTCCAACTGTCCAACTGTCCTAATGTCCAACTGTCCTAATGTCCTAATGTCCTAATGTCCAACTGTCCTAATGTCCAACTGTCCAACTGTCCTAATGTCCTAATGTCCTAATGTCCAACTGTCCTAATGTCCAACTGTCCAATGTCCAACTGTCCAACTGTCCTAATGTCCAACTGTCCTAATGTCCTAATGTCCAACTGTCCTAATGTCCAACTGTCCTAATGTCCTAATGTCCTAATGTCCAACTGTCCTAATGTCCAACTGTCCAACTGTCCTAATGTCCAACTGTCCTAATGTCCTAATGTCCAACTGTCCAAATGTCCAACTGTCCTAATGTCCAACTGTCCAACTGTCCTAATGTCCAACTGTCCAACTGTCCTAATGTCCAACTGTCCTAATGTAATGTCCAACTGTCCAAGTCCAATGTCCTAATGTCCAACTGTCCAATGTAATGTCCAACTGTCCAACTGTCTAATGTCCAACTGTCCAACTGTCCTAATGTCCAACTGTCCAACTGTCCTAATGTCCAACTGTCCAACTGTCCTAATGTCCAACTGTCCTAATGTCCAACTGTCCTAATGTCCAACTGTCCAACTGTCCTAATGTCCAACTGTCCTAATGTCCAACTGTCCTAATGTCCAACTGTCCCCCAGTCTGTCCAACTGTCCTAATGTCCAACTGTCCAACTGTCCACCTGTCCCCCAGACTGTTTTCCTAACTGTCCCAATGTCCAACTATCTCCTAGGTCTCTCCCAATGTCCACACTTTCCCCATACTGTCCCAATGTCCAACTGTCCAACTCTCCCCAGTCTGTCCCCCAGACTGTTTCCCAAACTGTCCAAATGTTCACCTCTCCCCCAGTCTGTTTAAATGTCCAGGTGTCCCCAGTCTGTGTTTAGAATTTTCCAGAAAACTGAAGCTGTGTTGTAATGACGTCGTCCACTTTTATGTCCTGTGAAGTTTGTGGCAGATTTGCAGAATCGTTGATCAGATGACGACAGTTTTCATGTTTTCATGAATCGTGTCTGAACATGTTTTAGGTGAAGTTCAGGACGTGAGCGTTTGGGTCAAATTGTGGAAGAAACTGTGTTTGGTTTTAGACGACGTTTAGCCTTGTTCACGTTTGTTCTTTTATTCATTTGTTTCTGTTCCAGCGACGTCTGTGTCCAACCAAGACGGAGACGGAGCTGAAGAACAAGGACTGGGTCTTCATCAACTACACGTACAAACGCTTCGAGGGGCTCACCGCCAGAGGGGCCATTCCGTCCTACATGAAGTCGGGGAAGAGATGAGGAGGGGCCCCCGACACCGGCCCCCGACACCGGCGCCTCCCGCGGGCCCCGCACAGGAACTGCTCGCTCTCGGGGGACGGGCCCCTCACCGGGACTGAGCTGCTTTGCCTTCTTCCAATGGGACTCTTCCGAACACCAGCATTCCGCTCCGTCGGCTCCCGGGGGCCCGGGCTCCTCTGGGCCTCGGCTCCCGGGGGCCCGGGTTCCCGGGCTCCTCGGGGCCGGACCAAAGGGCTTCCTGGACGTGTTCTTCAGGGATCTTCTGCTGTGGCTTCTCCAAAATGCTGCTGTTTGAACCAAAGACTCACAGGTTTCTGCTCACGGCGGCTGGATGAGGGGTGGGGCGTCTGATCGCTTGTCACACACACACACACACGGGACACACACACACACACACAGCACACACACACACACACACACACACACACACACACACACACACACAGACACACACACACACACACACACACACACACACACACACACACAGCACACACACACACACACACGACACACACACACACACACACACACACACACACACGGGGTAAACACACACACACACACACACACGGGGTAAACACACACACACACACACACACGGGTACACACACACACACACACAGGGTAAACACACACAGACAACAGACAACACATACACACCACCACACACACACACACACACACACGGGGTACACAAACACACACAAACCCAAGCACATGGGTACACACACTCAAAAAACACGAACACAAAAATTCAAGGGCACACACACATACAGACATACACACACTGACACACACACAGTCGCATACGCACATACACACACTCACACGAGCAGAAGCATGCACGCACACATGGGCACACACACACACACACAAACACAAACAGTCAGGGACACACACACAAACACAAACATACACGGGCACAGTCACACACACACACACATAAACACTAGCAGAAACATACGCACACACACATGGGCAGGCACACACACAGGTATACGCACACATGGACAAGTACACATGGGTACACACTCACACAAACACACACAAACACACACAGTCACACACACAGTCACACACACACGTTGTTACACTTTCACGTCTTGGCCTTGTTCAGCACCTTATTGTCATATTTTTGAAGCGTTTTGATTCTGCTCTGTTTCTGTTTCTTTGATCGGCGATATTTATTTAACCACGATTAAAATCATTTGTTGGATGCAGTTTGTGTTTTCACCGTCGTGTGTTTTGTGAATCTGTTTGGTTTTTTTACTGTTGATCCTCTGCGGTGACGTCGCGCTGGACGTGATTTTGTCATTTCTAGAAGAGGAATTTTGAAGATTTCTAGATCCCAGAGTTGTGTAAAAAGGTCGAATCTAAACATTTTGGTACAGATTTCCCACTGGGCTTCTGAAGGCTGCGTTCACACTGCACCTGAAGTGACCCAAATCTGATTTTTTTGTCTCTATGTTCCTGTATCTGATCTTTTAATGTCAGTCTGAACCACACAGATCCGATTTTTTCAAACATGACCCAGGACACTTGGATCTGTGCTCCTGAAACTGATACAGATCTGATCTTTAACATGTGACTTCAGTGTGAACGACCAAAGTGCATTCATCCACCTACACGTTATCAACAAGACACAAACGTCACTATTCTGCGCTGAAGTAGGAGAAAATTGTTAATAAACTCCGTGTGACTGAAGTGAAGCACATCTCCACTCACCACAAAACACCACGACCAAAAACCTGGTCCTTCTCCTTCTCAATCTCCTCCTTAAAACAAGTCAGTTGTTCATGTTGTGGCTCCGGTACGAGAGGAACTTTAAAATCTCCAGGTGCTCGATGCTGCGTCCATGTTTGGACAACTTGTGTAAACACAGAGACGCTCGCTGCGGTTGACGTCGTCGTGTCTCCAGTGTCACATGTGGGACACTTTTGGACCGTTTAATGTTCACACTGGAGTCACATACAAGTCACATTTAACTGGAAATGTGAACGACCTCGAAAAAACATCGGATTTCACAAAAAAATCAGAATTGAGCGTTAAACCTGCAGTCTGAACCGCTCAGTCTGACCCGTCCCCCCAGGACCTTTTTGCCCACAGCTCCCAGGATCATTCAGGCTCAAACCCTCCACCACGATGACCCTAACGACAAGAGGAACAGAGCCCAGTTACGCCGCCCGGATTGGCGTCACCACATCCCCACCCTGGAGGCAGGTCTGGGGTGGGAGCTCCACGGCGAGCGCCTGGGGGCCGAGTCTTTCCCCACGGGGCCCGGCCGGATCCATATGGGGCCGGTGCAGACAGATCTGGGCGGCGGTCGAAGGCGGGGGCCTCGGCGACCGGATCTCTGGACATTGTGTGTGGGTGGATGGTTTCTCCTCGGATAAGCAGAAGAAAATGGATGGATGAATGGAGCGTCCCCCCGACGCTCAACACGCACATGAGCAAACACGGACAGAAATATTTTAGGATCGTCTGAAAACTCACAAAATGGGTTTAAAAATCATGTTTGAAGCTCAGACTTAAGTCCAGCTCGAGGAACAGCTTCAGACAGAGCAGTGCCTCAGTTAGCGTCACACCCCCAGAGAATGTGGATGATGTTGACGGGTTTTTTTCTCCGTATATTTGAGCAAAAAGTGTCTTACCCCAGACATATCAGATCTGTGCAGCTGCGTTCTCTCTGCATCGATTTATAAAACATGTTATTGTCCGATAATCAGGAAGTGCACGTTAGCATGAATAATGAGGCATGAGGTAAAGGAGGAAGTATCACTTGCATCACTGCAAACTGGTCACAATCTACTAGTTCTGTTTTTCATGGTTTTAAGATGATAAAAATCAGGTACAGAGACTTTAAAGACGATACTTTGGTGAATGTGCATTTTATATGAACGTTTATATGAACGTTTGTAAATTTTGGGTCCCTCAGATTTAAATTTTGGTTTAGTGCGACGTGTCGGTGAAATCTTAAAGGCAACACCGATGTCCTGCATGTGTCTCTGCAGGTGGAAAGTTCAACAACGTACAACATGAGCAAACAGAAACCAAAAAGTTTTGAACTTTTTAATATTTGGGAAGGAAATTGTGACATATCATAAAGTTCGTGCACTTCTGAAAAGGTTTTAGATTTTTGGCAGGTGTTAGGTTTGGGCCTAAGATTTTTGAGTGTCCCCACAAGTCCAAAATGGCCCCTGCCAGAAAGAGAAAAGGTTGAATCCCACCCTCCTTTTGTCTGAACTTGTTGTATAATGACTTGACTTGATCAAAGGAATGTGATCTTCCTATTTTAAGGCCATTTTCAATCCAAATTTATTGTCATGGTCACTTTTTACTTGGAAAAACAGTCCATATCTGTGAAATGAAATAACATTCTGTACGAAGCTCATTCAGGCCTTTAAACCCCTAAAACTGAACATGTTACATCATTCTAGAGTGAAAAATATTGTTTTGCAAAAGCCTTTATCTCACAATCTGACAATAGTTCATGTTCAGTCTAGAAGTCGTGGACCAATCTCCCAATAGACTCAATCTCTACTTATAACCAGAAACATTATCAACTTGTCTCACGATTGTGTTTGGAAGGATGTTGGTTGGTTGTGTGTGTTTGTGTGTGTTTGTGTGTGTACTAATAATGCATTTTATTTCTCTGGAATTTGACCAACTTTAACTCATTCTTAATAAAACATAATTCATCTTCACTTTAGAAAAACTTTCAGAAAGATTTAACTAACAGAGAACAGCTGCTGAATGATCGTTGTTTTGCATTATTAGTAAATCATTCTCTCATGGCTTATTAATGATTAATAAATGCTCAAATTTGTACTTAAATATACATTTACAAATACACAAATGGTTAGTTCATGAGTAATTAAGTAAGAAATACTTATGAGTAACTATTTACAGCACAGGTGAATTAAGTGTAAGTTAAGTGTTAATTCAAGTAGTAATTAAGTAGTTACTAAGCGTGAATCATTGTTAATTCTTTGTTCATGCTTTATTAAGGCTAAATAAGGTGTAGTTATTATAAAAGTGTTACCAAAATAAGAAGAAAATATCAGAATTTGATCCCTTGTATCAAACAAAGTAGAAAAATTACATTATATAAAAATTTAAGACTAAAGGAAATGGAGATATAACCTTTTTTTTTTTTTTTTTTGGGAGGGGTCGTTTTTTTCTTTGTATTTTACGTGCACCAGCCACTCGGGAAACGTCCCAACTTGTATCCATGGATTTTTGAAAACCTTAGGCTCACGATTTTCACGAACTCTCCCCTGACTTTAATATTTCGGCCTATTTTTCCTAAACCGTCGACTGAAATGACTCACCTCAAACTGAACGTGTTTCTGAATCTTTGTTGCTCAAACGGCTCGAGTCTGAAGCTGAAGCTCTTGGAGTCGTGGCTGCGGAAAATTCCGGACGAAGCAACAGCATCTGACGGAGCCTCCAGAAAAGTTACACAATGCAGCTTTAAGTAACTTGGAAGCAACGTCCACAAAGGTTCATGTGACTGATTTATTTAAACAAGGATTTTATGAAACTGTAAATTAAACACTGTAACACACGTCTGAAAAACACAGCAAGAAGAATCAGTTTATTACAAAAAGTACTCGAGTAAATGGAACTGAGTACAACCTGATGATTTCTGAAATAAAAAGAAAACAGATTTTCAGCAAAAGGGTCAAAGATTAAGAAAAGAAACCAAACCTTTATATTTGATAATTTCTAAATAAAAATAAAATAAAACGCTCGAGAATTCAGATGGAAATAAAAACTTTTTCTAATCCAATCAAAAAATCCAAACTTAAAGGAGACGAACTCTGCGAACTGGACTTTTCACAACTTTTATAGAATATTGAAATATCGACTCGTTTAATTTGATGATGCAGTATCGGTATCGTGGGCTGCTGAATCGATATGTCGCTAGATTTGTTTCACTAAATTATTTTGTGTAAAAGCCACAATTGTGTTCTGACATTTTCACTGTTTTGTTGTATTTACTGAGCACGATATCAAGTCTTAGATTTTGATATATATTCAAACGCTGAAATTTTACGATTTTGACCTGTACACTCTTAAAATCATGTTCAAAGTAAACAACATCTCCTGTCGAAATCGTTACAGAACATGTTCAAAATCCGAAAGAGCCGATTGAGCTAGAGGCACGACATGTTTATTAAAAAGAAAATCAGAACAAACATTATGATTTTGTTTGTTAAAGGGCGGAGTGGAACAACTGTACAGAAAACCTCAAATTGTGCACCACTTTCTTTCACTTCATAAAGAAGTTTAAATGTTTACTTGGACAGAAACATGAAACATGAGACTTAGTTTCTGTAGAACTTTGTTGTTCTGTTATGAAGCTTGTTTCTTCCTGCGTATTTATGAAGATGAACTGGTGTCAAGATGAAGCTCTGACAAAGGAATAAAGGGTAAAGGCGAATAAGCTTAAGCTTCAGCCTGCACCTTTTCGGTCTGTATATGTTAAATATACTGCGATATCGCGAGAAAGTTCACAATACGGTGGCGAGGCTCACGATTAGAGATGTAACAATATCCAAATCTCTCCGTGCGATATTTTCACGATATAAACCTCACGGTGCGATATTTATTGTGATATTTTGTGGAGGCTAAACCACTAAAACTGAATATTCGACTTTTTCCTCTTAAAATGTCTTGGCAAAACTTAATCCAAAGAACTAAGAGTTAAAAGTGTTAGAAATGTTATTTCTTCTTGTCGTCTGCACTGAAATGGAGCAAAGGATCATGGGAAATGTAGTTCCCTCTTTTTTTTTTTTTTTTTTTTTTAGCTGTTGCTGCATCATAACTCTTCATTTAAACAAATAAACTTGTGATTCGATACATTGTGAGAACTTTGACGATACGATATTTCTGTTTTTGTTACATCCCTAATATTAACTGTAAGAATGAAATGTTCGTCTTTCGTGCGATCGATTTGCAACAATGATCGTACGAGTTTCCGGCGCCTGTGAATTTTTAGTTTAGTTCTCCCTATTCTGCCCGAGATCATTAACTTTGCACGAACTCAGTGGACTCAGACTTTTAGTATCACAGCCATGATTTAGCCTTTTTTTTTTTATCGAATCGTATTGAATCGAAAGGCCACGATACGTTTTTTTGATACAGTGCACTGTGTATCGTATCGGCAACTTCTTTCCGATACCAGCCCTGGTCACAGTTGGTTTGATCCTCTGAAGTGTATTTATAATAGTTCAGTCTTTATTTTCCTGTATTCAAGACGTCATTTTGTTGATCTGCCCCTGTTTTCACTCCCACTGTGACGTCCACACGTCTGTCTCCAGTTTGATGTTCTTCATGGGTGATACTTGTACAACTGGGCATTGTCGCATCATCCTTTTGGTCCAAATGTTAAAAAATAAAACATTTAAAAATCCACTGTGGGCCCCTTCTACAGAAGCCCATTTCTGCCAATAAATAAAAAATAAAAGCCTCACAGAAAGTCGTAATTATGACTTTAAAACTCACAATTATGACTTTAAAACTCACAATTATGACTTTAAAACTCACAATTATGACTTTAAAACTCACAATTATGACTTTTAAACTCACAATTATGACTTTAAAACTCACAATTATGACTTTAAAACTCACAATTATGACTTTTAAACTCACAATTATGACTTTTAAACTCACAATTATGACTTTTAAACTCACAATTATGACTTTCTGTGAGGCTTTTATTTTGTATTTACTGGGTATGTATTACAAACCCTCCTGTTGAAAGCTGCACATCACACTGGAGCAGAGTGTTTTGGTTTTTCTTTTAAATTTGGACCAAAATAACTACACCAAAACAACGCTGCCCAATCCTACGAGTATCACCCATGAAGAACATCAAACTGGAGACAGACGTGCGGACGTCACCGTGGGCGTGGACCAGTGGAGCTGAAAACAGGGAGGAGAGCGGCAAAACGGAATCTTGAAAATAGACTTTTTCACAGCGGCCAGAAGTGTCCGGCTGTAGGTTTGTGGAATTTCCGGTTAATGGTTTTTGTGTCAAAATGTGTGTAAATGTGTCATATTCTCCAGCAGCTTCATCAATCTGCTTATTTATCTCATAAATAAGTTTTGCTCAGTAGTTAGTAGTTCACCAATACGTCATCGTTGTTTCCTTTAAGTTTTGTTCTTTCTTCTCTTGAAAGTTGTGGATAAATTCTTCATGTTAGAATGTTTCTCCTTCGTGGAGTTTGTTGGTTGAAGATTTGGTGATGGGGCAGAATACGACACATTTACACAGAAAAACATTAACTGAAGTTCTGCAGAGCCACAGCACACTAACACTGCGGCCGTTGTGAAAAAGCTCGATACTACACATGTCAGAGAACACAGGAAACACAGAGCAGTGAGCTTCTACTGGAGGAGCTGAAAACGGGGGGAGATCGACAAAACGGCGTCTTGAAAATAAACGATTAAAGATTCTTCAAACACGACTTCAGAGGCTCAATGAGAAGAAACTTAAAATGTGATTTAAAGCTCCGGAAAAGTCCAGTTTAGGTCTGATTTAAAGGTTGTATGGAGGATTTTCCGAGGAAAGAGAAACACAGAAACACATTTTTCCCAAATCCAAAGCTTCCTCAGTAGAAACTCCTCCTCGAACGAATCGCTGTTGAAGTTTCATGTCCAGAAGTCATTTATCGTCTGCTTCAGTCGCGCCATCGCTGGAAGGAATCTCCAAGAATCACCTCAGTTTGTCTTCGCTCCTTTTCCCCTTCTTCTCTTCTTCTTTCAGCGACTTCAAAAACCGACTTTCTTTTGCGGCGAACTGGTCGTGGATTCTCGTCCGCCGTCGCGACAAACTTTGTGTAAACTACGAAGAAGCTACAATTGGAAAAAATCGAGAAAACGGCGTCTTGCGTCTGTGGATTTTCATTCTTTGTTGTTTGTTCATCATAATTCCAAAGCTCCTACGTTTCTGATGCTGTTTCAAACTTTCACTGGCAATTTGGAACTAAAAAAAAATCCTCCGTACACAACCTCTAACGTCTGGAAACTTTACGGGACATTAGAGTTCGGGAACCAGAGCGGGCGGAGGTGGGCATGGAGGTGGGCATGGA
>NW_026571515.1:1774076-1796576 GCF_026225935.1 Boleophthalmus pectinirostris | reverse complement strand
GTGGAACCAGACCCCTGCACACAACACACGTGTGTACAGAGAGGCCCTTACACACAACACAGGTATATACAGGGCCCCTGCACACACACACACACACACACATGTAGATACTCACACGTAGAAACCCGCCAGTCCCTCCTCGTTGAAGATCTGCATCACACAACTCAACATCCCTCTGCAACAAGAAACACACCAGAGACTTTTAAAGACTCACTCTGGAACCTTTTTCCTCTGTCACAACAGGCTGGTTCACAGTTTAAACTGAGACTTCCTTCACCCCAGACACTTCCTCCAGCTCCTCCAGCGGGACCCCGAGGTGTTCCCAGTCCAGTCCAGAGACTAAGACTACGTTCAGACTGCAGGACTTAACGCTCAATTCAGATTTTTTTGTGAAATCCGATGTTTTTGCGAGGTCGTTCACATTTCCAGTTAAATGTGACTTGTGTGTGACTCCAGTGTGAACATTAAACGGTCCAAAAGTGTCCCACATGTGACACTGGAGACACGACGACGTCAACCGCAGCGAGCGTCTCTGTGTTTACAGAAGTTGAACAAACATGGACGCAGCATCGAGCACCTGGAGATTTTAAAGTTCCTCTCGTACCGGAGCCAGAACATGAACAACTTACTTGTTTTAAGGAGGAGATTGAGAAGGAGAAGGACCGAGGTTTTTGGTCGTGGTGTTTTGTGGTGAGTGGAGATGTGCTTCACTTCAGTCACAGTTTATTAACAATTTTCTCCTACTTCAGTGCAGAATAGTGACGTTTGTGTCTTGTTGATGACGTGTAGGTGGATGAATGCACTTTGACCGTTCACACTGAAGTCACATGTCAAAAGATCAGATATGGATCAGTTTCAGGAGCACAGATCCAAGTGTCCTGGGTCATGTTTGAAAAAATCGGATCTGTGTGGTTCAGACGTCATTAAAAGATCAGATACAGGAACATAGAGACAAAAAATCAGATTTGGGTCACTTCAGGTGCAGTGTGAACACAGCCTTAGTCCCTCCAGTGTGTCCTGGCTCTTCTCCTCCCTGTGGGACATGAACACCTCCTGAGGGACACGTCCAGGAGGCATCAGAACAGACGTCCTCCCCTCAGACGCTCCTCTCCACGTGGAGGAGCAGCGGCTCTACTCCGAGCTCCTCACTCTGTCTCTGTGGAGGAAACTCATTTGTGTCTCTTGTATCATGGATCTGGTCCTTCGGGTCATGACCAGAGGTGAGGGGAGGAACGGAGACTGACGCTAAATCCAGACTCAGCTCCTCTTCACCACAACGACCGATACAGCGACCGCATCACTGCCCACGCTGCACCTGTCCACCTGTCAATCTGCCCACGCTGCACCTGTCCACCTGTCAATCTGCCCACGCTGCACCTGTCCACCTGTCAATCTCACACTGCACCTGTCCACCTGTCAATCTGCCCACGCTGCACCTGTCCACCTGTCAATCTGCCCACGCTGCACCTGTCCACCTGTCATCTGCCCACGCTGCACCTGTCCACCTGTCAATCTGCCCACGCTGCACCTGTCCACCTGTCAATCTGCCCACGCTGCACCTGTCCACCTGTCAATCTGCCCACGCTGCACCTGTCCACCTGTCAATCTGCCCACGCTGCACCTGTCCACCTGTCACTCTGCCCACGCTGCACCTGTCCACCTGTCAATCTGCCCACGCTGCACCTGTCCACCTGTCAATCTGCCACGCTGCACCTGTCCACCTGTCACTCTGCCCACGCTGCACCTGTCCACCTGTCACTCTGCCCACGCTGCACCTGTCCACCTGTCACTCTGCCCACGCTGCACCTGTCACCTGTCAATCTGCCCACGCTGCACCTGTCCACCTGTCACTCTGCCCACGCTGCACCTGTCCACCTGTCAATCTCACACTGCACCTGTCAATCTGCCCACGCTGCACCTGTCCACCTGTCAATCTGCCCACGCTGCACCTGTCACCTGTCAATCTGCCCACGCTGCACCTGTCCACCTGTCAATCTCACTGCACCTGTCAATCTGCCCACGCTGCACCTGTCCACCTGTCAATCTCACACTGCACCTGTCCACCTGTCAATCTGCCCACGCTGCACCTGTCCACCTGTCCACCTGCCCACTCTGCACCTGTCCACGCTGCACCTGTCCACCTGTCAATCTGCCCATGCCACGACCTCAGATTTGTAGTTTTTTTTGTAGTTTTTTTGTAGTTTTTTTGTAGTTTTTTTGAAGTCATTTTAAACATAAAAACAGGACTTACCTGTATTTCTCTTCTCTGCCCACAAACTGAGCCATGCAGCGAACCGACACAACTGCAACACAAGAACAGTCCATGAGGAGGCGCCGCTGAGTCTGAGACAAACACACACACTCCTAGTTTTATATGTCATTTTTGTGTGGAGCCTGTTTAAAGATGCACTCTGTAGTTTTTACGTTGGGGCGGGAGCTGCTCGTCGTCATGGAGATATTATCACTACGACTGGAACTGTTGTATAATTATAAATGTGTTTATTTTCTCCAAAGAAGAAACAGAACGGCACAGATGAAACAGGTTTGTTTTTTATATCTACACAAAGTTCTGACGGAGTTAAACCAGTACAAAAATATAACACAACTAAACCAGGACTAAACCAGGACTAAACCAGGACTAAACCAGGACTAAACCAGGACTAAACCAGGACTAAACCAGGACTAAACCAGGACTAAACCAGGACTAAACCAGGACTAAACCAGGACTAAACCAGGACTAAACCAGGGCTAAACCAGGACTAAACCAGGACTAAAACCAGGGCTAAACCAGGACTGAAACCAGGACTGACTAAACCAGGACTAAACCAGGACTAAACCAGGACTAAACCAGGACTAAACCAGGACTGAACCAGGACTGAACCAGGACTGAACCAGGACTAAACCAGGGCTAAACCAGGACTAAACCAGGACTAAACTAGGACTAAACCAAGACAAAACCAGGACTATAACAAGACTAAACCAGGACTAAACCAGGTCTAAACCAGGACTGAACCAGGACTGAACCAGGACTGAACCAGGACTGAACCAGGACTAAACCAGGACTGAACCAGGACTGAACCAGGACTGAACCAGGACTAAAACTAGGACTAAAACAGGATTAAATCAGGACTAAAACAAGACTAAAACTAGGACTAAAACAGGATTTAATCAGGACTAAACCATGACTAAACCAGGACTAAAACAAGACTAAACCAGGACTAAACCAGGACTAAACCAAGACTAAAACAAGACTAAACCAGGACTAAACCAGGATTTAATCAGGACTAAACCAGGACTAAACCAGGACTAAACCAGGACTAAACCTTGCCGTGCCCCTGGTCCTCAAAATATTGTTGGACATAAAACCGTCCGTGGAGCTAAAAAGGTTGAGGAAAACTGATGTAAAACACAGAAGAAAACAGAAGAGAAGAGAAGAAGTTGGACGCACCGTGAAAAGGGTGACAGGCGACTCTGGAGACACATCGCAGCAACATCTCATGAGACGTCTGCACAAACAAACAAACAAGAAGAACTTTAGAACAACAGAAGAACTCAGGTCCTCAGGTCACAGAGGAAGGAACAGTCAGAGGAACATTCAGAGGAACAGTCAGAGGAACATTCAGAGGAACATTCAGAGGAACAGTCAGAGGAACATTCAGAGGAACATTCAGAGGAACAGTCAGAGGAACAGAGGAACAGTCAGAGGAACAGTCAGAGGAACATTCAGAGGAACATTCAGAGGAACAGTCAGAGGAACAGTCAGAGGAACAGTCAGAGGAACATTCAGAGGAACAGTCAGAGGAACAGTCAGAGGAACAGTCAGAGGAACAGTCAGAGGAACAGTCAGAGGAACAGTCAGAGGAACATTCAGAGGAACATTCAGAGGAACAGTCAGAGGAACAGTCAGAGGAACATTCAGAGGAACAGTCAGAGGAACAGTCAGAGGAACATTCAGAGGAACAGTCAGAGGAACATTCAGAGGAACAGTCAGAGGAACATTCAGAGGAACAGTCAGAGGAACAGTCAGAGGAACATTCAGAGGAACATTCAGAGGAACAGTCAGAGGAACAGTCAGAGGAACATTCAGAGGAACAGTCAGAGGAACATTCAGAGGAACATTCAGAGGAACATTCAGAGGAACATTCAGAGGAACAGTCAGAGGAACAGTCAGAGGAACAGTCAGAGGAACATTCAGAGGAACATTCAGAGGAACAGGTCAGAGAGGAACATTAACATTCAGAGGAACAGTCAGAGGAACATTCAGAGGAACAGTCAGAGGAACATTCAGAGGAACATTCAGAGGAACAGTCAGAGGAACAGTCAGAGGAACAGTCAGAGGAACATTCAGAGGAACAGTCAGAGGAACAGTCAGAGGAACATTCAGAGGAACATTCAGACTTTTCCTGTTTGTGACTCTTTTTTGTGTTTTTTAAAACCATCATCTTTGGTTTTGTGAATAAACTGTTGTTGTTGATCTTGATTTAGAAACGACTGAGGAAGTTTCCTTCCTCCATCAGTCCTCCAGACACACAACACAAGTGTCCAAGATCACACAGAGTACACAGAGTACACAGAGTACACAGAGTACACAGAGTATACAGTGTACACAGATCACACAGAGTATACAGGGTACACAGAGTACACAGATCACACAGGGTACACAGGGTACACAGAGTACACAGAGTACACAGGTCACACAGAGTACACAGAGTACACAGAGTACACAGAGTATACAGAGTACACAGAGTACACAGAGTACACAGGTACACAGAGTACACAGAGTCACACAGAGTACACAGAGTACACAGATCACACAGAGTACACAGAGTACACAGAGTATACAGGGTACACAGAGTACACAGTGTACACAGATCACACAGAGTACACAGATCACACAGAGTATACAGAGTACACAGAGTATACAGTACAGAGTACACAGAGTACACAGAGTACACAGAGTATACAGGGTACACAGAGTACACAGAGTACACAGGGTACACAGAGTATACAGGGTACACAGAGTACACAGGTCACACAGAGTACACAGAGTATACAGGGTACACAGGAGTACAGGTACACAGAGTATACAGTACACAGAGTATACAGGGTACACAGAGTACACAGGGTACACAGTACACAGGTACACAGAGTACACAGGTACACAGGTACACAGAGTACACAGAGTACACAGGTCACACAGTACACAGAGTCACACAGAGTACACAGAGTATACAGGGTACAGAGAGTCACACAGAGTATACAGAGTACACAGAGTATACAGGGTACACAGAGTACACAGAGTACACAGAGTACACAGGTCACACAGAGTACACAGGGTACACAGAGTACACAGGTCACACAGAGTACACAGGGTACACAGATCACACAGAGTACACAGGTCACACAGAGTACACAGAGTATACAGGGTACACAGAGTACACAGAGTACACAGAGTACACAGAGTACACAGAGTACACAGGTACACAGAGTACACAGAGTACACAGAGTACACAGGTCACACAGAGTACACAGAGTATACAGGGTACACAGAGTACACAGAGTATACAGGGTACACAGAGTATACAGAGTACACAGAGTATACAGAGTACACAGAGTACACAGGGTACACAGAGTACACAGAGTATACAGGGTACACAGAGTATACAGAGTATACAGGGTACACAGAGTACACAGAGTATACAGGGTACACAGAGTACACAGAGTATACAGGGTACACAGAGTATACAGAGTACACAGAGTATACAGGGTACACAGAGTACACAGAGTATACAGGGTACACAGAGTACACAGAGTACACAGAGTATACAGGGTACACAGAGTACACAGGTCACACAGAGTACACAGAGTACACAGGGAGTTTTCTATGCAGTACTGAACTAAAGGTACTTGATAAATGACTGGAAAAGTGGAAAAGTTTGATACTCACTTCTTTGACCAGAGCCTTGAGTGACGTCTCCTGCTCGTCTTTGGCACTGACCAGCTCCATCTGACAAACACACACACACACACACACACACATCACAACACACACACACACACACAACACACACACACACACACACACACACACACACACAACACACACACACACACACACACACACACACACACACACACACACACACACACACACACACACACAACACACACACACACACACACACACACACACACACACACACACACACATCACACACACACACACACACACACACACACACACACACACACACACACACACACACACACACACACACACACACACACACACACACACACACACACACACACACACACACACACACACACACACACACACACACACACACACACACACACACACACACACACACACACACACACACACACACACACACACACACACACACACACACACACACACACACACACACACACACACACACACACACACACACATCACACAACACACACACACACACACACACACACACACACACACACACACACACACACACACACACACACACACACACACACACACACACACACACAACATCACACACACACACACACACACACACACACACACACACACACACACACACACACACACACACACACACACACACACAACACACAACATCACACACACACACACACACACACACACACACACACACAACACAACACAACATCACACACACACACACACAACAACACACACACACACACAACATCACAACACACACACACACACACATCACAACACACACACACACACACACACAACATCACAACACACACACACACACACACACACACACACACACAACATCACAACACACACACACACAACACACACACACACACACACACACACAACATCACAACACACACAAATGAACAAACAAACGTCATTTACATCTCAGACATGTTTGTATTAAATATGTCGTCAGTGAGTCCAGAAGAGTCTAATGTAAATCTGTGTGAGTGGACAGAGGACAGAAGGCAGTGGACACAGGGTAATGGACAGTGGACAGTGGGTTCAGTGGACAGTGGGTTCAGGGGACAGTGGACAGTGGGGTCAGTGGGTTCAGAGGACAGTGGACAGTGGGGTCAGTGGGTTCAGGGGACAATGGACAGTGGGTCTTACCTGTTTGACTCTCCTCTTGACGAGGGTGGACAGTGGGTTCAGAGGACAGTGGACAGTGGGGACAGTGGGTTCAGGGGACAGTGGACAGTGGGGACAGTGGGTTCAGTGGGTTGAGTGGGTCTTACCTGTTTGACTCTCCTCTTGACGAGGGTGGACAGTGGGTAGTGGACAGTGGGTTCAGGGGACAGTGGGTTCAGTGGACAGTGGGTTCAGAGGGTTCAGAGGACAGTGGACAGTGGGGTCAGTGGGTTCAGTGGACAGTGGACAGTGGGTCTTACCTGTTTGACTCTCCTCTTGACGAGGGTGGACAGTGGGTAGTGGACAGTGGGTTCAGGGGACAGTGGGGTCAGTGGGTTCAGTGGACAGTGGGGACAGTGGGTTCAGAGGACAGTGGACAGTGGGGACAGTGGGTTCAGAGGACAGTGGGTAGTGGACAGTGGACAGTGGGTTCAGTGGGTCTTACCTGTTTGACTCTCCTCTTGACGAGGGTGGACACGGCGCAGCAGACGATGTGCGGAGACAAACCTCTGAACAAACCTCCAGACCCGTCCACCTCAAGGATGTGCTGTGCTGAGACACACAAAACACACAATCACACACAGAACACACAAAAAAACACACAAAACACACAAAACACACACAGAACACACAAAAACACACAAACACACACACACACACACAAAACACACAAAAAACACACAAAACACACACACACACACACACAAAACACACAATCACACACAGAACACACAAAACACACACAGAACACACAAAAAACACACAAAACACACACAAACACACACACACACACAAAACACACAATCACACACAGAACACACACAAAACACACACAAAAAACACACACACACACACAGAACACACAATCACACACAGAACACACAAAAAACACACAAAACACACACACACACACACACAAAACACACAATCACACACAGAACACACAAAAAAACACACAAAACACACAATCACACACAGAACACACAAAACACACACAAAACACACACAAAACACACAATCACACACACACACAAAACACACAATCACACACACAAAACACACACAAAACACACAAATCACACACACAAACACACACACAAAACACACAATCACACACACACAAACACACACAGAACACACACAAAAAACACACACACAAACACACACACACACAGAGACACACACAGACACACACACACACAGAACACACACAGAGACACACACAGACACACACACACAGAGACACACAGACACACACAGACACACACAGACACACACACACAGACACACACAGAGACACACACACACAGACACACACACACAGAGACACACACAGACACACACAGACACACACAGAGACACACACACACACAGAGACACACACACACACAGAGACACACACAGAGACACACACAGAGACACACACAGAGACACACACAGAGACACACACACACACACACACACAGACACACAGAGACACACACAGAGACACACACACACAGACACACGACACACACAGACACACACAGAGACACACACAGAGACACACACAGACACACACAGAGACAACACACACACAGACACACACACACACACAGAGACACACACAGAGACACACACACACACAGACACACACAGACACACACACAGACACACACAGAGACACACACACAGACACACACACAGACACACACACAGACACACACAGAGACACACACACAGACACACACACACACACAGACACACACAGAGACACACACAGACACACACACACAGACACACACACACACTGACCATAGGAGAAGAGGCCGGGCAGGTACAGGACCCTGCGCCCAAACAGAGTGGTTCCCCACGACGGACGAAGAGGCTCATGTCCAACCTGAAACAAACACAAGAAGAAGAGAGAAGAAGGAGAGAGAAACGAGAGGAGGAGAAGAGACGAAGAGAAAGGAGAGACGAGGAGAGAGAGAGGATGGAGAGAAGAAAAAAAGTGAAGAGAAGAAGGTGAGAGGAGGGGAAAGAGAGAAGAGAAGAGAAGAGAGAGAGGAGGAGGAGGAGGAGAGAGGAGAGAGGAGAGAGGAGAGAGAGAGAGGGTGGATGGAGAGAAGAGAAGAAAGAAAGAGAGGAGAGAGAAGGAAGAGGAGGGGAGAGAGAAGAAAAAGGCGAGGCAAGTTTATTCGTATTTGTACACAAAGTCATTCAAAGTGTTTTACAGAAGAAGAAACAGATTAAAATCACAATAAAAACAAATCAAAACATAAATCATCATCATAAAATTAAAGATTAAAATTTAAAAAAGAGAGAGAGAGACATTAATTCCATAAATCAGAGAAGAGAAGGAGAGAGAGTGTTGCGTGGAGGTTGTGAGTTTGTGTCTTGTTTGTGTATTTTTGGTCTGTGGAGGTTTGACGAGCGCGAGACCAACTCTTTCAACATGAAAAATAATAACAAATAAGTACTCAGAAAATACCTCACACAGAAGTATAACTGTGTACTGTATATTTACTGTATATTTACTTTATAGAGTGACCAGATTTTCAAAATAAAACTGGGACATTCCTGGTTTGTGATGATTAGTAAAAATAAAACTGTTAAACAAGTGTGAAATTAAAGAAAACTGTTATAAACTCAGCTCTAACATGAGTCAGTTTAGTCACATTTTCTTTGTGTTTTGGTCATTTTTAAGCAGATTTTCTGTATTTTACGGAAACAAATGTCAGTTTATGTCTCATTTCTTGTATAAAACTGGAACAAATCAGTGGTTTTGGAGAAATCTGGGACTGTCCCGGGTCAAAAGAGACGACTGCTCACCTTAATACTGTTTTTATCCTGTATATATCCTGTACTTGTACTGTAAAGTGTATTTATCCTGTATATATCGTGTACTTGTACTTGTACTGTAAACTGTATTTATGTTGTATATATCGTGTACGTGTACTTGTACTTGTACTGTAAACTGTATTTATGTTGTATATATCGTGTACGTGTACTTGTACTTGTACTGTAAACTGTATTTATGTTGTATATATTTTGTACTTGTACTTGTACTTGTACTGTAAAGTGTATTTCTGTTGTATATATCTTGTACTTGTACTGTAAAGTGTATTTCTGTTGTATATATCGTGTACTTGTACTTGTACTTGTACTGTAAACTGTATTTATGTTGTATATATCTTGTACTTGTACTGTAAACTGTATTTATGTTGTATATATCGTTGTACTTGTACTTGTACTGTAAACTGTATTTATGTTGTATATATCGTGTACTTGTACTTGTACTTGTACTGTAAACTGTATTTATGTTGTATATATTTTGTACTTGTACTTGTACTTGTACTGTAAACTGTATTTATGTCGTATATATCTTGTACTTGTACTGTAAACTGTATTTATGTTGTATATATCTTGTACTTGTACTTGTACTGTAAACTGTATTTATGTTGTATACATCTTGTACTTGTACTGTAAAGTGTATTTCTGTTGTATATATCGTGTACTTGTACTTGTACTGTAAACTGTATTTATGTTGTATATTTCGTGTACTTGTACTTGTACTTGTACTGTAAAGTGTATTTCTGTTGTATTTCTGTGACACACTCGTGCGTGTGGTGCGCACCTGGATGAGCAGTTTGACGTAGATCACCGGGTGTTGGATCGCCGTGGCTCCGGCTCCGAGCAGCACCGCGGCGGACAGAACCTCCGCGGGGCTCGGCGTCTCCTCCTCCGGACCCGGCTCCTCGTCCCGGTCCGCGTCGGGAGCTCCGGCGCCGGCCCGGTTCTCTGGAGAGTCCATGTTCGGCTCGGGGCTCGGGGTTCGGGGTTCGGTGCGGCAGAATCGCGGCTCTTCAGGCTCCGGACGCTGCGCTCTGGAGCTGCGCCATGACCGTGCGCTATGGAGCTGTGCGCATGCGCCGGCACGTCAAAACAAACGGGAGGGGGCGGAGCCTTCTGCTTACGTCATACGCACGGCTCGAAAATACCTTTAAAATATGTAAGAAAACAATAAAATACGTAGTAAAAATAAATAAATAAAATAAAACATGTAACAAAACAATAAAATATGTAGTTAAAATTTAAAAATTAAAATAAATTAAATACGTAGTAAGAAAAAATTAAAATAAATAAATTAAATATATAATAAAAAAATTTAATAAGTAGTAAAAAGTAAAATAAAAAATAAACTATGTTGGGGAAAAAATTTAAAATAAAAAAATAGAATATGTAGCAAAAAATGTAAATGAAAAAAAGAAAATATATAGTAAAAAGGTAAAATAAACTAATAAAACAGTAGTAAAAAAGTTTAAATATGTAGCAAAATATATAAATAAATAAATACAATATGTAGTAAAAAAAAAAATAAACTAATAAAATATGTAGTAAAAATTAAAATTTGTAGTAAAAGAAATTAAAATGTTTTAAACTTTTTATTTATTTATATATTTATTGTTTTTTTTTCCCTTTATTATTCTTTTGTTGTTTGTCATTGTTGTGTTTTGTCTTTAAATCATTAAAAAAAACATAGTAAAGTGCAACTTATTTATGTATAAGTTGTAAATATAATATTGTTATTCCATTAGTAAAGTCTCTATTATGATACTGTTTCTACGGAGCCCGTCTAATGACATGCGCAAAAAAAAAAAAATAAAAATTAACTTCATAATGTCTCATTTTATGCACGATCTTTATTTGATTTAGTTGCTTCTGTAAGTCCAATAGAAACATACAAGTTGTTTTGTTTCTTTCACACAAGAAAATGAATCACCAAAACATCTTTTTTATGAATGTATATACAGTATGTGAAGTTATTTAGTGTGAAATCGAAAACCTTTTTAATCTTTATGTGGTGTGGGAACTAAGTTTGGGAAAAGGGATCATTTATTTAAAAACACACAAATATATAGATTAAAATTTTTCTCATTTTATATGGAAAATATTTGATTCGTTGTTGTAACTGGAATCATACCAATGTCTTTCAATTCAAATTAAATCTAGAATATTATTTTAAATCATTAGAAAATCTTTCAAATAAACAAGTGAACCACATGTCATGAGTTTATAAAAGAAAACTTCAGTGTGAACGTTTTAATGACCCGTGAGTCTGGTGATGTTTGTGAACTGTTGGTGTGTTTTAGACGAGGAGGAGGAGGAGGAGGAAGAGGAGGAGGAGGAGGAGAGGAGGAGGAGGAGGAGGAAGAGGAGGAGATCTCGTGTTAAAGGTCACAGGACGGAGTTTTGTACGACGTCTTTTTTTAAAAAACACGTGTCTGTTCATGTAAAGGTTAAAGATGCAGTACTCGAGTACTCTGGAGTATTTTTGTACTGCGTTTACCACTGCAGTGTCAGAGCAGCAGGATAATGAGCAGAGAGACGAGCGACGTAATTGGACGTGTTAATGAGCTCTCTCTCTCTCTCTCTCTCTCTCTCTCTCTCTCTCTCTCTCTCTCTCTGTCTCTCTCTCTCTCTCTCTCTCTTCCTCTCTCTCTCTCTCTCTCTCTCTCTCTCTCTCTCTCTCTCTTCTCCTCTCCCTCTTTCTCTCCTCGCTCTGTCTTTGTGATATCTCCCCCTCCTCTCTCCTCTCCCTCTTTTCTTTTTTCTCTCTCTCCCTTGTACTCTCCTCCTCTCTTCTCTCTCTCTTTCCCTCTCTCTCTTCTCTCGTTCCTCCTCTCCATCGCTCACAAACTTTCTCCCTTTCTACTCACCCCCGTCTCCTTCTTTCTCTTCTCCCTCTCTCTCTCTCCCCCTCTTTCTCTTCTCTCTCTCTCTTGTCTTTTCTCACTTATTTCTTTCTCCTCTCTCTCCCTCCTCCCTCTCTCTCTTTCTGTCTAGCCTCCTCTCCTTCTTTCCTTCTCTTCTCTCCTCTCCTCTCTTCTCTCTCTCTGTGACCACACTCACTCTCTCTCTCCTCTCTCTTTTCTTCCCCCTCTTTCTCTCTCTCTGTGTGACTACACTCACCCCCTCTCTCTTCTCTCTCTCTTCTCACTCTGTTTGTGGTCACACTCCCTCTCCTCCTCCCTCTTCTCTCTCTCTTTGGCCACACTCTCTCTCTCTCTCTCCATCTCTCTCCTGCCCCCATCTCTCTCTCCTCTCTCTTTTCTTTCCCCTCTTTCTCTCTCTGTGTGTGGCCACACTCTCCCTCTTTCTCCTCCTCCTCTCTCTCTCTCTCTCTCTCTCTCTCCTCTTTCCTCTCCTTCTCTCCTCCTTCTCTCTCTCTCTCTCTGTGACCACACTCACCCTCTCTCTTCTCTTTCTCCTTCTCTCCTCCTCTCTCTCTTCTCGCTCTTTCTCTTCTCTCTCTCTTGTCTTTTTTCTCACTTCTCTCTTTCTCCTCTCTCTCTCTCCCCCACTCCTCCTGCATTCCCTCTCTGTCCTTCTGTCTTTCCTCCTCTCCTTCTTTCCTTCTCTTCTCTCTCTCCTCCCCCTATCTATCTCTCCTCTCTCTTTTCTTCCCCCTCTTTCTCTCTCTCTGTGTGACCACACTCTCCCTCTTTCTCCTCCTCCTCTCTCTCGCTCTCTCTCTCTCCTCTTTCCTGTCTTTCTCTCCTCCTTCTCTCTCTCTCTGTATGACCACACTCACCCCCTCTCTCTTCTCTCTCTCTCTTCTCACTCTGTTTGTGGTCACACTCCCTCTCCTCCTCCCTCTTTCCTCTCTCTCTTTGGCCACACACTCTCTCTCTCTCTCATCTCTCTCCTGCCCCATCTCTCTCTCCTCTCTCTTTCTTTCCCTCTTTCTTCTCTCTCTGTATGACCACACTCACCCCCTCTCTCTTCTCTCTCTCCTCTCTCTCTCTCTCTCTCTCTCTCTGTCTGTGGTCACTCTCACCCCACCTTTCTCTCCTCTTTCCTCTATCTCTCCTTTCTCTTTCTCTCGTCGTCTTCTGTCAAAACATTTCATTTGTTCTTCTTCTTTTGTGTCTGACATCTTTAAAGCCACACTGGAACTTTCCTGGTGAAGGTTCTGACACGTTCTTATCTGGAGGAGTTATTGGTTTGTGTGAATGTTCCACAGTGGAGCTTTACTAAATCCTGCTGTGTGGATTGTTCTTCTTCTTCTATCATATAATATTTTTAATTTGGTTCAGTAAAATCTGGACTTTTTATTTCTTTTATCAGACAAAACTTCTTATGTGAAGATTTCCTCGTCTTTTGTTTCTCTACAGCAAATCAAGTAATCCAAAGTAATCAGATTACATTACTCCTTTAAGTCATTTAATGGATTCTGTTACAAACTACATTTTGTTGTATGTAATCTGTAATCTGTAGGGGATTACATTTAAAAGTAAACTTCCCGACACTGTTTTTAAACAATGTTAGAACATGATAAAAAGCTAAATAATTGATTTTCCATAACAGCTCCTCTTTAAAGGTTGTATAGAGGATTTTTTAAGGGAAGAGAAATACAGCAACAGTTCTTTTTACAAATGTTGTGCATGTGTGACACCATCTTCTCCTCCACAGCCTCAGTAGAAACATCTCCTCCCGCCTCTTTACTCTAGAAATCACGTTTGTTTCCAGCCAGTGCTCGTTCAGAATGACTGTTGAAGTTTCCTGTCTAGAAATAATTTACGTCACGTCAGTTTTTAGACCCTTCATCTGCTTCAGTCACGCCGTTGCTGGAAGGAATCTCCAAAAATCACCTCAGTTTGTCTTCACTCCTTTTCCCCTTCTCTTCTTCTTTCAGCGACCTCAAAAACGGACTTTCTTTTGCGGCGAACTGGTCGTGGATTCTCGTCCGCCATCGTAACAAATTTTATGCAAACTGCGAGGAAGCGACAGTTTGAAAAATCCTCTAAAAACCGCTGCATAAACCACGTAATCCCCGCGCGCCGACGAGTCAGTTACACTAGAAACGTAGGGAGTTTGATTGACAACCTAACAGCCAATAGAAAATGAGGCAGCCTCGTTTTCTATTGGCTGATGTTTATCTGGCCTCATTACGTCCACAGTTGATAAATTTTCATTCTTTTTTTTTTTTTTTTTTTGGTCATCATAATTACAAGGCTGCTGCGTCTCTAATGGTGTTTTAAACTTTCATTGACAATTTGAAACTAAAAAAAAATCCTCCATACAACCTTTAAGTTTAGGATGAGTGTCCAGGAAGTCCGTGTGGTTCCTCCTGGAAACACGGAGACTCAGTTGTGATGTTGTTGGTGGTCGTGGTGTTGTTGTAGTTTGTGTGTTGTCCTGCGGAGGGCGCTGCAGACCACGCTCCGCTCTGATGCTGCAGGTTCTGTGGGTCTGTGGGCCGGTTGTGTTTCTAGTTCTGTGAGTGGAGCGTGACCTTTCCACAGCTCTGACGGGTTTATTGGGAAAGAGCCGGAGATAAATATTCATTATAGTTTCACGTCTCGTCTGAGGAGAAAAAATAGAATCATAAATGTGACTGAATGAACTGATGCAGAGTTCTACAGTGGAATTATTCTTTATATCTGAAATGCAGAGACGATTAACACAAGAGGAAGACACTTTTCTGACAATTTAAACCTTCATTTGACTAAATAAACGTTTTGTTGTAAGTAAATAAATACATTTCTTTTAAATTTATGCAGCACTTTTCACAGATGTTTGTCACAAAGACACTTCACAGAGCTTTATTCATTCACTCCAGACCCAGTGGTGGTAAAATACTATTGTAGCCACAGCTGCCCTGGGGCAGACTGACCCTCCGACCACCACCATCACACACACACCACTTTCATACTAGGCAATGTGGGTCAAGTGTCTTGCCTAAGGGCCCTGCTGAGCTTCTGAGACCCGTCAGGATCAGACCGACTCGTCAAAGCCTTTACAGCCAACGACAACAACAACAACACTTTATTTATAGAGGTTTTCATACAAAACTGCAACACAAAGACTTTACCACCAGTTTGGTTGTGTATAAACAGACCAGATTTTTTAAAGTCTCAACTGGGAAACACTTGGGTTTGGATGTTTGGAATAAACCAGGAGAGTCCAAACTTTTCTCATCAAGGGCCACAGATCTAAACACAGAAGAAGCAGAGATCGAGGGTCATAAACTGATGGTCAATACAGAGAATAACTGAACTATGTGCATGTTTAACATGTTAGAATGAGTCATCAGACTTTATTCACCCTAAGATTCTTAAAACCACAAACTAAATATTCAATATTTGCTTTATCAAAGTAGATTTTCAAAAAACTTGCAGTGAAAAGTTAATTAATGAATTGATGTAAGGTATTTTGGGCCAATTCACCTGGAAGCCTGAGGGCCAACACAAACTTGTCTGAGGGCCGTATATGGCCCACGGGCCATAGTTTGGCCATGCCTGGTGTAAATAAAATAATGAAAAGAGTGTGGAACATTGTGCATTCTCATGTCAATCATGATCTGAGGGATTTTTGACGCTGCATGTTCTTGCTTTATGGTCTTTTTTTTTTTTTTTTTTGCTGTATTTTATGCTCCTCTTTATTGTTGACAGGGATTAGTTCATCAAAAATAGTGATAGTCCTGGTTTAGTCCTGGTTTAGTCCTGATGTAGTCCTGGTTTAGTCCTGATGTAGTCCTGGTTTAGTCCTGGTTTAGTCTTTGTTTAATCCTGGTTTAGTCCTGGTTTAAGGGAGAAATATTTCAGAGTTGTTTTTAACATAAAAAGTGTTATTTCAACGATCTGAAAGCTAAATGTGTGTTGGAGTTGGGGTTATTTGTCAGAGTTGATTTGGTTGGAGTTAATTCAACTTCTCTTAGTGTTAATTTGTCTCCACCACTTCAAACTCCCTCCAGAGAAGAACCAGTTTGAACCAGTTTTGTTCATAATTTCATTTTAAATTAACTCAAATAAAGAGTAAAAATAAACACCTCTGTGTGTTGTTGAGTTAAATCAGGATAACTCTACAAAGTGTTATCTGTTTACTCTCTAAACGTTCATTTAACTCTGGATTTGGGTTAAACAGGAACTTTGGTCCAGTTTTACTTCATGAACATTTATACAAATGTTAAATTAACTCTAGAACAGAGTGACTCAGATAAACTCTGAGAAAATGTTCAAACTGATTCTGTGAAAGTCGATTTTAACACTTCACTTTTTGCTCTTGCTCCTGGGACATTTCTTGGGTCAAATCCCTGGTTTTGTCTAAACCCGCTGGGACAGAGAGACTCAGACTCAGGACTGGGCCTGTCCCGGGTCAGGAGGACGTCTGGTCTGGTTCTGGATCAGAGTCATAATTCCGGTGGAGTTAAACTCACTTTGGTCGGTGTTTACTGGGCCGTTTCTTGGTTACAGTTCTGGTAATTATATTAATACTGTCAAATATTAACGAGCGAGTTTCAGATTCTTGGATGTGATGAGGTCACGGTCCAGACGGAGACACGACACACTTCACATTCATCACATCAGACTTCACCCTCTAATACACAAAAGTAAATTCACAAAAGGTAAACGTTGATGTTTCTTTGTAGAATTCGCCGGATTACAACAGAAATCTGATTCATTTTCGCTGCTCCCGTCTGTATTAAATATGATTGTTCTATAGAATGTTGTGATGATTTTATTTGATCCCTGTAAAGTCATTTGTATCATATTTGATACACAACATTCTGAGACGTCTGCTCCACACACTCATCAAGATTTTTCCTCAAAAACCTGTTGTTTACAATGAAACACTTGTCTGCTGCCCCCTGGTGGATTTCCATGGTTTTCACTAAATAACAGAAGAGACTTTTTCCAAATAGTCGCGTTGGTGTCGTTTGTAAACAACTTTGTAAACACATGTACATATATATCAGGGAGGGGGAGCATTCAGACCGGGAGGTGGTTCATTGGGGGGTGGGTCGGCCTGGTCAATGGGCGACCACATGCGGAGCCCTGGGGGTGGCCCCCGCACCCGCCTTGGGGGGCGTGAGTGTGTCTTGGCCGCTCCCACTTCAGTGGGGATCTGAGGCAAAATGCCAACACACACTTAACAAGTTTTCAATACTCAAATTAAATAGCAATAATACAGGTCAACATTAAATCATCCGCATAGCCTGTCTACCCCCCCGGCACACATACATACACACACACACATACACATACACACACATACACACACACACACACATTACACACACACACACACACATACACACACACACACACGCATATACACACACAGACACGCACACACACACACGCACACATATACACACACACATACACACACACATACACACGCATGCACATACACACACACACAGACACACGCGTATGCACACACATACACACACACATACACACGCACACGCACGCATATACACACACACACACACACACGCACATAAGGTTCACACTGTCACCAACCCCTGTCATCTTCATCAAAAATTATTATTTAAAAAAAAAAAAAAAAAAAAAAAAAAAAAAAAACTTTGTAAATTCTGAAAAGGTTAGTGCACAGGTGTTAAACATAAGGCCTGGGGGCCAGATCCGGTCCTCCGAGACCTTTAATCTGGCCCTCGGCTGATTTTCTACTCAAATATTTTAATGATATTTTCTATTAAACTATTGTTAATTTTCTGTGGTGTTTATCACAGCATTAAAGGAATTGACCTTCAGTTGGTCATATTTTTGATAAAAATTCCCCCGGACTCAAAATGAAGTTTTGGTAAAGCAACAACCAGAATAAAACAGTTAGAAGATTCATATCTGTTCAATCATAAAATAACCAAAGGCAATTTTCTCTTTAAAAACACAAACAAAACACATCATCAGGGTAAAGATCAGATAAAACAGGAAACTAAAAGTCCAAAAATGATGATTGTCAGAGTTGGTTTGTGACGATGAGTCGAATGGTTTATAAAGTGAAAGTAAGAACAGAAAGTGAAACTCCAGTTTATTATGATGCAGAACAACTTATTATTGATCCATTTTCAGTCACATTGACTTGTCATGGTCCTTGTGAGAACTTAACACAGTTTCACATTTCATATCATCGGCTGTAATGTGGATTTAATATTTTTTTGTTTCGTGGGGACTTTTTTAACAGAGTGTTGAAAATGGAGTTTGGTTTCTTCAATTATACCAAAAAGTTCATCCAATCATGATGCAGGACTTTGATTTTGGAAAAACAGTTCAAAAAGTTATAAC
Organism: Boleophthalmus pectinirostris; assembly: GCF_026225935.1. Classification (NCBI taxonomy): domain Eukaryota; kingdom Metazoa; phylum Chordata; class Actinopteri; order Gobiiformes; family Gobiidae; genus Boleophthalmus; species Boleophthalmus pectinirostris. The sequence continues at coordinate 1,777,325 of NW_026571515.1, read as the reverse complement.
CCTATTGTTCATAATATTATAATATTTTGTAAAAGAAAAAGTTAATTAATTAAAAAAAGATTTCTGTAATAGATTTGTGTTTCTCTGCACAAATATTTGAACTTATTGTTATTTTTGGGGTTTATATGACATGAGTTTTCTGATCCGGACACTTTGGGATCAAAGTCGGTTGGACACGACCCCCGGAACAAAATGAGTTTGACTCTCCTGATGTCGATTATTTTCTGTGTATATTAATTTACCTTGTACATCCCTGTTACTTAAACATTATTTAATTTATTCCATTTAACATCTTGTTTTTTGTGTTACTTCCCTCACCCCAAAGAGCTGGGCTATAACAAACATACACGTGGTTTTAGTGACACTGAGATTAACTCTAATAAACCGGCAGACAGCGCAGTGCCTCCAGTTAGCGTCACATCCCCAGAGAACGTTGATGATGATCTGCTGCAGACTCTGAATCTCTCAAAACCTGCTCTTTAAATCCGTTTTGTACTTCTGCATTTACTTTTTTTTTTTCAGGCTGCGTTCGCGTCACCGTGGTAACTGCCGAACATTCCTCCGTAGACACGCACGCAGAGCCCCCCCCCTCAGTCTCCGTGACGTCTCCGCTCGCTCTTTCTTTCTTTCTTTCTTTCGTCTTTGTTTTCTCGCGTCCTTCCCCGGCTCCTGACTCACGCCCCGGACTTCACCTTTCATCACAGGAGCTTCTCATCTTCAGAAGGCGACGCGGACGATCATCAGACCACATCTTCACCTCCTCCTCTTCATCATCCCTCCCTCCCCTCCTCCTCCTCCTCCTCCTCGTCCTCGTCCTCGTCCTCCTCTCGCTCGGGTGTCAGCGTGTCAGCGTTCAGACAGGGAACACAGGCTGCTCATTATCGGCCCCACACTCCCCAGAACAGAACATGTAACAAACTCATTAGACGAAGCTAATCAGGAGGAGGAAGAGGAAGAGGAGGAAGAGGAGTGTGTGTGTGTGTGTGTGTGTGTGTGTGTGTGTGTGTGTGTGTGTGTGTGCGTGTGCTGAAGGGGGGGCCGGTCAGCTCCTGGTCACACGTCAGCAGAGACCACAGCTCAGACCTGTTTGTCTCGATGTTCTTGAAAAAACCTCGGAGCCGCAGCTTCACGTCTTCACCGCGTCGTCACCCGCCACAGTCACTACACTCGCACTATAATACTCCCTACAACTGTACTCAGTGTCGGGGAGTAACAGATTACATGTACCAGAGTAATCAGAGTACAAATGATGAGTAACTGTATTCAGTTACAGTTACTGTTTCAGTGAGTGGTAATTGGATTACAGTTACTTTGTTGAAATAAATGGACACAGAGGGATTTTAACTGTTTTAACATTTTGGGCTATTTATTTTTTTGGTTATGTTTTGGGGGTTTTTGTTTGGTAATTCCACTCATTGCCGGACACTAAACCAGGACTAAACCAGGACTAAACCAGGTCTAAAACCAGGTCTAAACCAGGTCTAAAACCAGGACTAAACCAGGACTAAACCAGGACTAAACCAGGACTAAACCAGGTCTAAAACAGGACTAAACCAGGACTAAACCAGGACTAAACCAGGACTAAACCAGGACTAAACCAGGACTAAACCAGGTCTAAACCAGGACTAAACCAGGACTAAACCAGGACTAAACCAGGTCTAAAACCACTAAACCAGGACTAAACCAGGACTAAACAGGACTAAACCAGGACTAAACCAGGACTAAACCAGGTCTAAAAACAGGTCTAAACCAGGACTAAACCAGGACTAAACCAGGACTAAACCAGGTCTAAAACCAGGTCTAAACCAGGTCTAAACCAGGACTAAACCAGGACTAAACCAGGTCTAAACCAGATCTAAACCAGGACTGAACCAGGACTAAATCCTGCTGGACGTGTTTCTTCTTCTTCTATCAATAATATTTTTAATTTGGTTCAGTAAAATCTGGACTTTTTATTTTCTTTTATCAGACAAAACTTCTTATGTGAAGATTTCCTCGTCTTTGTTTCTCTACAGCAAATCAAGTAATCCAAAGTAATCAGATTACATTACTCACTTTAAGTAACTTAATGGATTCTGTTACAAACTACATTCTGGGGAGTGTAATCTGTAATCTGTAGGGGATTACATTTAAAAGTAAACTTCCCAACACTGTTTGTACAACAACTCACCAGGTCCAGTCAATCATTATGTCACTTTTGTCTTTTGCTCTGTTTTCCCGTGACCTTTTGAATAAAGCTGAGATTTATTTTTTATTAATTATTTTTCTATTTTATTTTAATTTGTACATTTACATTTATATAATTATGTCTTTTGGTCTTTTTTTTTTTGCTGCTTATTTAGAATTTATTATTAACATTAACATTTTTACTTTTTGTTATTATATTTTATTGTGACGTGTGACTCCTGTGTCCAAATCATTTCCCTTGTCAATCAATAAAGTGTAAAGTGTCACACTGGAGAATCACTGGCAAAAACAGTGGCAAGACTTTAGTCACACATTTACACACACATAGTATAGTGTGTGTGTGCGTGTGTGTGTGTGTGTGTATAATGTAAACAGAAAAATGTGAGGTCGCTTATTTCGATGGGGCAGCGTGAATCGACAAGACGTCACTGTCGATTTAGGCTGTGGGAGCTCATTTCGACAGAACACCGGCTGATCTACAGGACTCCTGACAGAAGTGAGGCTGCCAAGGTCCTATTCTCCATTCTCTTTCATACTATTCGAGTGTCTTGCCCAAGGACACATTTACACAGAGAAACATTAGCCATAAATTCCATGAACCTACAGCGGGACACTTCAGCTGATGTGAATAAAGTCTGTAGTATTTAACCACCACTGAGAGTGAAAGGTTGTATGGAGGATTTTTTTTTTTAGTTTCAAATTGTCAATGAAAGTTTAAAATACCATTACAGAGACGCAGGCCTTGTAATTATGATGACCAAAAAAAATAAAGAACGAAAATCTGTCAACTGTGGATGTGATGAGGCCAGATAAACATCAGCCAATAGAAAAGGAGGCTCCCTCATTTTCTATTGGCTGTTAGGTTGTCAATCAAACTCCCTAGTGTAAGTGACTAGTGTAGCTTCCTCACATTTCGCATAAAGTTTGCTGGCGGACGAGAATCCACGACCAGTTCGCCGCAAATGAAAGTCGGTTTTTGAGGTCGAAAAGAAGAAGAGAAGAAGGCGAAAAGGAGCAAAACCAAACTGAGGTGATTCTTGGAGATTCCTTCCAGCGATCGAG
>NW_026571515.1:1756576-1766576 GCF_026225935.1 Boleophthalmus pectinirostris | reverse complement strand
CCACCACCGGGTTCTGGGATTGCCGCCGTGACAGGCACCACAGACCTTACGCCCACAGCTCCGAGCAGCTGCATCGACAATAGAGGCCGAGAATGAAGCCCACTCGGACTCCATATCTCCAGCCTCCCCCGGAATCCGGGAGAAGTCCTCCCGGAGGTGCGAGTTGAAGGTCCCTCTGACAGAGGGCTCCGCCAGACGTTCCCAACAGACCCTCACTACACGCTTGGGCCTGCCAGGTCTTTCCGGCTTCCTCCTCCACCAGCGAACCCAACTCACAACCAGGTGGTGATCGGTTGACAGCTCAGCCTCTCTTCACCCGAGTGTCCAAGACACGCGGCCGGAGATCAGATGACACGACTACAAAGTCGATCATCGACCTCCGGCCTAGGGTGTCCTGGTGCCACGTGCACTTATGGACACCCTTGTGCTCGAACATGGTGTTCATTATGGACAAACTGTGACTAGCACAGAAGTCCAATAACAGAACACCGCTCGGGTTCAGATCAGGGAGGCCGTTCCTCCCAATCACCCCTCTCCAAGTGTCACTGTCGTTGCCCACGTGGGCGTTGAAGTCCCCCAGGAGAACAACGGAGTCCCCGGTCGGTGCACTGTCTAGTACCCCTCCCAAGGACTCCAAGCGAGGTGACATTCCATGTCCCCAGAGCCACAGTCTCCATGTCCGGAGATCTGGTCGCCGACGCCCCCACCGTCGACTGCTGCCCAGATCTCTCTGCACCGGCCCCATATGGATCCTCCTGCGGGTGGTGGGCCCACGTGAGGACGGCCCCATGTCGCTCCTTCGGGCTGAGCCCGGCCGAGCCCCGTGGGGGGAGGCTCGGCCACCAGGCGCTCGCTGGCGAGCACCCACCCCAGGCCTGGCTCCAGGGTGAGGCCCTGGTGACGCCAATCCGGGCGATGTAACTGGCCTTGCTCGACACTCATCATAAGGGGCTTCTGAACCGTTCTTCGTCTGACCCGTCCCCCCGGACCTGTTTGCCTTGGGTGACCCGACCAGGGGCATGAAGCCCCCGACAACAAGCTCCCGGGATCATTCGGGCACTCAAACCCCTCCACCACGATAAGGTGACGGTTCAAGGAGGGGTATTATCATTATTATTATTACAGTATTATTATCATTATTATCACTATTATCATGATTATCTCTGGTCTGTTCTGTGCTGGAGGCAGATGTGGAGTATGAAAGTTTTCAGAAATATTCATGTGCATAAGATAGAAATCTGTGCATATTTTTCTGTAGTTGAGCATAAAATAAATATGGTTAAACTCTGGAATGAGTCCAGTCGAACATAAATATATTGTGTGGATTTTATCCATCAGAATATGAACTTTAAATGTAAAGTTACGTTTTCTTCAGGACGAACACGAATTCACAGACGCGACTCGACTGTCAAAAATACAACATCACTTCACAGACGGAAGAAACATCCATCGAGATTAAGAACTGCACATGTGTCACTGCTCCAATGCAATTTAAGTTTTTAGCAGAGGGTAAAAACTGAGGGTAAAAACAGAGTAACGGCTCAACAAGGAGCTTCAACATCTGACCAACAGCTGGTTCATTACAGTTTCTTGTAAAATAAACTTGTCTTGTCACATTGAATTCGAGAACCAAAGATTTCTGTGTAATATTGTCTAGAAATACTCACTTTGAACGGGAAATATTTATTTGACGCTCAATTACAGCCAAATATCCCTGGATTTCTATCTATGCACATAAATATTTCTGAAAGCTTTATTTACTTTTACTTAAGTGGATTTGTCCATGTGATACTTTTACTTTTTACTTTATTTTTTTCATAAATTCTCCCCTGTATTTGTACTTTTACTTAAAGCTGCACGGTGTAACTTTGTGTTCACCTGCTTGTTTCATTTTGGACTTAAAATATTAAAATATTTGTATTCACTTTTGTAGTTTTTCTTGAGTTTTCAGACTATGTTAAAACTTTGTGTTTGTTAATGTGTGCGTTTAGTCGCCATGGTAACGGCTGAACGTTCCACAGCCGTAGACACACACGTAGAACCCCCCGCCCAGTGTGACGTCACGGCGAAGTATCAGTGTCACAAACATTTTTAAGTCTCACTCGCCTCAGTGAACAGAGACACAACAAAAACCTGAGAGAAAAACAAAAGTCTTCTCCATCATCGCCCACGTTTGTGTCTCTGCCCCGTGACGAGGCGCCGTCTGTGACCGCGGTGATTCTTCAGCCCGGGCACTGCCAGGGCGGCGCCGTGGCACTGAACGATGAGTCCAGACAGAGAACGACTCTCTTCACACAACTTTACCTCAAATAACCTGAAAGAGCCCAGAGGAATCCAAAAGAGTCCAGAAGAATAAAAAAAAAAGAATCCAGAAGAGTCTAGAAGAATCCAAAAAAGAGTCTAGAAGAGTCCAAAAAGAGTACAAAAGAATCCAGAAGAGTCCAAAAGAGTCCAAAAAAGAGTCCAGAAGAGTTCAGAAGAATCTAAAAGAGATCAGAAGAGTCTAAAAGAGTCCAAAAGAGTCCAAAAAAGAGTCCAGAAGAGTTCAGAAGAGTCTAAAAGAGTCCAAAAGAGTCCAAAAGAGTTCAGAAGAGTCTAAAAGAGTCCAAAAGAATCCAGAAGAGTCCAAAAGAGTCCAGAAGAGTCCAGAAGACAGGTCCAAAAGAGTCCAGAAGAGTCCAAAAGAGTTCTGAAGAGTCCAGAAGAGTTCAAAAGAGTCCAAAAGAATCCAGAAGATACTTTTTACTTTGAGAGAAGTATCTGTACTTTCTACTTCACTACATTTTAAATGTGGACAGAAAAATAAAAAGAGTTTTTCTTTACAGTGTGAGAAATGGAGAAAAGACTCAGACTTATTTTGAGCAAATTTCAGTAAATATTAAACATCGAGGAGCCGTTCGTTCTGCAGTTTTAACACACGTCCAGGAGTCGTACAACAACTCGACACGCAGAGAGAAGATGTTCTTTAAAACTGCAGAACACACGGCTCCTCCATGTTTAATGCACTTTTACCAAGTTATGAACGTTTAGAGAGTAAACAGATAACACTTTGTAGAGTTATCCTGATTTAACTAAACACACAGAGGTGTTTTAGTTTTACACTTTGAGTTAATTTAAGATGAAATTATGAACAAAACTGGTTCAAACTGGTTCTACTCTGGAGGGAGTTTGAAGTGGTGGAGCCAAATTAACACTAAGGGAAGTTAAATTAACTTTAAACATGTCAACCCCAACTCCAACACACATTTAATTTTTAAATAGTTAAAATTACACTTTTTGTGTTAAAAACAACTCTGAAATATTTCACTCTGGAGGTTTAACCCTCCAGTTTTCGTTGTGTGGTCGCCTTTCCACAGATCTGACCTGTAACTCGCCCTGGTGTTGTCTCCATGGAGATACAGATGTTTATTTTCATACTGTGCAGAACGTTTCAGCCCAAAGCAGAAACATCTCCATGGACACAAACAGATGGTGAAGTTACGCAGTGCGGCTTTAATGAGAAGAAAACTCCAGGAGTGATTCATCACCTGTAATTCACCTGTCAGTGTGGCTCCCTGTCAGGTGCAGCCGCTCGGTGCAGGAGTTCTATTCTGGGGCTTCGTAATTGTCTAATTTTTCAGAATCAAGATCAGGTTTATTGTCGTCGTGAGTCACAAACGAGTCACAGACGAGCCACAAACGAGCCACAAACGAGCCGCAAACGAACCACAATTGAGTCACAAACGAACCACAAACAAGCCACAAACGAGCCGCAAACGAGCCACAAACGAACCACAAATGAGCCACAAAATCTCTCTTCTATGGTTTTGTTCTTATTTTATTTGACTGGATTAATTGTTTTAAGACACAAGAGAAAGTGAAATGTTAAAATTGAGGCTCACAGAATCATTTTTAACATTTCCTCAGTGTTTATCTGAGTCACTCTGTTCTAGAGTTAATTTAACATTTGTGTAAATGTTCATGAAGTAAAACTGGACCAAAGTTCCTGTTTAACCCAAATCCAGAGTTATATGAACGTTTAGAGAGTAAACAGATAACACTTTGTAGAGTTATCCTGATTTAACTCAACAACACACAGAGGTGGTTCAGAAGATCAGAATTAACACTAGTGGAAGTTGAATTAACTTCAATCATATCAACTCTGGCAAATAACCCCAACTTCAACACACATTTAAAGGTTGTATGGAGGATTTTTTTTTGTTTCAAACTGTCAGTGAAAGTTTAAAATACCATCACAGAGACGCAGCAGCTTTGTGATTATGACGACCAAAAAGAAAAAAAGAATGAAAATCCATCAACTGTGGACGTGTTTAGGCCAGATAAACATCAGCCAATAGAAAACAAGGCTTCCTCTTTTTCTATTGGCTGTCAGGTCGTCAATCAAACTCCCTACGTTTCTAGTGTAACTGACTCGTCGTCGGGATTTTGTGGTTTATGCAGCGGCTTTTTCAAACTGTAGCTTCGTCGCAATTCGCACAAAGTTTGTCGCGAGGGCGGACGAGAATCCACGAGCAGTTCGCCGCCAAAGAAAGTCGTTTTTTGAGGTCGCTGAAAGAAGAAGAGAAGAAGAAAAGGAGCGAAGACAAACTGAGGTGATTCCTGGAGATTCCTTCCAGCGATGGCGCGACTGAAGCAGACGAAGTGTCTAAAAACTGAAGACGCGTCGATCGCTAAATTATTTCTAGACAGGAAACTTCGACAGTAATTCTGAACTGGCTGTAAACAAGTGTGATTTCTAGAGTAAAGAGACGGGACGAGATGTTTCTATTGAGGAGCTGTGGAGGAGGAAGGTGGTGTCACACATGCACAACATTTGAAAAATTATTTCTCTTCCCTTAAAATATCCTCTATACAAAACTCTGAAATATTTCACCCTGAAATTTTAACCCTCCAGTTTTTGTTGTGCTCCTCTTTAAACCCTCATGTCTCTACAGTCTGATTTAACCTGCTGTTGTTGTGTGATGCAGGTGCAGTTGTGTCTGTGTCCTGCGGGAGGCGCTGCAGCCTCAGTCTTCAGCTCCTCGGGTGGAGAGGCGCGGATCACAGTTTGCTGCTGTGGGTGGAAGTGTTACAGACTTTAGTTTATTCTCATCTTAATATCAGCTCCTCTTTTTCTCTGAGGTAAAACAAACACTTCTCCTGATCTGACGGAAAAACCTCCTGCGTGAAGAACATCTGCACGAGGTTCCACAGAAGATCAAGTCACTTCAGTTCAAATACTGACCTGGAGTTGTGTTTTGTTTCATTCACAGCTAAAACTGGAGGGTTCAAATGACTGAGTTGATCTGGTTGGAGTTAATTCAACTTCCCCTGGTGTTAATTTGGCTCCTCCCACCCTCCACTTCACTCCAGACTTTGTGCACAATTTCATCTTTTATAATATTTTAAAGAAAATAAAGACTTTACTGCACTGAATGTGTTTTTACAGTGTATCTTAATTTACATTTTACAGTGTGTAGTTACTAATACTCCTCAGAATGTTAAATTAACTCAAATAAAGTGTCAAAATAAAACTCCTCTGTGTGTTGTTGAGTTAAATCAGGATAACTCTACAAAGTGTTATCTGTTTACTCTCTAAACGTTCATATAACTCTGGGTTTGGGTTAAACAGGAACTTTGGTCCAGTTTTACTTCATGAACATTTACACAAATGTTAAATTAACTCTAGAACAGAGTGACTCAGATAAACACTGAGAAAATGTTCAAACTGACTCTGTGAGAGTTGATTTAAACTCTCCACTTGTTGCTGTGTAGATGAAGTCGTGTTCTAATGTTGTTTCCTCTTCAAACAGAGCTGGAGTTGTGTTTTGTTTCATTCACATGTTTGAGTGACTCTTTATTATTTTTATTTTATTATTTTTCCCTTTAGTTCAGTCGAGATCAACAACTCAAGAGACTAAAATGATCCAGATGATTCTAGTGACGGTGTGTGGAGTTTAAAAACACAGTGGAGCACTTCCTGTGTGATGATGTCTTGACCTGTTGATGGAACACGTTGGTGAATGTTCCAGATAAACCGTCTTGACGTAAACAGGTGGAGAACATTTTGAGGACGCAGATCTCCAGTTTATTTAAAGAAATAAATTCATCTGTTTCAGACAAACGAGGAACTTTTACTCTGACAAGTGTCAACAGAAATGACACAGGGAAATATTACATGAACTAAAATTTAAGAACATTTATTTGAAGTAAAGACGACTTTGGTTCTGAGTTTATGTCACACTGGACTTCAGGTCAGGTCCCTGTTCCAGGAGTCCACCCGAGGCCCTTTTTGCCCCATCTCAGTCCACTGCCTCTTCTGCCAGGTCCCGTCTTCTGTCCCTTGTGCCAGGTCCCGGTCATTGTCTTTTTGCCAGGTCCACGTCCCCGCCCATTTTCTGCCAGGTCCCGGTCGTCGTTTTTCTGCCAGGTCCCGGTCGTCGTTTTTTTTCTGCCAGGTCCCGGTCGTCGTCGTTGTCTTTCTGCCAGGTCCTGGTCATTGTCTTTTTGCCAGGTCCACGTCCCCGCCCATTTTCTGCCAGGTCCCGGTCGTCGTTTTTCTGCCAGGTCCCGGTCGTCGTTTTTTCTGCCAGGTCCCGTCGTCGTTTTTCTGCCAGGTCCCGGTCGTCGTTTTTCTGCCAGGTCCCGGTCGTCGTCGTTGTCTTTCTGCCAGGTCCTGGTCGTTGTCGTTTTGCCAGGTCCCAGTTGTTGTCTTTCTGCCAGGTCCCTGCCCGTTGCCAGGGCCCGGTCGTCGTTTTTCTGCCAGGTCCCGGTCATTTTCTTTTTGCAAGGTCCCCACCCATTGCCAGGTCCCGGTTGTTGTTGTCTTTCTGCCAGGTCCCGGTCGTTGTTTTTCTGCCAGGTCCCGGTCGTTGCCAGTTCCCGGTTGTTGTTGTCTTTTTGCCAGGTCCTGGTGGTCGTCTTTCTGCCAGGTCCTCGCCCGTCGTATTTCTGCTAGGTCTCACTCGTGGTCTTTCTGCCAGGTCCTCGCCCACTGCCAGGTCCTGGTCGTTGTCTCTTTGACAGGTCCCACCCATGGTCTTTCTGCCAGGTCCCAGTCGTGGTCTTTCTGATAGGTCCCGGTCGTCTTTTTTCTGCCAGGTCCCGGTTGTTGTTGTCTTTCTGCCAGGTCCCAGTCGTCGTTTTTCTGCCAGGTCCCGGTCGTCGTTGTCGTCTTTCTGCCAGGTCCAGTTGTTGTCTTTTTGCCAGGTCCCAGTCGTCGTTGTTGTCTTTCTGCCAGGTCCCGGTTGTTGTCTTTTTGCCAGCGGTCGTCGTTGTTGTCTTTCTGCCAGGTCCAGGTCGGTCTTTTGCCAGGTCCCAGGTCCCGTTGTGGTCTTTTTGCCAGGTCCCAGTCGTGGTCTTTCTGCCAGGTCCCGGTTGTTGTCGTGGTCTTTTCTGCCAGGTCCCGGTCGTGGTCTTTCTGCCAGGTCCGGTCGTCGTCTTTCTGCCAGGTCCAGGTCCTCACCCGTTGCCAGGTCCCGGTCGTTGCCAGGTCCCATTCATGCTCATTCTGCCGGGTCCCGGTCGATGTCTCTCGAGGTCCATTAGGCTCTTGAAGGAGCTTCGATCGGTCTCGTCAGGATTCGGACGCTAATGGAAGATGAAACGTCGAGTTTAACGTGACTCACATCGAACGACCTGAGTCCCTCGACCTGAATGGGCAGAAGGACCCGAGGTTCCGGTTTGCTCCTCGTCCTCCAGGGTCTTTGAAAGTCCCGAGTATCGACCAGAGGGACTATTGATCCCAGACGTGAATGAAATACTCGGAAAAACAGACGGAACCGTCGACTCGCTGCGGCTCTGAACAAACATTTACTCACATCAGGTTTTTAAAAACACTCGGCTTTTGTCTCGGCAAAAATAAAACAAACACACGTGATTTATTTATTTATATTTTGTTCATTTATAAAAAACAACATTGATCTGAAATAATTAAAGATGATCAACCTGGAGTTAATCCGTGTGTCGTTCGTTCATTTGTTTTTCAAAATGAAAAAAAAAAAAAAAAAAAAGAAAAAAAAAAAAACAGATTTTCTTCATTATTTGTCTCCAAAACCAAAATGAATCCAGGACTAAACCAGAACTAAACCAGGACTAAACCAGGACTAAACCAGGACAACTAAACAGGACTAAACCAGGATTAAAACAGGACTAAACCAGGACTAAAACAGGACTAAACCAGGACTAAACCAGGACTAAACCAGGACTGAACCAGGACTGAACCAGGATTAAACCCGGACTGAACCAGGACTATAGCTGGACTAAAGCAGGACTAAAGATGGACTAAACCAGATCTAAACCAGGATTAAACCAGGACTAAACCAGAACTAAACCAGGACTAAACCAGGATTAAACCAGGACTAAAACACACAGACTGTCAGGTGATCAGGACTGAGACCAGGACTAGACCAGTACTGAGAATGGTTCAGTCCTGGTTCAGTCCTTTTTAGTCCTGGTTCAGTAGTTCCTGGTTTAGTCCTGGTTCAGTTCTGGTTTAGTCCTGGTTCAGTTCTGGTTTAGTCCTGGTTCAGTTCTGGTTTAGTCCTGGTTCAGTCCTGGTTCTGGTTTAGTCCTGGTTCAGTTCTGGTTTAGTCCTGGTTCAGTTCTGGTTTAGTTCTGGTTCAGTATTTTTAACAAGAATAAATGAGAAACATGATCCAGGAATAAATGAATTCAGCTTTAAATTTGGAATAAACCAAAAACACTGACTTCAGATTTAAGTTTAATTCTAAATAATACTTCTAGGAATTAAGTTTTTACATGGACTTTTATTTATTTATTTATTTATTTATTCTGAATTAAATTTGTCATGTAAACTTGGTAAATGTGGATTGACTCTTTGAATCTGATTGGACAAAAACTCAAACTTTATTTAAATTTCGTTGAGAGGAAATTTCCTCCAGAAACACACGTATCTTCTCTCAAACTTTGTATACTTTTTTTTAACTTTTTATCTTGGTATGATCATAAACAATACATTGTTTATTTTGGTACATTCATAAACGATAAACTTTTGTGCCTTCATCAGTAATACTATTAGTTTGTACGATCATAAACGAAAACAAAAAATCCTTACATTTTTCATTCTCATTACTGTTTATTTGTACGATCTTAAACGATAAACTTTGTGCCTAGATTAACATTATTATTAGTTTGTACGACGACAAACAGAAATATGTTTCTGCATGTGTGTATATGTTGTTATACATGTGTGTATATGTTGTTATACATGTGTGTGTAAACATTTATATCGAGTATATGTACTGGATATTTATGATGTGTATATGTATGTGTGTATGTACATGTGTGTACAGGTGTGTGTACTTGCATATGTATGTAAGTATATGTGGATATGTTTTTGTATATATGTGGGTATATTTTTTTTTTGCAAAATGACAGGTAAACACTCCAAAGGTGATAAAAAAACAAAAAAATAAAAAAAAAAGTGAACCCAAATATGTCATGTATATATCACTATTTTTGTTATTGTTTTAGAATTTTGTTGTACCTGCTCAAACAAAGAAATCGTCTATAAATGTCTATGTCTATGTCTACGTCTACGTCTACGTCTGCGTCTACGTCTGCGTCTATTCGTCTGCGTCTATTGTCTGTCTACGTCTGTCTAACGTCTACGTCTACGTCTACGTCTACGTCTACGTCTGCGTCTACGTCTGCGTCTGCGTCTACGTCTGCGTCTCGTCTGCGTCTACGTCTGCGTCTACGTCTACGTCTGTCGTCTACGTCTGCGTCTACGTCTGCGTCTAGTCTGCGTCTACGTCTGCGTCTACGTCTGCGTCTACGTCTGCGTCTGCGTCTGCGTCTGCGTCTGCGTCGTCGAGTTTGTTTCGGTTCATTTGGGGCTTCGCCTTTGGCTCCGCCCACACACCTCAAGGCTGCGACGTGATTGGCTCGTCTGATGAACCTCGGGCCAAATCTCACAAATATCTCGAGAATCCAATGTGTGTGTGGGAATGTGAGGTTAAAGCCTGAAGGAAACACGTGCGACAGGTGCGACGGGTGC
>NW_026571515.1:1736576-1751576 GCF_026225935.1 Boleophthalmus pectinirostris | reverse complement strand
CCAGACTTGTTTTTACTTATTAACTATTTTTTATGTTTTTATTTATTTATTAATTTTTTTTATTACTTGCATTAATTTTTCTTATTGTAGCACATTCACATGCATTAATTTCTATATTAAACAAGTACACAAAAATGAAACAAACTAAATTTTATCTTCATAACGATAACTCAAAAAAATCTCCAGACTTGTTTTTACTTATCACCTATTTTTATGTTTTTATTTACTTATTTTTTATTAATTGTATTTCATTTTTCATATTGTAGTACACACATACATTCACATCTATATTAAAATTAACTTTTCACTGTAAGTTTTTTCGAAAATCCACCTTGATAAAGCTGATATTTAATATTTAGTGTGTGGTTTTGAGGATCTTAGCGTGAATAAAGACTGATTGCTCATTCTAACATGTTAAACATGCACATATTTGAATTATTCACTGTACTGAGCTCGAGTCTGTGGCCCTCGATCGTCCCTCTGCTTCGTCTGTGTTTACATATGTGGCCCTTGATGAAAAAAGTTTGGACACCCCTGATCTAAACACTTAAATCTATCAGAAAATGACTTAAAAGCTGTGAAATGATCATTTGACTTGACAAGTTCTTGTAAAATAAATGACGAGAATAAAGCATCTCAGAACTAATAAATAGAAAATAAATCTGAAAAAAATGATTTCATGATGTGGATATTTGCATAGACAGAGTGATTTTTGCAGTTTGAATTGAAGACATTTAATCTGTGAACATCTTCAGTGTTTAAACTGCACAAATCTCTGTGTCTGTGCAAATATCAACATTATGAAATCAATTTTAATTTTAATTGTAGAATGAGTCTGAGTGAACAAGTTCTTCTGTTTTCTTCAGGATCAGAACATGAGTTGAGTTTGTTGTGTGACTCATGTGGCTCGTTGTTTCCTTCAAGTTTTCGTCTTTCTTCTCTTGATAGATGTGGATAAATTGTTCATGGAAGAATGTTTGTTAGACTGCTCCATCAAAACATGTAAAAAATAAAGTTTCAGATCATCTCGATTAGAACCTGTTTTAGGTTTTAACTCCAAAAAACGATTTAGGAAGAAATGTGGAAGAAAAAGGAGATGTTTCAGAGGAGCTCAAGCTGCAAGAAGTTTCCTGGAAATGTACGAATTTAGCTTTTTCAAGTCACTTTTTATGAACTTTCTGAGTCATTTTCATGCAAGTTTCAGTTTGTGTGTGTAGAATAAAATGACAAAGTATTAGAATAAGCCTGATTTATTTGGTTCTGTGTTATAGTAGAACAGTTATAAGAAGAAAGCTCATTGAGTTCGATTAGACGAGGAAGGTGGGATTAAATACATTTTCTTCTTGCCACTCCTTTTTTGGGCCAATATTTACATTTTGTATTTATAATTTATTATTTCTATTTATTATTACAAACAGTTCTGTACAAACGCGCAGCAGTAGTTCAGTTGGTAGAAGCGTTCGTCCACTGAAGGTTGGTGGTTTGAATCCTGCTCTTGATATAAACATCATTGGTTGAGCATCAGATCCACAGACCCACAGTTTGTTGATGTGATTTCAGCTCCTACAGATGAATGTTGTCATTGTGTCCTTGGGCAAGACACTTAACCCACCTCACCCCCAGTGTGTGTGCGTGTGCGTGTCCTTCCTTGTTGTAAAGCGCTTTGAAGGTGGAAAAGAAAAAGACAATTTATTGATTTTTGTCATTGTCATTTCTGCTGTGATTTCATTAATGTTTTATGTTCCATTATAAAAGAATGTACATTTCTTATTTGCCCAAAATAAAAACATAAAACTCAACAGTACAGACCCTAGAGTGAAACTGAAAAGTCTTGAGCAAACTCTAAATATTCATTAATTTAGAGACAATTTTGACCCAAATATTTTGTCCAGATTTGGAACCAAACGCAGAGAGAATCTAGAGAATCTAAAAAAAAAATAAATAAAAAAAATGCTTTTGGACCATCTCAATAAACATGAACAAACATATTTATATATATTTTATTACCTCTTTTTATTTTAGTTTCTATTTTTAGTTTGACTTGTACATTTACATTTATAGAATTATGTTTTATTTCACACGTGTCTCTTGCTCTTTTTGTTCTACTCATTTAGAATTTATTATTACTATTTATATATATTTTACTCTTATTGTATTTTATTGTGATGTGTGAGTGTCTGTGTCAATATAATTTCCTTTGTGGATCAATAAAGTTTAAGAAATAATCATTTAATCATTCACATTCGAGTTACTCAGTTCAATATGTAGAATTCAGAAATCCCTCGGCGAGTTGTTACCGGTCGGAGACTCGAGCTCTAGAAGTGACTCTAGTTGTGAGAAAAAGCCGCAGACTCCGGTGTTGAACTTTATGACTTTATTTATTTCAAGAAAAGTCAAACATATTTACAGCATCGACATGTCAAACGTCTATTGGCTCATAACAAAAACCATTCACAGGTGAAACGAAACAAACAATTCTGTACAAACACATTCTGTACAAAAAGTCCAGTAAAAAAAACTGCAGAGGGGGCGGGGCTATGTGGCTGTGGGGCGGGCTGTGTGGCTGTGGGGCGGGGCTGGTGTGGCGGTGGGGGCGGGGTCAGGGGGCGCTGAGGTCTGTAACAGGTGCTGAAGGGGGCGGGGCTTTTGGAGCCGCCGTAACAGTGCGAGGGCGGAATGACTACAGTGATACAGGTGAGTACTACTACTGCGTTATGTAGAAGTACTCTGTGTAGAAGTACTCTGTGTAGAAGTACTCTGTGTAGAAGTACTCTGTGTAGAAGTACTCTGTAGTGTCGGGGGGGTGAGGTTCTGCGCTGCGTTCAGGTGCAGCAGGAAAACGCGGCGCTCAGATTCAGACGCAGGTTTGACCGACAGAACCTGAACGCAGCTTCAACAGAACGACCGAGGTGGGCTGTACTCTGGTACTTTTACTCAAGTACTTTTATTAGAGTAACTTTTTAACACCGTACTTTTACTCATACTTATACAGTATAACAGTACTTTTACTTGAATAGTACCTATATAGTACAGTGAAAGAGTAACTTTATACATAGTACTCTGTACTGTATACGTATTACTCAAGTAACAATACAGTGTAAGAGTACTTTTACTTGATTAATACATATACAGTACAGTGTAACAGTACTTTTACTCGAGTAACATGTATATAGTACAGTGTAAGAGTACTTTATACTTATTTCTCAAGTAAAAGTACTAAGAGTATTTTTACTTGAGTAATACTTATGTAGTACAGTGTAAGAGTACTTTTACTTGAGTAATACATATACAGTACAGTGTAAGAGTAATTTTACTTGAGTAATATGTAAACAGTACAGAGTAAGAGTACTTCATATGTATTACTCGAGTAATATGTGTAGTACAGTGTAAGAGTACTTTAACTTGAGTAACATGTATACAGTACGATGTAACAGTACCTTTACTCGAGTAATATGTATATAGAGTACTTTTACTTTTTTACTTGAGATTTCAGAGTATTTTAAAACAGTTTTGTGTCCATTGTGTCGCCATGGTAACTACAGAAACATGTAGAAAACCCCCAGCGCGATGTTACTTTTTAACTTGTACTTGAGTATTATTATTTTGAAGTAACTCTCAAAGTATAAGTGTATTTTGTGGTCGTGTGCCCACCTCGGGTCTGGGCTGAGACGGGCGCGGGGCAACAGTGTGTGTACGGGTACGTGTGTGTGTGTGAACAGTGTGTGTACGGGTACGTGTGTGTGTGTGAACAGTGTGTGTACGGGTACGTGTGTGTGTGTGAACAGTGTGTGTACGGGTACGTGTGTGTGTGTGAACAGTGTGTGTACGGGTACGTGTGTGTGTGTGAACAGTGTGTGTACGGGTACGTGTGTGTGTGTGAACAGTGTGTGTGCTCTGGAGGTCTGTGGTGTACGTCACTGTGAGCTGGACGTCCCGGCGCCTCTGGGTCAAGTGGGCGAGGGTGAGGTAGAAGCGCGCCAAAGCGGACCCGCCCTCCACCAGAGCACGGCACGGCTCCCACCACACCAACGGGCACGGCTCCCACCAACGGGCACGGCCCCACCAACGGGCACGGCTCCCACCAACGGGCACGGCTCCTGCGGCGGGCACGGGGAGGGCATCAGGAGTTACACAGTTCACAGGAGTTTCACTGCAGGATCAGACTTCATTTGATCGGCTGAAGTGTTTCTGTTTGCTTCAGCCTGTGGGGGCGGGGCCAGGAGGCGGGGCCTGGGGGAGGGGGCGTGGCCTGTGGGAGCACGTGCCGTACTGAGCAAAAAAATATACCGACATGAAAGTACAACAATGTGGATTCTGAATCATTTAAAGGTCCTAAATTACACAAACCGACTCATGAGATTTAAGTCGTGTTAAAATCCTCAAAAACAAACAAACTGGAGTCGTGTTTTGTTTCATTCACACGTTTAAACATCTGTTTGTTTTTAAAAATGTGCGAATGAAACAAAACTCAAAACTCCAGGTCTGTTTGTGATGAAGAAACAACATTAGAAAATCGAACAACGCTGGACTTTTTGTAATATTTTTCTCCACACAAACGGTGCCGATATGATTCTTTTGCGGTGAGGAGGAGGAGGAGGAGGAGGGCGAGCGCTGAGGCGGCTCTGGTCCTGAGTTTTCCGAACCGCGTCAGCTCCAGACGAGGCCCCGCGGAGACTCCGGCGAGGCCCGGCGCGGGAGGCCCGAGCCGGAGCCCCCCCGACCGCCGCCGCCGAGGGGCAGCACTTCCACACGTCCACCGCCTTTTTCATTTCCTGTCAGATTCTTGAATACTGAAGAGGTCTGTATAAAATATTAAGACTAAACAATGTGAAAGATCCCTTAACTGTGTCCATGTGTTAGCCAAGGGCGACACTGACAGTACAATCTTTACAGAGCGGCCGCTTCTTTCCGCGGACGCTTCGGGAAACTGTACACTCACTGATTGGGCCGGAGCTGCAGGAGGAGGGGCGCCGAAAACCCACAAACGTTACGGGTATTTTTATAATCTACCAATAACAACAATCACGTTATTTATTATTTTTGCAATCCACGAGAAATGTGCAGATACACGACCGGAAACGCCTTAAACTTTTACCCCCAAAGTGACTCAGAAACTTCACGTCACTCCCTTCATTTTAAAGAAAACACGCGGGTTCTTTTCACGCTTACGTCACAAAACCAGAAGACGTTTGGAAACACGAGGAGGACGATGTTCTTTGGGTTCTGTTGGTGACAGAGACTCTGGGAAAACTGAGAAAATAGACGTCCGCCATCTCTTCACGTCACACTTTGCGATGTTTTCGATGGTTTCACTCAGCTCCAGCTCAAAACGTTCAACGAAATTTTAAAAGTTCACAGCTCTCGATTCACGTTCTCACACTTTACGAAGGACTTCAACGGAGATTTCAAACAGTTTTGATTTTCTTGCGACCTACGATTGCCGATCTGGAGCTGGTCGTGAAATCTTAATCGGTTCTCGTTACCTCATAATCACGATTAAGACAAAACCCGATCCCCAAAACAGTCGCACGAGAGAAAAATCATCTCAAAAAGAACCAAAAAACGCATTTAGACGTGCCGGTTTTCCGACAATTTTTAGTATCCCTATTCCTGAGTTCTCCGACAAATACATGACGAAATGAACGAAGCACAAAGGGCCGATGCAGACTCCGTTTTAGATTATTAGATATTTTCCCGAAGTCTGGCCTAACGCATGTTTCCCACGATTTCTTTGGACGTTTTCCCATTTAATTCCCATTTTCCCAGACATATTCTCTGATCAAGATCAAGCAGAATGTTTGCAAAATAGTAAAGTGCCTCAACCGACAATAAAAAAAAATAAAAAA
Source organism: Boleophthalmus pectinirostris (assembly GCF_026225935.1). Lineage (NCBI taxonomy): Eukaryota > Metazoa > Chordata > Actinopteri > Gobiiformes > Gobiidae > Boleophthalmus > Boleophthalmus pectinirostris. The sequence goes on along the minus strand of NW_026571515.1, from coordinate 1,745,730 downwards.
TCGAAGTAGTACGACGCTTGAAAAATAATGTTTATGCCGCTACTCCGACAATTAGAGCGACATGTCGGAATAACAGCGTGTGACCGAGAAAATGTCCCGGTTTTCTTCATCTAGATTTTATTGGATTCTTTCTTTTTTTTCCCTTTTATTAATTCCGTTTTAATAACTGTGATTGTCGCGTTCCGTTAAGAGTTTTGACGAGAAGAAAAGTCGAAGCTCCGATCAGAGTCTCGTTCTCCGTGGAAAAGTTTTGGCAGTTTGTGAAGACGCTGCTGCTGAATCCACCGTTTTATCCCGTGCCCAGAGTCGGGAACTACACCGGAAAACTACACCGGAAATCGTCATCCGCGTGTTTCCAAACGTGTTCCGGTAACCGTGAAACGAACCTGTTGTGCTTGAATCATTTTTAGTTCTAATCTCTGACGCCTGAGACACCATCACGTTATAATTTTCACATTTTAAAAACGACTTCGATCACCAAACAAAATCGGCAAAATGTTGTCTTGAAAACTGGAGACTAAAAATTTCTCTGAATTCACAACTTGAGACGGTAGTTTTAGAAAAGTCTTGGTCTGTTTTACAGCTTGTATAAGGCCACATGGGATTTTCAAATACAATCCAATCATTTTTTTAGCTGAAAATTACATTCTTGTCGATAAAATAAAATTTTACAAGATAAATAACGAGGATTGAGTTAAAACATCAAAATATTCTTAAACCCTGACATTAAATTTGATATAAATGGATACAGGAGCCGAACGATATAAGTATTTTTTGGTTTAATTTACTGTTAAAATGTTAAATTACGTTTGTTAGAAATGGCGTTAAAAACTTTTGCCGCTCGTGTCGTCGACATTCTCAAACTGGAGGCTCTGCTCTGTCTGACGCTTTAATCTGAGCTTCGTTTGAACACAATCTGACCAAAAAGATGCTGAAAATGTGCCGTTTAAATCTATTTTGTGATTTTTCAGACAATCTTAAAAGTTTTTTGACGAGCGACTCCCAGCGAGACGTCACCGCACGAGCCTAAAAATCAAATATCGAATCGAAACGCAAGACTCCCAAACCCGGCGCGGTCGTGAGCGTTTTGTGGTCGTGTCGGGTTTGTAATCGTGTTTGCGATTGTGTCGTGTTTGTGGTCGCGTCGGGTTTGCGGTCGCAAGCATTTTGCGGTCGTGTTAAAGTTTGCGTTGCGGTCATGAGCGTTCTATGGTTGTGTTGGGTTTGCGGTCGTGTTCAGTTTGTGGTCGTGTCAGGTTTGCGGTCACGTCGGGTTTGCAGTCGCGTTGCGTTTGTGGTCCTGTCGGGTTTGTGGTCATGTCGGGTTTGTCGGGTTTGCGGTCACATGTCGGGTTTGCGGTCCTTTTTGTGTGGACGGCGCCCCCTCCTGCACGTCCTCTCGCGTCTGATTTGTCTTTTCTTTGGGTTCAGTGGGACTTTAGGAGCAGTCGTCTCCTCTTTTGGTTCAAACTGCCTTCAGGTGCTTCGTGTTTCCAATTTCGCACAAATTCATTATTGCACACAAAATAAGAGCTAATGTTGGGGCTACGAACGTCTCCAGTTGCACTCCGGGACTTTCCTGCTCGTCTCCGTGGAGATGTTGTTTAGTTTAGAAGGTTTCATCGACAGTACGGCACCAAGAAGAAGGTGAGGCTCAAGGTTCAGTCCAGTTCAAGGAGTTTTTAAACTCGTCTTTAAAGCTACCATCTGTGTTGGACTGGGTGACCGCCCCCTTTTATTGAACAGGTTTCACTTCAAAGTTTGTTTTGTTTGGCAAATCCAGACTGAGTTTTCTGCATTTTTTATATACAAAAAGATTTCAGTCTGGTCCTTTGTTTCTCTTTCGAGTCGCAAACTTTGGTCAAACTTAACATTTGCAACTAAAATTGAATTTCTCTCCCGTCACATGAACAGAGTTTTGTGCTTTTTCCCTTTATTTTTTCCTCTTTACGAGTGGACCGTGGGCGTCCCTGATTGGCTAATCCACCTGTCAATCACGCCCACTTAAAACTCCCCGATGACCAGACTCACATCTTCAAAAAATACAGAAGAAGAAGAAGAGTGTTCTGGATCCTAGGGGCCCAGTTTCGCCATGTATTGGTTAAAAAACAGATCATCTAAATAAAGTTCCAGATGGTAGCTTTAATGCCATACTGCGGAATATTGTTTTTTTAGATTTCAGTTGGTTAAATGTTTGATATGGACCTGTTTGAGTCGGAAATACAGATAAATGATTGATTATTTGATTACAGGCCACGTTCGAACATCTCCACGGAGACAGGCCGGCTGCCGACGCTCTCCCAGAAAAGTCCCAGAGTGCGGCTTTAGTGACTTTTAAACAGGGACGGCGGGTGGCCCTGGTCAGTCTGTACTTGGTACTGGTCACCGCGTCTCCCTGCCAATCGCACTTCGGGGGGGGGGGCAGTGAAGAAGGCACTGAGGGCGGCGCTCCCTTTACGACTGAAGAACACAGAGTCCACGGCAGAGAAGAGACGACGGGGGCGGGAGCGCGACAGGGCCGGACCTGTCGACCGCGCCGTGGTCCTCTGTCCCGTGTCCCCTGTGCTGTGCACTTCAGCCGGACGCCGGAGGAAACAGAGCTGCACAGACACAAGAGAAAAGACACGGAAATGTAAGAAGTCGTCACAACAACAACAACAACAACAAGCAGCAGCGGAACAGCAGAGTTGTGTTTCGCTTCATTCACACACGTCTGAGTGACTCTTTAATTTGCCAATGACCGTCCCACCTCTGAGTCACTCGCAGAGAATTCGCACAGGATCAGCGAAGTCTGTAAATGATGAGGAAAGCCTCATCAGGACTTTGTAAATTGTCCATTAAGACACGTCGTAAATTAATAAAGGCATTTTATTTTAACCAGTCAGTGCCTTGGGTTTTTTGCATCTTTGTACTGACTCTCCTTCCCAAAGAGCAACACTGAGTTGGATCTACTGTGTATTATCCTCTGAACGTCCAGGAAGCGCTTCTTCTGAAACCTTTTTTTTGAACAGTGAAACTCATTTTGACTTTTAGTTCAGCAGAGATCATCAATTCTCGTAAACACGAGTGGAGAGTTTTCAGTTTGAGTGAAGAAACTTGGTCTGGTCAAGTGTTAACGGAGGGAAACAGGGTCAGATTTTTGACATTCAAATGTCTCTTATTCAGAAACTAGAGGAACTATTGAAATAAGTAAAGTATCAGAATGTAGGAAAGAGTTACACTCCAACAGGGTCAAGTTAAACCTGTGATATTCTTTCAAAAAAAAAAAAAAAAAAAAAACTCATGTCGGTAACGGAGGGAATGAAATATGCAGCACTTTTTGGTCAATAAATCCAAACAGTGATAACTCTTGGTTCTCACTTCCATATCCTTAACAAACTGGTTTGAATATTTGCTTCATATAGTTTTCTACCATATGGTACAAGATTAGGTTGAAAAACCTCTGACTTTTTGACTCATGAGATTTTTTATTAAGAAAGTTCATGGTAACGGAGGGAAAAGTAACGGAGGGAAAATTGTACAAACAAGTAGAAGGTGCAGGATTTTACATCATTTGTCGCTTTTTTCTTCTGAAAACTTTAATATTACTTCAAAATGAAAGAAACTATTTCTATAAAATATGTCAGTCCTTCCAAGAACATTTTTATCATTTTAAATACTTTTTTTTTTTTTTTTTTTAAATCCTGTCCCTTCATCAACAGTTCAAAGATGGAATAACACAAGATATGATGAAATACAAACATTTATTTACATGATTTTCAGGTCTTTGAAATTTGGGAAATAATTTTTGTTCCATGTTTCATTCATGGTCTGTTTAAAACATATGGAACTTTAGAACCAAAAATGGTCCAGAAAAAAGGTCAACAGTTTGATAAACTCGAGTACATATGTATCTGTTCAATACATTTTTATATCAGATGAATTCACTTGAAGTTTTGGCCTTGTTGTTTCCTTCTGTTTGACTGGGACCAGCTGTTAAAAGAAAACACAAAACACAACTCCAGGTCGGTTTGTGATGAGGAAACTTTAACATCACCTGTTCCAACAAACTCGTCACCAAGAACAGCTGAGCGCTCAGGTCAATTAAACAGAATCAATCAAATGAACCTGCCCAGAGGCGACAGGTGGAAATGAAGACTGGAGCTACGACCTGGAACAAACTTCTCTCAGGTTCAGGTTCATGTGCGACACTGTGCACTGTCCCCGTCTCAAGAAATGAATAAAATAAAATCATCTGCAAAGTATCAACGGACACACGTTTAGGGGCTTTTCAAAGATAGAATATTTTTGTTTTCGCTCGTTAGGATCTCCTCTTTGAAAGTGACGGCGCAGAGGAGCTCCTGACCCTCCCCTGACCGTCCTGACCGTCTCCTGACTCTCTCTCCGCTGACCCCGTGTTCTGACCCCGTGTTCTGACCATGTGTTCTGTTCCTATAGAATGTGGAACATGTATAATCTGTTTACATAACGTGTCCTGGAGCAGACGCAGGAGGCGCAAACACGACTGAACACGACAACACAAACACACACACAAACACACACGACAAAACGCAACGTCACCGTCCTCTAACTCTAATCAACCCTAAACCCCAGAACTCCCTCACCCTGTAACTCTATAACCCCTGACCCCTGACCTCTGACCTCGACCCAAACACGACGTCACTCTCCTCTAAATCTAAACACACGGATCAGTCGGGTTTTTAAAGATGAACTGTGGAACTTCTTGTCCCTGTGGAGATGTTGCTGTTCCCTGGTCTCACATTAAATAAATCCATCGTATTTATTCATTTTTTCATTACAGATAAACAAACTGATTTTTTACATTTGAGGTGGTTTGTTGTGATGGAAATTTACACTGTGGAAACATTTCTCCGAGTCTGTTTTTGTGTAAATTTGAACGTGATTTCTACCTGAGACCAGAGCTTCATGAACATGTGTAAAAGCTCAGAAGATAAAACCGTCTAAACTCTCACGAAACTCTGTCGTCTGAGCTGTTGTCAAATGTAAATGAAGTTGTAAATGTAGATGATCAGATTTAAACAAAAGTCCCTCTGCTCTGACATGTATGAAACTCATATTTGTGTGTAAAAACTCAGAGCTCAGAGGCTCGGAGACTCAGGAACAGCCTGGGCTCCAGATGGAACAAGAAGAAACCTTTGTCTGTGTTCCAAAAACTCATCAGTCTTTGCAAACGGATTAATTGTTTATCATCAAGAGATGTGGAATTGGTGATCATTGGTAAAAATAAAATTATGATAAAAGCGTGTAACAGGTAAAGAAGAACATTTTCAGCTCTGGGCCCGATAATCTGTGTTTCATTTGTTTTTCAATATAAAACCAAAAATAAGAAAACGAAAAAACAACAGTTTTCTTCATTATTTGTCTCCAAAACCAAAATGAAAAAAACAGATAATGATTTGTTTTTTCATTTTTCGATTTTGTGTTTAAATGAAAAATGGAAAAAATGGATAACGACCGTTTCCCGTTTACGTGACTTCAGTGACTGAACCAGGACTGATCCAGGTCCAGGACCAGAGCGGGACTGAGACCGGGACCAGACCGGGACCAGAGCGGGACCAGAGCGGGACCAGAGCGGGACCAGAGCGGGACCAGAGCGGGACCAGAGAGGACCAGAGGGGACCAGAGCGGGACTGAGACCGGGACCAGAGCCAGAGCGGGACCAGAGCGGGACTGAGACCAGAGCGGGACCAGAGCGGGACCAGAGCGGGACCAGAGCGGGACCAGAGCGGGACCAGAGCGGGACTGAGACCCGGGACCAGAGCGGGACCAGAGCGGGACCAGAGCGGGACCAGAGCGGGACCAGAGCGGGACCAGAGCGGGACCAGAGCGGGACCAGAGCGGGACTGAGACCGGGACCAGAGCGGGACCAGAGCGGGACCAGAGCGGGACCAGAGCGGGGACTGAGACCGGGACCAGAGTGGGACCAGAGCGGGACCAGAGCAGGACTCCAGAGCCTCCGAGCCTTCAGCTTCAGCTTCGAGTTCCGGCCCTGCTGTGGGCACTGAGCCTCCGGTCTGGTCCTGGTCTGGTCCTGGTCTGGTCCTGGTCTGGTCCTGGTCTGGTCCTGGTCTGGTCCTGGACCTGGATCAGTCCTGGTTCAGTTTGTATGTGGTCCAAAAGTTCGGTCACTGAAGTCACGTAAACGGGAAATGGTCATTATCCATTTTTTTTTTTCCATTTTTCATTTAAACACAAAATCGAAAAATGAAAAAACAAATCATTATCTGTTTTTTCATTTTGGTTTTGGAGACAAATAATGAAGAAAATTGTTGTTTTTTTTCTTTTGTTTTCTTATTTTTGGTTTTATATTGAAAAACAAACAAATAAACGACACACAGATTCCTGATCTCCACTCACTCGTCAATCATTTAATGACATGAGAGATTCTGTCATTGTCACTGAGCGACTTTTTGCTTTGTGGCAATTTTCAAGCTCAGTTTTCTGTGGTTAACGAGGCCGATTCAAACGTCGACACACAGACCACGATACGATACACGTCTCATACAGTCAACTTTCAATTCAGGTACAATAGATTTCAAATTGGTTTGATGTGGTTCACTAAAAATAAAGTCTAAATCATATCTGTGACACTAAAAGTCTTTGTGTTTCATATGAACTCTGTTCAAGAAGTTTAACAAACATTTTACTCGTCAAAACAGTGAAAATGTCAAATGTGTCGCATAAACGAGTTTCCTTCCACTGAACAAACAACAAAACTGGCGATGGAACTAAATCATTTTGTAAAATAAACCAAAAAATACTCCATGATGTTGATATTTACACTTTTTACTCTTGACGTGAATCAGGTCAAAAATAACAAACACCTGGAGATGCGCAGGTGGCAGATGCTCCTCTAGAAATGTTCCGCAGTGGAGCTTTAGTGTGTTTCTGGAGCAGAGGCGAAGGGACCGGCGCTCGTCCCGTCTCCACCAGCGACTCGTGGATGTTCTAATATTAGACGAGCTGCTGTTGTCATGTTCACGCACACGGGATCGAGCTGAGCTGCTGTTGCATAAGCGCCTGAGTGAACAGAGAAGTGGGTCAAACCTGCATGCGATCGAGGGGGGGGGGGGGGGGGTGATGACGTCAGGCTTCATATGTAATCTGTACATCTGTACGTCTGTACGTCTGTACGTCTAAAGTGGGTCTGGAGCAGCAGTGACTCGGCAAAAACTGGTCACGCTGATTCAGCAAAACATGGCAAGAAACAAAGTCTGAGATCAGCTCGATTAGAATCTGCTTCAGGTTTTAGCTCCAGAAGATGATTTAGGAAGAAATGTGGAAGAAAAAGGAGAAGTTTTCGAGGAGCTCAAGCTGCAGGAAGTTTTATTTTGTGTTTTTAAGAAACTTTTTATGAACTTAATTAATTTTTATGCAAGTTTCAGTTTGTGTTTCCAGAATAAAATGACAAATTGGAACAGGTCTGATTTCTTTGGTTTATGTTCTAGTTTAGGCTGTAGAGACATTTTCAAGTGTTTTGAACAAAACTCTAAAGAAGAATTAATTTGCATAAAATTTGGACTCAAATATTTTGGCCAAATATGGAACCAAATGCAGAGAGAGAATCTAGAATCTAAAAAAAATATTTTTTTGAGCCGCCCTGATACTGGAGCATTTACTTTAATAAAAAGATTTTTAATACAAAATCTTGGTGGATCTCTGAAGTACTAAAGTACTAGAGTACTAGAGTACTGTACAGAGTAAGAGTACAGAGTACTACAGTACTGTACAGAGTAAGAGTACAGAGTACTAGAGTACTGTACAGAGTACTACAGTACAAAGTACTACAGAGTTAAAGTCGTGTTTTTTCTTCTGATTCTAAAGTGAAACGATCTGAACATTTGTGTTTTTCTTATCTGATTTAATTTGTCTCGTTACTTTTCCAGCTCGTACTTGAGTAAAAATACTCGAGTTGTTTTTCAGAGTCACTTCTGAGTGTCTTTGTGCCTCAGCACTTTGACCTTTGACCCCAAACTCAGCTGCTCCAGCTCAGATACGACATTCCTCCAGACACACACACACACACACACACACACACACACACACACACACACACACACACACACACACACACACACACACACACACACACACACACACACACACACACACACACACACACACATGTACACACACACACACATGTACACACACACACATGTACACACACACACACACACACACACACACACACATGTACACACACATGGTCTTATGTAAGTTCGTCCTGTTTCAGGTGCCTCCCCCACAGAGCTGCTCTGTGGGAGCAGGGGCCACAGCAACACACACACACACACACACAGACAGACAGAGACACACACACACACACACAGACACACAGACACACACACACACACACAGACACACACACACACACACACACACACACACACACACACACAGACACACACAGACACACACACACACACACACACACAGAGACACACACACAGACACAGACACACACACACACACACACACACAGAGACACACACACACACAGACACACACACACAGACACACACACACAGACACACACACACACACAGACAGACACACACACACACACACACACACACACAGACAGACACACACAGAGACACACACACACACAGACACACACAGACAGACACACACACACACACACAGACACACACACACAGAGACACACACAGACAGAGACACACACACACACACACACACACACACACACACACACACTGTGTTTTTAATCAGACAAAGGCCCGGTGGCTGTTTGGACAGTAGAGTCCAGACAGAGAGGACAGAGAGAGGGACAGAGAGAGTGGACAGAGAGAGAGAGGAGAGGATGGACAGACAGAGGACAGAGAGGACAGAGAGAGAGTGGACAGAGTGGACAGAGACAGTGGACAGACAGAGACAGACAGAGAGTGGACAGAGAGTGAACAGACAGAGGACAGACAGTGGACAGCGTCTGACGTCTGTGGGAACTTTCCTCTGGACGTTTTGCTCTGGTCCCAGACGCTCGTTCAGCTAAAAACACAGACGTGATGTGAGCCAACGTGCTCGCTCATCCACAGAGCCGACGCCCCCTGACCTGCCCCTGACCCCCACCCCCTGCCTCCTGCCTCCTGCCAACAGCACCTGCCAACAG
>NW_026571515.1:1711576-1729076 GCF_026225935.1 Boleophthalmus pectinirostris | reverse complement strand
GGCAGAGGTGGGAGTCTGGTCGTGGGGGCAGAGGTGGGAGTCTGGTCGTGGGGCAGAGGTGGGAGTCTGGTCGTAGGGGCAGAGGTGGGAGTCTGGTCGTAGGGGCAGAGGTGGGAGTCTGGTCGTAGGGGCAGAGGTGGGAGTCTGGTTGGAGTCTGGTGGGGCAGAGAGTGGGAGTCTGGTCGTGGGGCAGAGGTGGGAGTCTGGTCGTGGGGCAGAGGTGGGAGTCTGGTCGTGGGGGCAGAGGTGGGAGTCTGGTCGTGGGGGCAGAGGTGGGAGTCTGGTCGTGGGGGCAGAGGTGGGAGTCTGGTCGGAGTCTGGTCGTGGGGGCAGAGGTGGGAGTCTGGTCGGAGTCTGGTCGTGGGGGCAGAGGTGGGAGTCTGGTCGGAGTCTGGTCGTGGGGGCAGAGGTGGGAGTCTGGTCACACTCTCTCTGACCTGGGGCTTTTCTCAGGAGTTTCTGCTCTAATTCCCGACGTTAAACCCTGAACAGGAGAGAGAACAGAGGAGGGACTGACCCGACTCCAAACCTTTCACACACACAGAACACGAGAAGCACCGGAGCCTCACACCGAGAAGGTTCTGGGCTCGAGTCCCAGACCAGATGTACAGATCTACTCTCTGATCTGCTCTACTGGAGTTTCCTCGTCACACAGACCTGGAGTTGTGTTTTGTTTCATTCACACACGTTTTAAACCCTGCAGATTGAGGCCGAGTTTTTCTCTCAGACATAAAACGCTCTGTTCCACCTTGTGATGTCATCATGTGGTGATACAGGAAGTGCTCCACTGTGTTTTTAAACTCCACACACCTTCACTCGAATCACCTGGATCATTTCAGTCGTGGAGTTGCCGATCTCGACTGAACTAAAGAGAAAAGGAGCTGAGAACTTAAAACTACCACTTTATGACATCACAAGGTGGAACAGGTTTAGTACTAGTTTAGACCTGGTTAAGTCCTGGTTTAGTCCTAGTTTAGAACTAGTTTAGACCTGGTTTAGTCCTGGTTTAGTCCTAGTTTAGTCCTAGTTTAGTCCTAGTTTAGTCCTAGTTTAGTCCTAGTTTAGTCCTGGTTTAGACCTGATTTAGTCCTGGTTTAGTCCTGGTTTAGTCCTGGTTTAATTCTAGTTTAGACCTGGTTTAGTCCTTTTGTAGTCCGGGTTTAGTTCTGATTTAGTCCTAGTTTAGAACTAGTTTAGACCTGGTTTAGTCCTGGTTTAGACCTGATTTAGTCCTGTTTTAGTCCTAGTTTAGTCCTGGTTTAGACCTGGTTTAATACTATTTTAGACTTGATTTAGTCCTGGTTTAGTCCTGTTGTAGTCCTGGTTTAATTCTAGTTTAGACCTGGTTTAGTCCTTTTGTAGTCCGGGTTTAGTTCTGATTTAGTCCTAGTTTAGAACTAGTTTAGTCCTGGTTTAGTATTAGTTTAGACTTGATTTAGTCCTATTTTAGTCCATGTGATGATACAAGAGCTCCACTGTGTTTTTAAACAGACTTAACACCAGTTTATGATCAGTGTTCATGGTTTCTTAACAAGTTCTCAGATGTCAAATTCTAGATATAAATACTTGAAATCAGTCTGACATGAGTGAAGTTCATTCATTCATACTCATCATAAACTGGTTTTAAGTTTATTTATCTCAAACTTGCATCTATAAACTTATTTCCAGCTCGTGAACACTGAACACAGACGCTTCATTCGAGTCTAGAGGTCGATTATTTTAAGAAAACTCGTCCAGTAAAATGATCTCGCTGCATGGACACGTTATTTCACACTTTTAAGTCATTTTCTGATAAATTTAAAGGTTGTATAGAGGATGTTTTAAGGGAAGAGAACTACAGCAACAGTCCTTGTGCGCTTTCAGAATTAGTTGAAGTTTCCTGTCTAGAAGTAATTTAGCGACCGACGTGTCAGTTTTTAGACGCTTCGTCTGCTTCAGTCGCGCCATCGCTGGAAGGAATCTCCAAGAATCACCTCAGTTTGGTTTTGCTCCTTTTCCCCTTCTTCTCTTCTTCTTTCAGTGACCTTAAAAACCGACTTTCATTTGCGGCGAACTGGTCGTGGATTCTCGTCCGCCAACAAACTTTATGCGAAATGTGAGGAAGCTACACTAGTCACTTACACTAGGGAGTTTGATTGACAACCTAACAGCCAATAGAAAATGAGGGAGCCTCATTCTCTATTGGCTGATGTTTATCTGGCCTCATCACATCCACAGTTGATAGATTTTTGTTCCTTATTTTTTTTGGTCATCATAATTACAAGGCCTGCGTCTCTGTAATGGTATTTTAAACTTTCATTGACAATTTGAAACTAAAAAAAAATCCTCCATACAACCTTTAAGTGTTTAGATCTTACATTTTGGCCAAGATTTTTTTTGCAGTGTGTAAAGAACACCTCCCTCCCAGCCCACGGGCACCAACGAGCTCCACACACACACACACACACACACGCCTGTACACACACCTGTACACGTGCACACTCTGAATGACTCTGAATGACTCTGAACTCTGAATAACTCTGAATAACTCTGAATAACTCTGAATAACTCTGAATAACTCTGAATGACTCTGAATAACTCTGAATGACTCTGAATGACTCTGAATGACTCTGAATGACTCTGAATGACTCTGAATGACTCTGAATGACTCGGTGGATCTGAGGAGGCCACATGGGGCCTGACGTCAGCCCAGAGCGAGGACGTGTTCCTGGGTTAATCCTCGTCCCTGCGGCCGTGACGTGAAGCTCCGGGGAAAGACGAGCGTTTGGATTAAGACTATTTGGAGAAAGCAGAGCAGGACACAGGTCCGAGGGTCCGAGGGTCCATAGGTCCAAGAGTCTGCCGGCCTTCAGCTCAGAGAGAGTGGAGCGCTACGACCGTAACCCGGGATGAAGATGCGACGGATCCACTGAACCACGAATTTACCAGTTCAACCAACATTTCAGTTTGATCCATAAACTCAACACTGACTTTAAATAACTGTACGATATCAATGTGTTCAGTTATTTCAGTTAAACTTCAGCTTTTCTGGAGAAACCAACAAACAAAACAAGAAACAAGTGGACTAAGTGGACTCCAGTCAAATGAAGCTCATCGAGGCTGGAGTTACAGGAGCAAATTTGCAGCCGAGTTTCAGATTAGGAATTTATTTATGGACAAAACAGGAAAATAAAAACACCAGGATCATGTAGAGTGAGTTTTTAAGAACATTTAAAGACCAAAGTGACGAGGTTCACAGCAGCAGAGGGAGGAGCCACAATTTTTCAATGTAAAATCAAGTGGAGCCAGAGTCGATGGAGCCGTAAACGCCCCCATGCTCACTTCCTAATTGAAATGTGAAAGTTGCTGATTCGAAACAAACCTCGGTACAGTGAGCTTTCAATATTTCAAACTGATTCAATATAGTTCAATAAAACTAAAGTCTAAATCTTATCTGTGACAGTAAAAGTCTTTGTTAAATCACTTCTTCTTGTGCAAAGTTCATATGAAACACAAACACTTTAATCGTCAAAACAGTGAAAATGTCAAATGTGTCGCTTAAATGAGTTTCCTTCCTCTGAACAAACAACAAAACTGGAGCTGGAACTAAATCATTTTGTAAAATAAACCAAAAAATATTCTTGTCGATATATCAGCATCATCTCATAAATCACTTCTTAAGCCCGTCCTTTAACTGGTTTTAGCCTGATTTTATTCCTTATTTATTTTTTATTCTGTTTCTTTTTATTTATTTATCATAATTTATTGGATCGTTTGCATCATTGTTTGTTTTTGTGCTTTCTGTGCTGTTTTTATGATTTTTGTGTTGTTCTTTGCTGCTTGTACAACACTTTGTAAACCTTGATTTTAAAAGTGCTTATTAATTTAATTTTATTTCATTTAAATAAAATTTTAAAAACTAAATAAAATTATATAAAATTCAAAATAAAACAGAATTATTTTTAAATTAAATTTAATTTAATTTTATTGATACAGCAGCGATATCGATACTGTATCTTCACATCTTATGATACGATATATCGATATTTCAATATCTTTACACACTGAGCCAAGTCTGTGCAATTGACTTTTGATCATGATTTGTGAGTCAAACCATCTCCAAACTCATTTAGTCGAGTTGAAACGAAGCTTAACAAAGTTTATTTTGGGATATTTTTTTATATAAATAAGTATATTTATTTTATGTTTTAAATATAGAGATTGTAGAAGAGCTGGATATAGAGTTTATATATATATATATATATATATATATATATATATATATATATATATATATATATATATATTTTTTTTTTATATTTTTATTTTATTCATTTTATGTTTTATACGTCACAAAACTGCTGTAATGTTCAGATTTGTAGCCGATGTTTATTTTCAATTTAAAGTTTTGCGTGAATTATCAATAACAAAAGTGTTTTTTGAGAGAGAAATGCTGAATAAATGCATCATGTCACTAAAAAATAATCGTGATTTGACCAAAATAATCGTGATCATGATTTTTTCCATAATGGAGCAGCTCTTCCTCAGCTCTGTTTGTTTATTTCTCTCCCCAGCGTTTGGTTCTGACCCGTCTGCGGTTCTTACCTTTCGAGCTCTGAGGTGCGGTTCCGCCGGGGGCTTCAGGCGGCGCACGTCACCTGGTCCATGCGCACCTCCAGCTGGCAGGCGTCCGGCCGGTCCTGGGGGTTCACGGCCAGCATGTCGTGGAGGAGCTTCTTGACGCCTTCGGACATGGAGCTCCTGGCCTTCTGAGGAATGTGCAGCACCATCTTGGGGTTCTCCAGCAGAGCCTCGCCCACCGGAACGATCTCCGAGCCCTGGCGGATGTAGGTGCCCAGGAGCTCGCGCTTGGACTCCGCGTCGATGAAGGTGATGCGCTCCAGCATGGCCCAGATGATGATGCCCAGGGCGAAGATGTCCGCCTTCGCCGTGTAGTGCCCCTCCCACACCTCGGGCGCCATGTAAAAGTCCGACCCGCACGCCGACGACAGCCAGAACTTGTTGATGTTGTTCTGGTTGGCGTCTTTGGCCCCGGCCTCGCAGATCTCCTCGTTTTTACAGTTGAGCGCGGCGCAAACTTTGCTCAGGCCGAAGTCCGCCACCTTGAGGACCGGCGAGCCCGTCTTCTGCGAGATGAGGATGTTGTCGGGCTTGAGGTCGCGGTGCACGATGTTGTTCTTGTGGAGGAAGGCCACGGCGCTCGTCAGCTGCCTCATGAAGCTGCGGTTGGTGTGCGGGTCCGGCCGGCGGGACAGGATGTACTGGTTCAGGTCCCCGCCCTCGCAGAACTCCATCACGAACCACAGGTAGCAGGGCTCGGCCGGGCAGCCCAGGATACGCTCGCCTGAAAACACAGACGCTCGTCACTCAGAGGAACAGCAGGGCAGAAGAAGGTTCAGGCGTCACAAATACACAAACAGTTACGTCCTAAAAGATACACCGATGTACTGAAGATTCCTTAAGGTGATTTTAAGGTTCTGGTTTAAGCCAAAGTCCTGCACGGGTCCGTTTTTGGAGACCGGAACCCGCCCACACCCGCCCGTTAACCCGTGATTATATCAAAGTTAAATCCGCACTCGCCTGGACCCGATAACATTCCACCTGTTACCCGCACGTGCCCGTGATAAATCAGCGTCAGACCATTAGTCCGACAGCCCAGTAGTCCAGGACTAGACCAGGACTAAACCAGGACTAGACCAGGACTAAACCAGGACTAAACCAGGACTAAACCAGGACTAAACCAGGACTAAACCAGGACTAAACCAGGACTAAACCAGGTCTAAACCAGGACTAAACCAGGACTAAACCAGGACTGAATCTAAGCCATGTCATTAGTGGATTATAACTATTTACACACCGCAAACCATCGAGCCAATCGCCAGGACTACACCAGGACCGGACCAGGACTAAACCAGGACTAAACCAGGACTAAACCAGGAGCGCAGCGTCGAGTAGATCTCTGCTGGTGGTTTTATTTAATAAAAACACTAAAGTCTCTCTCTGTGTGGTCCATCGTTTTGGAAAAAGACTGGAAATGTCTCTTATTTCCAGGACAACAGATGTTCTGGACGTATTTTTCTCCCGTTCGTCGTTCATTTGATTCACCTGACCCACCCGTGTACCTGCCCGGAAAGTTCCAGAAAGTTAAAACCCGCTGTTGGGTACTCGCAGGTCCCGACACGGTGCAGGACTCTGGTTTGAGTCCCTGTTTGGTTTTCTTCTGGCCTAGTCCAGGTTTAGTTCCAATTCGCCCTTAAATCAGACCTATTCTGCAAAATGGACTTTTCAGACCTTGAAACCGAGTTATTGTCGCCTCCTTCTCATTTTTTAGAAGTTGTATTTGGAGTCATTAATCACGTTTGACTCTTTAATCGCTTATTTTCAAAACGCAAGTAAGTAACATGTTTTTATAGTTGCGAGTGACACCGACTTTACTCAAACCGAAGTCCACCTCGTTGAGAAGCGACGAGCTCGAACAAACCGGGACGAGGGGCTTTTTTACTCTCGCACACCTGAGACCTGAGGAAGTGAAACTGCAGGTGGCGCTGTCGTCCTGCCTCCAACGTCACAAGACTCTATGTTTTTATTCAATTATTACTGTATTTTAGTGACGGGATGAGACGCAAATTCCGCAAGACGAGGCGAGATACGAGTTTGGGTCGACGAGAACGAGACAAGACGAGATTTTAACATAAATCCTAACTCTAACTTTTACGATTCAGTTTCTAATTTTGGCCTCACCATTTTGTATTTATTTGATTTCATATTTTTATTTCCGTTCTAGTCCTGCTTTTTTGAAACTGTACGAAATGTAAAAGCCGTTTAATATTTCCGTGTCGACTCATCGCTCTCCGCCGCCGTCGTTTTTGATCGAGGTCTTTGCGACGCGAAGTAATTCACCTCCACACCACCAGGAGGCGACGAATTAAACCTGACGCTCGTGTTTACAAAACCAAAGATCGAATGATAGAAAATTGCACATCGGTCAACGCAAACAATTTGACGCACGACCTTAAATTGGCCGTAACTCATCAACACGTGAACGTTTTTCATCCAATCCAGATTTAAACATTGGAAAAAAAATCGTACAAGTTAATTTTTTTCATTCCGTGTACGATTTTGTGGGAATTTTGTTTTGCCGCACGAAATCTTAAACCATCCATCAATCCATTTCCAGGTGTAATTTGTGCCCAATTATCTGCAATTTTTCCAAACACCGTGTGAGATCAAACTTTTCTGTAGGTGACGTCGGGCGGCGGCCGCACCCGTCGCCTCAGAGTCACTTTCGCTTCGTTTCACACTCGGACGTGATTCGATCTGTGGTCTGAGCCACAACCTCAAACCCACAAACAAGAACAAGTCACGCTACAGAGCCACACCTGCTCCTGCGCACGGGAACGGAGCCAAAACAGAGCCACGGGAGCCAAAACGGAGCCACGGGAGCCAAAACAGAACAGTCACGGGAGCCAAAACAGAGCCACGGGAGGCATAAAACCGAGTCACGGGAGCCAAAATGGAGTCGCAGGAGCCAAAACAGAGTAACGGGAGCCAAAACCAAATTACGGGAGCCAAAACAGAGCCACGGGAGCCAAAACAGAGCCACGGGAGCCAAAATGGAGTCGCAGGAGCCAAAACAAACTGAGTCACGGGAGCCAAAACGGAGTCACGGGAGCCAAAACGGAATCGCGGGAGCCAAAATGAAGCAACAGAGTCAGAATCACCGGAGTCAAAACGGAGTCACAGGAGTCAGAAGCACCAGAGTCAAAACGAAACACCTGAGCCAAAACAGAGTCACCGGAGTCAAAACGAAGCAACAGAGTCAGAATCACAGAGTCACAGAGCCACAGAGTCCAGAGCCACAGAGTCCAGAGCCACAGAGTCAGAGCCACAGAGTCAGAGAGCCACAGAGTCCAGAGCCACAGAGTCAGAGAGCCACAGAGTCACAGAGCCAGAGTCCAGAGTCACAGAGTCAGAGAGCCACAGAGTCAGAGTCACAGAGTCCAGAGTCACAGAGTCAGAGAGCCACAGAGTCAGAGCCACAGAGTCAGAGAGCACAGAGTCAGAGAGCCACTGAGTCAGAGAGCCACTGAGTCCAGAGCCACAGAGTCAGAGCCACAGAGTCAGAGAGCCACAGAGTCACAGAGTCCAGAGCCACAGAGTCCAGAGCCACAGAGTCAGAGAGCCACAGAGTCACAGAGCCACAGAGTCCAGAGCCACAGAGTCCAGAGCCACAGAGTCAGAGCACAGAGAGCCACAGAGTCAGAGAGCCACAGAGCACAGAGTCAGAGAGTCAGAGCACAGAGTCAGAGAGAGTCAGAGAGTCAGAGCCACAGAGTCAGAGAGTCAGAGTCAGAGCACAGAGTCACAGAGTCAAGAGTCCAGAGCCCAGAGCCACAGAGTCCAGAGCCACTGAGTCCAGAGAGCCACAGAGTCACAGCCACAGAGTCCAGAGCCACAGAGCCAGAGAGCCACAGAGTCAGAGCACAGAGTCAGAGAGTCAGAGCCACAGAGCCACAGAGTCGAAGCCACAGAGTCAGAAAGTCGGAGCCACAGAGCCAGAGTCTCTTCTCCCGTCAGAACGTTCTGTTCGTTCCGTTGGTTCCGTTCGTTCCGTTCGTTCCGTTCGTTCTCGTCTGAGCTCGAGGAAACTTCTGTTTTTTCAGGTTTATGTTTCATATTTCTGTAAAAACTAAAACTGACACAAAACTCAACTGTCCCTGTCAACATCTGGAATGTTCCACAGTGTCACTTTAAAACTGCTCAACTTCACTTTTATTTAATCACAAAGTTCAAAACTACAGTGAAAAACAAACACTGTGACGCCTCTCCACAGATCTGACCTGGAACTGGGCCTGGTTTGGTCTAGTTTAATGCCCTACTGCGGAACATCTCATAATAAACCAGGACTAAAACAGGTCTAAACCAGGACTAAACCAGGTCTAAACCAGGTCTAAACCAGGTCTAAACCACTAAACCAGGTCTAAACCAGGACTAAACCAGGTCTAAAACAGGTCTAAACCAGGACTAAAACAGGTCTAAACCAGGTCTAAACCAGGACTAAAACCAGGACTAAACTAGGACTAAACCAGGAACTAAACCAGGAACTAAACCAGGACTAAACCAGGACTAAACCAGGTCTAAACCAGGTCTAAACCAGGAACTAAAAACAGGACTAAACCAGGAACCAGTCTAAACCAGGTCTAAACCAGGTCTAAACCAGGGACTAAAAGGACTAAACCAGGACTAAACCAGGACTAAACCAGGTCTAAACCAGGTCTAAACCAGGATCTAAACCAGGTCTAAACCAGATCTAAACCAGTATTTTACCTGTATTACCACATGATGACATCACGAGGTGGAACAGAGTGTGGAACAAAACACGACTCCAGCTCCGTTTACAAAAGCTCCGAAAATAGCGTTTAATAAAATAACATTTCACTTTTAAAACACCGTAACACTGCGGAACAATCCGGGCAATAACGTCGCCATGGAAACGAGCAGGTGACACACGCTCCACCAGAAAAGTGACATAATGAACCTTTAAGACCGTCTGTCAAATGTGTGGATCTGATATTAGAATTGTCTGTATTTTGGACTAAATAAGTGACTATGTTTGAGTAAATCTTTATTATTATTCGTCTGTTTACATCTGCAAAGCTCCAAACGCTCTGCTCCACCTTGTGATGTCATGAGGTGGTAGTTTTCATGAACAGCTGAGCGACGCCTTTTACTTTTTGTTTTGTAGAGAAATTGCGTCAACTCCAGAGTCTGAAACGATCCAGGTGATTCCAGTGAAGGTGTGTGGAGTTTAAAAACCCAGTGGAGCTCTTCTTCCTGTGTGTCAGTCTCTGGAATGTTCCGCACTGTGACTTTAAACAGCTCCACTTTACATTTATTCAATTACAAGTTTTGGTTTTAAAGCTCAAAAATCCCTCGAAAGACAAACCGACACTGAGACTGAGCGGAGTCGCCTCTCCACAGACCTGACCTGGAACTGGGTCTGGTTTGGTCTCCATGGAGATAGAAAGGTTTAATGCCATACTGTGGAACATTCCAGACAAAGCAATAAACCAGATCTAAACCAAGACTAAACCAGATCTAAACCAAGACTAAACCAGGTCTAAACCAGGTCTAAACCAGGTCTAAACCAGGTCTAAGTCAGGACTAAACCAGGTCTAAACTAGAGATAAACCAGGACTAAACCAGGTCTAAACCAGGACTAAACCAGGGTAAACTAGGTACTAAACCAGGACTAAACCAGGTCTAAACCAGGACTAAACCAGGACTAAACCAGGACTAAAACCAGGACTAAACCAGGGTCTAAAACTAGTACTAAACCAGGACTAAACCAGGTCTAAACCAGGACTAAACCAGGTCTAAATCAGGACTAAACCAGGACTAAACCAGGTCTAAACCAGGACTAAACCAGGTCTAAAGTCAGGACTAAACCAGGTCTAAACTAGTACTAAACCAGGACTAAACCAGGACTAAACCAGGTCTAAACCAGGACTAAACAGGTCTAAAGTCAGGACTAAACCAGGTCTAAACTAGACTAAACCAGGTCTAAACCAGGTCTAAACCAGGTCTAAGTCAGGACTAAACCAGGTCTAAAACTAAACCAGGACTAAACCAGGTCTAAACCAGGTCTAAACCAGGTCTAAACCAGGACTAAACCAGGTCTAAACCAGGTCTAAACCAGGACTAAACCAGGACTAAACCAGGTCTAAACCAGGACTAAACCAGGACTAAACCAGGACTAAACCAGGACTAAACAGGTCTAAACCAGGTCTAAACCAGGACTAAACCAGGTCTAAACCAGATCCAAGCACTAACGTCGCCATGGAGATGAGCAGGTGACAGACGCTCCACTGAAAAAGTTACATCATCATTAAGATTAAAACATTAAATTATCAGATTTTTTAAATTATTATTATTTCTTTGTGATTTTGTCATTTTTAAGCAGTTTTTTCAGTATTTTGATTCAGTAAAAGAAAAGTGTCTTTCTTTCTCTTGTCAGGGTCAAACTGGTCAAAAAATTGGGACATTTTGTGAATAAAACTGGGACAAATCTGTAGTTTTGTGTAAATCTGGTGGGACGGGGGACACCGGCTCAACCCTGGGACTGTCCCGGGTCGAAACGGAACAAAAAATCTAAAAATGTTTGGTGATTTCTTTCATAAAAAACAATTCCTGCCTTCCCATTGGCTCAAACACAAAACACAGGGGCCATACATTAATATTGCATCTGAGCTCAGGGTGAACGGTGACACTTACATAACTGACACACAACTCAAAGAAACCACACAATACTGGTCCTCACAAGTCACCCGGAGCCTCCACAGGCCTCAAAACTCCCCAAAAACCGCAAAAAACCGCACGAAAAACCTCAAAAATCACCGCAAATCACCTTTTGTGCGCGACCTGCGGAGAGGCGAACAAAGCAGAAACTGGGTCAAACTGGAGCCGCGACACAAACAAACTCCCCTCAGCTCCACGATAAACGTCTAAAACCTCACAAAAGCGCAGCTGTTTTTCGTGCAAACCGTGTTACCGACGTGAGGTGCGTGATTTTTACGCGGAAACGTGATATTTGACGCGCGGAGGGGACGCGGCGCCGGAGAGTACACGATGTTCCCTGTCGGAGCAGACGCGCTGTACGTGCGCTCTATAGGCGACGTATGGGCTGATGGCGTCACCGCTGCTCCATTCAGACCCACCAGCTGCGAGTCCACGGCACTTTCACTGTCACGAACACGCGCAGACCCCCACGAAAACACGCGCAAAAGTCTCAAAGTGTCAAAAGTGTCAAAGTGCACACGGGAGATTCACGTTCGGAACTTTTTGTCGTGCGTAAATGTGCGCGCAGGAGACTCCAGGACGCGCAAACAGCTGTAGAAACACTTCCACGCGCGCGCTCCACCTTTCAGCACCCACACTCAGTCCACGCGCCCCCCCTCCGGCCCTGACACGCGCGTACCTTTGAGCGAGGTCTCCACCAGGCGCAGGTACTGTCTGGACCTCTTGTTGCCGTGGCTCATCTTCTGCGCCAGGCCGTTCCGCTGCAGGACGCACTCCTCCAGCTGCACCACGTTCTGGTGTCGGTTCTCCAAACTGGTCAGAGCCCAGAACTCGGCCAGGGCCAGTCCACGTTCTCCGGCGCGTCGCACTGGAGCCTCTTGACGGCCACGCGGGAGCCCGTCTTCCGCGCGATGGCCTCGTACACGACCCCGTAGCTGCCGCGTCCCACCTCCCGCAGGAGCGAGTAGCGCGGCCCGGGGAGGGGGGGCTCCAGCCGCTCGTGCTGCAGGAAGCCGATGGAGAAACAGTCGTCGTCGTCCTCGTAGCTCTGCTCCTCCGCGGGCTTCGGGAGGTTGTTGTTGTCCACGGCGAGGGTCCGGAGCACTTTCCCCGCGTCGCGCCGCATCCTGTCCGCGGCCGCGCGCCTGCAGCCCCGCGCCGGGCCGCTTACCTTTCTCCTCCTCTTGCCGTCGCATAAATCCATAACTCCTTTTTTGTTGAAAGTGAGCATGAAGGCAGCGCTTGTTTCTCTTTCATTACTCAGCCCGAAGCTCAGATCCCGCCGTCCTCGCGTCTTTCTGCGCGTTTCTGTGGAGTTTAAAAACGGGAATCCGGAGAGAACGGAGCCGCGGAGCCTCGGGACGCACTTTGGCTTCATAAACAAAATGTTCCAGCTTTGAGAACAGTGGGCGGGGCCAGGCTCAGCGCCGCGCGCTCATTGGTCCAGAGCGGAATCCTTAAGAAAGAACAAAACACACGATCAACAATGAAACCTGCGCTAAATCCTCCGCACAGGTGCGGCTCCTCGCGTGAAAATGCGTGAGAAATGTTAAAGTGCGCGGTGTCGGGGTGAACGTGCGCGCAGAGCCCCGTGCGCGCGCTCAGGCTCAGGCAGCATGGGCTGACACGAGACGAGCCGAGGCACGTGGACTCAGGCATGGAAAGCCCCCGTCAGACCACCGACAGTACTGCACCCAGCACCTACCACCCAACACCCAACACAGAGCACCCAACACCCAGCACCCAGCACACGGCACCCAACACAGAGCACCCAGCACAGAGCACCCAGCACCCAACACCCAGCACCCAGCACAGAGCACCCAGCACCCTGCACCCTGCACCCTGCACCTACCACCCACCACCCAACACCCAGCACAGAGCACCCAACACACAGCACACGTCACCCAACACCCAACACAGAGCACAGAGCACCCCGTGCACCGTGCACAGAGCAACGTGCACGCGGATATAGGACGCGCTATACCCGGTCTGCGCATGCGCAGAAGGGGGCAGCGGCCTCTTTGTGTCGCACCTGGAGATTTTTGAGGAGAGTTTCTGTGGTGACGCTCTGGTCACGTGACCACGAACAGAAACCACCAGATGCGCAGAAACAAATCAGGAGAGAAACGAGTTTATTTCTCACAAATCCCCAAATCCTCCGAGGCCAGTGAGATTTAGAAAAACTCTACTGTAATTTCTGTTTAAATGTCAGAGTCCAACAGGGGAAAAATAAAGTTTCAGATCCTCGAGTAAAACCTGCACCAGGTTTTATCTCCAAAAGATGATTTAAGAAGAAATGTGGAAGAAAAAAGAGCAGGAAGTTTCCTGAAAATTTACTAATTTTGTATTTTCAAGAAAATTTTTTGGACTTTATGAACTTTCTAAATAATTTTAATGCAAGTTTGAGTTTGTGTTTGCAGAATAAAATAACAATGAAATGAAAATAATGAAATGATTAAAATAATCCAGATTTATTTAGTTTTTGTTCTAGTTTAAACCACAGGGACATTTTCAAGTGTCTTGAGCAAAACTAAATTTGCATAAAATTTGGACCCAAATATTTTGGTCAGATGGAACTAAATGCAGGGAGAGAATCTAGAGAATTTTTTTTTTTTTTAAATGTGTAAAGTGAAAAACTTTTGTGGGTTAAACATCAACATGTCCAGAGTCTCAGACACACGAGTCGACGTCGTCTGGACGTTTGTCTGGACGTTTCCTTCTTCAGGTTAAACGTGTCGTTATTAAACATTTATTCATTATTAGTGTAACATTTTAAATTCACATTAGTTTATGTTAAACATTTTGATTTTTACTCTCCACTTGTTGCATTTAAATCACGTCACAAAGTGAAAATAACAAACGAATCATC
The DNA here is from genome assembly GCF_026225935.1 of Boleophthalmus pectinirostris. Lineage (NCBI taxonomy): Eukaryota > Metazoa > Chordata > Actinopteri > Gobiiformes > Gobiidae > Boleophthalmus > Boleophthalmus pectinirostris. Next base: position 1,714,909 of record NW_026571515.1, on the reverse strand, counting down.
AGTTTATGAATAAACAGTTCAACAATTTAAATAAATAATCATGTCAATTTATCAAGTGAATAAAGTGAATTATCATCAGAACATTCCAGAAAAATTAAAGAAACAATTAGAAACAAAATATTTACAAATCCAAACTCACGTATGTCACAGACACAGACGTAGAGGTTAAAGGTTAAAGGTTAAAGATGTGAACCTGCAGAAGCATCAGTGTTTCCACGGTGATAAGGACCTGGAGCTGCTCCTGACGCCTCAACTAAAAAAACGTCACTGAACGAACAATTAAACTGGAGAATTTACAACCAACAAAGCCTCAGTCCAGCAGCAGCGCGTTCATGAGGAAGTGTCCTGCTCAAAGGCACAACAGCAGCGTGGACAGAGTCATGAGCTGAGGACAAAACTCTGCCCCTCGTGTCTCTGAGTCACACACCAGACGAGACGCTCCCAGGGCTTTTATTGATTTATTGATTTATTGATTGTTTTTATCTATTTTATTTTATTTTAGCTCTGTTTTTATTTATAGATTTTATGATTTGTCGTTTCTGTTTGTCAGTTGTTGTTGTTGTTGTTGTTGTTGTTGTTGTGTCCTTAGGCAAGACACTTCGCCCACATTGCCCAGTGTGACAGTGGAGTGTGAGTGTTGGTGGTTGGAGACTGTCAGTCTGCCCCAGGGCAACTGTGGCTACAGTCGTTTCCACCACAGAGTGAAGAGAATGAAAAATGATCTGTGAAGAGTCTTTATGTTTGTGAAAAAAGCTGAAGAAATAAAAACCTACTGTACTTAATAGAGGTGAGTATTGTCGTGAACGTGACGATACGATACACGTACGATACAGAAACACGACGATACAGAAACACACATACATACACGATCACGATACAGAAACACATCATGATACGATACACGTCACGATACAGAAACACATCATGATACAGAAACACATCATGATACAATACACGATACACGATACAATGTCACGATACAGAAACACATCATGATACAGAAACACATCATGATACGATACACGATACGATACACGTCACGATACAGAAACACATCATGATACAGAAACACATCATGATACGATACACGTCACGATACAGAAACACATCATGATACAGAAACACATCATGATACGATACACGATCACGATACAGAAACACATCATGATACGATACACGTCACGATACAGAAACACATCATGATACGATACACGATACGATACACGTCACGATACAGAAACACATCATGATACGATACACGTCACGATACAGAAACACATCATGATACGATACACGATACGATACATGTCACGATACAGAAACACATCATGATACGATACACGTCACGATACGATACATGTCGCAATATGAGATACGTGACGATAAAGAAAGTTTCAGTCAGTGGGAGCAGGTGCAGTCGCTCTTGGAAAACTAAAACAGACTCCAGGCTCCAAAGAAGTAAAAAAAAATATAAAAACGATGATGAACATGACGATATGTCACGAGTCAGTAAATCCCGATTCATCCTGATACTAAAACAAAAGACGATACGATGAGACTTTTCACTAATTCTGTTGAATATTTTGGTCGAGAAACTTTCACAAGAACAAAACTGAGTGAAAAACACTTTATTTAATTTTAAATCATGAGAACAAGTAAACTGAACTGAAAACAAAACTTTTAACACTCAATTCAGATTATCACATTTTGAATCAATATAAGAATCACACAGTAAAGTATCGTGATATTTCACTGAATTGATATTTTCTTACAGTCAAACTTATTCACTTATTTCTTTTTGTTCATTGATTTGATGATTTTTCTTTTATCTGTTGATTCTGTTGGTTCATTTTGTTTAAATATAATTCTGCTGATGTTTACAGTGAAAAGTTTTACTCTGCAGAGTGAAACTGTCAAAGAAAGTTGGACTGGATCCTGGTGAAGTCCAGTTTATGGTCGTGTGTCTGCGTTGAATTTCCTCCACAGAGCGTCTACAGCACAGGTGTCAAACACACGGCCCGGGGGCCAAATCCGGCCCTCCAAGACCTTTAATCTGGCCCTCTGCTGATTTTCTACTCAAATATTTGAATGATATTTTCTATTAAAATGGTGTTAATTTTCTGTGGTGTTTATCACAGCAGCGTCTCCAGCGTCTCTGTACGTGGCCCCTCCCACCAGAGCAGCACAAATGAAGACTTGTCTCTTTCCAAACGCTCTTAAAGGACGATCGTTTTGACTGTTGACCGTGACACCCTCATCAGAAAAATGTCCAACATGAGAAAAGTGGAGCCGAGTGCAGGATTTTACAACAAAAATGGACTTATTCCTGTTTACAGACAAGTTCATGTTCAAACTTTGTGTCGAAATTGTATTTTTCTTAAAGTTTCAGGTTGTTCATAATATTATAATATTTTGTAAAAGAAAGAGTTCATCAATTAAAAAGATTTCCGTAATAGATTTGTGTTTCTCTGCAAAAATATTTGAATTTATTGCTGTTTTTGGGGTTTATATGACATGAGTTTTCTGATCCGGACACTTTGGATCAAAGTCGGTTGGACACGACCCCCGGAACAAAATGAGTTTGACTCTCCTGCTGTACATCGACCCATGTGCTCCTCAGAAATTTTGTAACTAAGTGTTGAACCAGCGCAGATGATCAGGTCTCTGATTGTTCGTCTCTACACACATTTCCACTTCTCCGTTTTCCCACTTCATCTTCTTCGTCTTTTTTTTTTTATTTCTTTGCAACTTTTGAACCAGAATCTTTTGTCCGTCGATCTCCATCAGCTCCGTCATCGTTCAGTGACCGGAGTTTCCACAGTAACAGAAAACTGAACTTTCCACCGCGAGTTTGTGCGACTCACAGATCCATAAATGAAAAACGACGGCGATGAGACGACGCAGAAATGGAACTCAGCTTTAAAAGTCTGCAGAGGAAACGTGAATGTGACCGGGTCAGAAGTGCAAGGGTCGGGGTCAGAGGGGTGAGGGTGGGGTCAGAGGGGGTCAGAAAGGGTCTTAGGGGGTCAAAGGGGTGAGGAGGGGGTGCAGATGGGGTCAGATGGGGTGAAGACAGGGTCAGAGGGGTGAGGTGGGGTCAGATGGGGTGCGCAGATGGGTGAGGGTGGGGTCAGAAGGGTGAGGATGGGGCGCAGAGGGGGTCATAGGGTTGAGGGTGGGGTGTAGATGGGGTCAGAGGAGGTCAGAGGAGCTCAGATGGGGTCAAAAGGGTGGGGATAGGGGTCAGAGGGGTGAGGGTTGGGTGAGGAGGGGGTCAGAGGAGGTGAGTGTGGGGTCAGAGGGTGGGGTCAGAAGGGTGAGGGTGGGGTGCAG
>NW_026571515.1:1704076-1706576 GCF_026225935.1 Boleophthalmus pectinirostris | reverse complement strand
ACCAGGACTAAACCAGGACTAAACCAGGACTAAACCAGGTCTAAACCAGGACTAAACCAGGACTAAACCAGGACTAAACCAGGACTAAACCAGGTCTAAACCAGGACTAAACCAGGACTAAACCAGGACTAAACCAGGTAAACCAGGGTCTAAACCAGGACTAAACCAGGACTAAACCAGGACTAAACCAGGTCTAAACCAGGACTAAACCAGGACTAAACCAGGTCTAAACCAGGTCTAAACCAGGTCTAAACCAGGACTAAAACCGGACTAAACATGGACTAAAACAGGACTAAACCAGGTCTAAACCAGGACTAAACCAGGTCTAAACCAGGACTAAACCAGGTCTAAACAGGACTAAACCAGGTCTAAACCAGGACTAAACCAGGACTAAACCAGGTCTAAACCAGTCTAAACCAGGACTAAACCAGGTCTAAACCAGGACTAAACCAGGTCTAAACCAGGACTAAACCAGGACTAAACAGGACTAAACAGACTAAACCAGGTCTAAACCAGGACTAAACCAGGACTAAACCAGGACTAAACCAGGTCTAAACCAGGACTAAACCAGGACTAAACCAACTAAAACAGGTCTAAACCAGGACTAAACCAGGAACTAAACAGGACTAAAACAACAGGACTAAACCAGGTCTAAACCAGGACTAAACCAGGACTAAACCAGGACTAAACCAGGACTAAACCAGGACTAAACCAGGACTAAACCAGGTCTAAACCAGGACTAAACCAGGACTAAACCAGGACTAGTCTTGGACTTGAGAGCGAGAGAGAGAGAACCCCAAATCCGTGGAGTCTGGGAGTCCGCGAAGCGTGATTGGGCAACAGCTGCTCTTACTTCAGTGAGGAGCTCTGTGCTGGTCTCTCCTGCGGTCAACCAGGCGCCCACTCAGTCCTGGTTCAGTCCCGGTTTAGTCCTGGTTCAGTCCTGGTTCAGTCCTGGTTCAGTCCTGGTTCAGTCCTGGTCCAGTCCTGGTTCAGTCCTGGTTCAGTCCTGGTTCAGTCCTGGTTCAGTCCAGTCCTGGGTCCAGTCCTGGTTCAGTCCTGGTTCAGTCCTGGTTTAGTCCTGGTTCAGTCCTGGTTTAGTCCCTGGTTCAGTCCTGGGTTCAGTCCCTGGTTCAGTCCTGGTTCAGTCCCGGTTCAGTCCTGGTTCAGTCCCGGTTTAGTCCTGGTTCAGTCCTGGTCCAGTCCTGGTTCAGTCCTGGTTCAGTCCTGGTTCAGTCCTGGTTCAGTCCTGGTTCAGTCCTGCAGATTTCTTGAGCCTGTGAGGTTTGTTTTCATCGTTGCCAGTTTCTGAAGTTTGACATTAAAGTTGTAGATATTTAATATTTGTTATTTTTTTTTATATCTCACGTCTGGAGAGATATATATATATATATCCCCCCCCCCATTTTTCCAGCAGCTTTATAAATCTGTCCCATCACCAAATCTTCAACCAAAAAGCTCCACAACTATCATCATCCACAACGATCAAGAGACGAAAGAGCAAAACTTAAAGGAAACAACGAGCCACATGAGTCACACAACAAACTCCACTCATGTTCTGATCCTGAAGAAAACAGAAGGAACTGGTTCACTCAGACTCATTCTGCTGTTACGATTAAAAATCAATTTCATGATGTCGATTTTAGATGATAGAAATGTTCACAGATCACATCTCGACTCTCAAACTCCACAATAACCTGTTTTTTTGAATCACAAATGTCCTGCTGGGACCATATCTAATTATTATTTCTTAGTTATTGCAGTTTCAACTTCTTATTCTTTCTTTCTTTCTTTCTTTCTTTGCTATTCCACTTTTTTGTTCACATAGAGCAGATGTCAAATACAGATATGTAATTAATAATGTAAAGTGACCACACCCGTCACCCCAAAACCCCCTCCCCCATTTTCTCCAGAGAAAAGAACAATAAATAAATAATAATAATAATAATAATAATAATAATAAATAATAATAATAATAATAAAAATAAATAATAAAATAAAATAATAATAATAATAATACATTAATAATACATTAATAAATAAATAAAGGGAAAATAAAAATAAAAAGTCTTAGTGTGTAAACTGAGCTTCTCCTTTTCAGGTTGGCTCGTGTAGAACACACAGGCGTCGAGGAACGAGGAACGAGTGTGTACATTTGTTTTTCTCCGTACACCTCCCCCTCCTCTCTTTCTGTGTGCACCTCCCTCCCTCCTCCTCCTCCTCGTCGTCGTCGGAACAGCAGAACTCACTGGGACAGAGTGTGCCACCACCAGAATGCAGAGTTACGTAAAATACAGACCTCATTCTTTTTAGTCTCTTTACTCTTGAACTGTAAACGCCCCGGGCCCTGAGGTTGTGTTTTTGTACTTACAGCTGCTTTCTACTTAATCTTCTTCTTTTATTATTTTATTTCATATTTCACTTCAAGACATTTTATATTTTATTGATTCTCCATCCATCCATTGCAACGACCACACAGGCTACAATATGAAAAAAAAAA
>NW_026571515.1:1689076-1699076 GCF_026225935.1 Boleophthalmus pectinirostris | reverse complement strand
AGCCAGAGGAAAAGAGCCAGAAAGAGGAGCCAGAGGAGAAGAGTCAGAGGCGAAAAGCCAGAAGAGCCAGAGAATAAGAGCCACAGGGGAAGAGCCACAGGAGAAGAGCCAGAGTCAGAGTATAAAAGTTGTTCTTTGTCTTGTCTGGTTTTGTCCGTGAGTCTGATCCTCTGACTCGTGTGTGAAGTACTTTTTGAAGTAGAATGTGAAGTACTTTTTGAAGTAGAATGTGAAGTACTTTTTGAAGTAGAAGTACTGATGAAGTGTTTGTGTGAGTTTTAATGAAATCAACATAATGACTGTGACAAGAACTTTTACTTTAATGAGCCCGAGCATCACGAGCCTGAGTCCCCGCGCGCGCGCACGGCTCTCTGCTGCGCGCGCACGGCTCTCTGCTGCGCGCGCACGGCTCTCTGCTGCGCGCACACGGCTCTCTGTCGCCCCCTGCCGCTCACACGCGGTACTGCACAAACTGTCCTCAGTTCTGATGCTGTTTCCTCTTCACACACAAACCCAGAACAAAAAACACTCTGTTCCACCTCGTGATGTCATCATGTGGTGATACAGGAAGTGCTCCACTGTGTTTTTAAACTCCACACACCTTCACTAGAATCATCTGGATCATAAGAATTTCAGTCCTGGATTTGACAATTTCAGAAATTCCAAAAAGGTAAAAAAGGAGCTGTTCACTTGGAAACGACCACTTGATGACATCACAAGGTGGAACTGATATAGACCTGGTTTAGTCCCGTTTTACTTACTTTACCTTTAGGCCCATTTCAGTCCTGTTTTAGTGTGGGTATAATCTGGATTTAGTACTAGTTTACAACTGGTTTAGACCTGGTTTAGTCCTGGTTTAGACCTGGTTTAGTCCTGGTTTAGACCTGGTTTAGTCCTGGTTTAGTTCTGGTTTAGATCCTGGTTTCCTGGTTTAGACCTGGTTTAGTCCTGGTTTAGTTTAGTCCTGGTTTAGACCTGGTTTAGTCCTGGTTTAGTCCTGGTTTAAGACCTGGTTTAGGTTTACCTGGAGTCCTGGTTTACCTGGTTTAGTCCTGGTTTAGTCCTGGTTTAGAGTCCTGGTTTAGACCTGGTTTAGTCCTGGTTTAGTCCTGGTTTAGTCCTGGTTTAGTCCTGGTTTAGTCCTGGTTTAGTCCTGGTTTAAACACAAAGAGAATGTGACACTGACTCACATGTTTTCATTATAATTCTCTTTAATTCTGATTCACTTTACAGTTTTATTTTCACCAACCACCAAAATAAAATATAAAAAACAGGGATGTCCCAGTTTTTTATTTTGAAAATCATGTCGCCCTCATTTTGTGTAAAACAAAACCTTTCAAATGTAAAAGTTCGTGTGTTTAAAGTGTTTTTGTCGCGGACGTGAGCGACTCGAGTCTAAACATAGAAACTGTTTCAGGTTCGTCCGTTTAACAAACTGCAGGAGTTTTTCATGTCGCGTTTCTCACACAAATTATTCAGATGTTTCCTGTTGTTTCTCATTGAACCAAACACAAAACAACAATGTCGTCATGAGCACAGCAGAAAGCAAACAGAGTGTTAAAATCAACTCTCACAGAGTCAATTTAAAGATTTCCTTATCTGAGTCACTCTGTTCTAGAGTTAATTTAATATTTGTGTAAATGTTCATGAAGTAAAACTGGACCAAAGTTCCTGTTTACCCAAATCCAGAGTTAAATGAACGTTTAGAGAGTAAACAGATAACACTTTGTAGAGTTATCCTGATTTAACTCAACAACACACAGAGGAGTTTTATTTTGACACTTTATTTGAGTTAATTTAAGATGAAATTACGAACAAAACTGGTTCAAAGCACTGGAGGAAGTTGAATTAACACTAAGGGAAGTTGAATTAACTTGAAAAACATCAACTCTGACAAATAACCCCAACTCCAACCCCCATTTAACTTTCATATAATTAAAATACCACTTTTTTAAATGTTAAAAACAACTCTGAAATATTTCACCCTGGAATTTTAACTCTCCAGTTTTTGTTGTGGGTGAAACAAAACAAAACTCCAGGTCAGTTTCTGATGACTTGAAGCTCACAGGAGTTGGTTTTGTGTAACACTGGAGCTTTAAACGACTCTGGTGGGAGTTGAGGAGGTGGTGCAGGTGTGATGTTCAGTGCCCAGTAGGGATGGGCCTGATTAATCGATTAATCGATAATTGATTATTAAGAATTTCATCGATTACGTTCATTTTAATGGACAAACTGAATGTATGTGTGTGTGTCGTGACCAAACAGGTGTGTACATGTGTCTCTGCATCAGAAGGAGCGAGACACAAACAGTGGGTCAGTCTGTAACGAACCGAAGCACAAATGTGGATTTAACCAGGATTTGTAGAAGAAATTCCACACTTTCCGTTGCGTTGGGACAAGTGTGAGTCCATGTGCACAGTGGATAAAGCAGCACATATGTTTCTGTGTCCAGTGGGAAAAAGTTTTTCCAGGTGAGAGTCGCTCAATGTGGATGACGAGGCCCCGCCCCCCTCCCCCCGTACGCTGTCCTGGTTTTGACAAACACAAATCTGGTCACACTGACCTGTATTCACCTGAGTCATGTCTTTTAATCCAACACAAGTTGAACCACATCAGCGACACAAGAGCTGGAGTTTTATCTTCACTTAGTTTATGTAAATTAGTGATGTGGTTTTAAGTTTTGTTTCTGTGAGATTTGAACAAAACTGAATTAAACACATTATAATGTCAAACAGCTGATGTGGATCTAGAGTCGTTATGTTTATATGTCGTAAAGTTGAATTTATTGATGCAGATTAGTGCAGATAGTCATAATAATGATGATCATTTTAATATAAAAACATTAATGATTAATCGATAATTGATCGTTAATTCTTCCGATGATCGATTAAGAAAATTTCATCGAATGCCCGTCACTAGTGCCCGCGATGCCCGGTGGTGCAGACGGGTGGTGCGGGTGTGGTGTTCGGTGCCCGGTCTTGCCCGCTGGTGCCTGCAGATGTTTGGTCGCCGTGGGCCTCTGGAGGCTGCACATCCAGCGTTTCAGGGACACAGGTTCTGAGTCACGGCTTTAAAACACGGATCTTAGTTTCTACGGCAACGTGAAGGACGAGCAGCGGAGGACGAGCCGCGGGCGCAGTGATACGTGCAGCTATTATCTCCTCTTTATCTCTTTATTAATGAATGAAAAAGAGGAAAAAATCAAGGTTTCCGCGTGCGACTGTGAAGGGAACTCGCTGAAAGACTCTTCAGCAGCTCCGGCTTTTATGTTTGTGTCGTTTTTTAAAGAAAAAAAAACAAAAACGTCATAAAAGCTTCTATTTGTGTCACTGCCACAGGAAACACGCTCGTCTCCGTCCTTAAAGCTGCACTCTGGAACTTTCCTGGTGAAGGGTGCACCACCTGCTCCATCCATCCTCCTCCTCTCAGCTCAGGTCGAGTCGAGTCGAGGAGGCAGCAGCGACGCCCAGACTTCACTCTCCCCAGACGCTTCCTCAGCTCCTCCAGAGGGACCCGAGGTGCTCCCAGGCCAGTCCAGAGACAGGGTCCCCCAGAGCGCCCCAGGTCCCTCCAGAGCGCCCCGGGTCCCTCCAGAGCGCCCCAGGTCCCTCCAGAGCGTCCCGGGTCCCTCCAGAGCACTCCGGGGTCCCTCCAGAGCGCCCCCAGGTCCCTCCAGAGTGCCCCATGTCCCTCCAGAGCGCCCCGGGTCCCTCCAGAGCACCCCGGGTCCCTCCAGAGCGCCCCGGGTCCCTCCAGAGCACCCTGGGGTCCCTCCAGAGTGCTGCGGGGTCCCTCCAGAGCGCTTTTCGTCCCTCCAGAGCACCCCAGGTCCCTCCAGAGCGCCGCAGGACAAGAACACCTGCCCAGAGACACGTCCAGGAGGCTTCAGAACATACGCCCCTGTCCCTGTCTCTGCTCCTGTCCCTGTCCCTGTCCCTGTCTGTGTCCCTGTCTGTGTCCCTGTCTGTCTGTGTCCCTGTCTGTGTCCCTGTCTGTGTCCCTGTCTGTGTCCCTGTCTGTGTCAGTGTCAGGTGTGAGTCATTCTTTCTCTCTGTGGAGTTAAATAAACAAACTGAACAGTTTTATCTTGGTTTTTTTTTTTTTTTTTAGCTCTGTTTGATTTGAAACGGGAGAAACAGAGACGAAGAGATAAAGAGATGGAGGGACAGCGAGACAAAAGACAGAGAGACAAAAAGACAGAGACATAGAGACGAAGAGGCAGAGAGACAGAGAGATAAAGAGATGGAGAGACAGACAGAAAGATGGAGAGATGGAGACGGAGAGAGAGAAATGGAGAAAGACGAAGAGATGGAGAGACAAAAAGACGGAGACGGAGAGACAAGTTAGAGACACAGAGAAATGGAGAAAGACAAAGAGACAGAAAGATGGAGACGGAGAGACAGAGAAACGGAGAAAGACAAAGAGATAGAGAGAAAGAGACAAAAAGACGGAGACGGAGAGACGAGTTAGAGAGATAGAGAGATGGAGAGACAAAGAGAAGGAGACAAACAGAGAGACGGAAAGGCAAAGAGACAAACAGACGGAGAGACAGACGCAAAGAGACAGAGAAATGGAGGGAGATGGACAGACAGAGAGACAAAGAGACAGAGAGACACAAAGAAGGAGAAACAGAGAGACATAGAGATGGAGAGATGAAGAGAAGGAGAGACAGAGAGACAGAAAGAAGAAAAGACAGAGAGACTGAGAAACAGAGAGACAAAGAGATGGGGAGACGAAGAGATGACGAGGAGAGACAGAAAGACAGAGAGACGGAAAGAAGGAGACGAAGAGATAAAGAGATGGAGAGATATAGAGACAGAGAAACAAAGAGACGGAGAGACAGAGACAGAAAGATGGAGAGACAGAGAAACGGAGAAAGACGAAGAGATGGAGAGACAAAAAGACGGAGACAGAAAGAGGAACAGACAAAGAGATGGAGAGAAACAGAGACAGAGAGATGGAGAGACGGAGAAAGACGAAGAGATGGAGAGATGAAGAGGCAGAGAGACAGAGAAATGGAGAGACACGAAGAAACAGAGAGACAAAGAGACAGGAAGACAGAGAGACGGAGAGAAACAGAGACAGAGAGATGGAGGGAGATGGACAGACAGAAAGACAGAGACAGAAAGAAATGGAGAGACAGAGAGAGGGAGAGACAAAAAAACAGAGACATGGAGAGAAAGAGAGACAGGATGAACAGAGAGACAGAGACGTTTACATCTGTGTTCAGAGACAGAAGAGGACAGTTCCGCTGTGGTTCATCTGCTCAGAGACGTGTCCTTCTGAATATTTGAAGAACAGACCTGGGTTCAGCTGAAGCTCCGGGGACGGCGGCAGGTGAAGGCTCCTGACCTCAGGTGCGGCAGGTGCGCTGTCAGGGGCCTCGCGGAACACGACAGGTGAAGTGGCCCCTGAAACAAGACGAACTCTGAAACAACGGAATGCTTTTTGTGAAACGGCAGGAGCCCGGGGCCCCGCAGAGAAGAAAGGAAACACACGGAGACGGAAAAACATCTGAGAAGAGGAGACGAGAGAGGAGACAGGAGAGGAGACGAGAGAGGAGACGAGAGAGAGGAGACAGGAGAGGAGACGAGAGAGGAGACGAGAGAGGAGACGAGAGAGGAGACGAGAGAGGAGACAGAGAGAGGAGACGAGAGAGGAGACGAGAGGAGAGGAGACAGGAGAGGAGACGAGAGAGGAGACGAGAGAGGAGACGAGAGAGAGAGAGGAGAGAGAGGAGAGAGGAGACGAGAGAGGAGACAGGAGAGGAGACGAGAGAGGAGACAGGAGAAGAGAGAGGAGACGAGAGAGGAGACGAGAGAGGAGACGAAGAGAGGAGACAAGAGAGGAGACGAGAGAGGAGACAGGAGAGGAGACAGGAGACGAGAGAGGAGACAGGAGAGGAGACGGAGAGGAGAGAGAGAGAGAGGAGACGAGAGAGGAGAGAGAGAGAGAGAACAGGAGATATATAGTAATATATATATATATATATATATATATATATATATATATATATATATATATATATATATATATATATATATATATATATATATATATATATATATATATATATATATATATATATATATATATATATATATATATATATATATATATATATATATATATATATATATATATATATATATATATATATATATATATATATATATATATATATATATATATATATATATATATATATATATATATATATATATATATATATATATATATATATATATATATATATATATATATATATATATATATATATATATATATATATATATATATATATATATATATATATGTGTGAGATTCTTTCAAGTTGTTGACAAAAAACTCATGTCGGTAACGGAGGGAATGAAATATGCAGCACTTTTTGGTCAATAAATCCAAACAGTGATAACTCTTGGTTCTCACTTCCATATCCTTAACAAACTGGTTTGAATATTTGCTTCATATAGTTTTCTACCATATGGTACAAGATTAGGTTGAAAAACCTCTGACTTTTTGACTCATGAGATTTTTTATTAAGAAAGTTCATGGTAACGGAGGAAAAGTAACGGAGGGAAAACTGTGTAAACAAGTAGAAGGTGCAGGATTTTACATCATTTGTCGCTTTTTTCTTCTGAAAACTTTAATATTACTTCAAAATGAAAGAAACTATTTCTATAAAATATGTCAGTCCTTCCGAGAACATTTTTATCATTTTAAATACTTTTTTAAAAATCTTGTCCCTTCATCAACAGTTCAAAGATGGAATACTCAGTGTTGGGGAGTAACAGATTACATGTACCAGAGTAATCAGAGTACAAATGATGAGTAACTGTATTCAGTTACAGTTACTGTTTCAGTGAGTGGTAATTGGATTACAGTTACTTTGTTGAAATAATGGATTACACAGAGGGATTTTCCTGTTTTCACATTTTGGGCTAAATCCCTTTTTTTTCCCCCCCCGTAATTCCACTCACTGCTGGAAACTAAACCAGGTCTAAACCAGGTCTAAAACCAGGATTTAACAGGACTAAATCCTGCTGTGTGGACGTGTTTCTTCTTCTTCTATCAATAATATTTTTAATACGGTTAAAAAAAGTTTGGGCTTTTTTATTTTCTTTTATCAGACAAAACTTCTTATGTGAAGATTTCCTCGTCTTTGTTTCTCTACAACAAATCAAATAATCCAAAGTAATCAGATTACATTACTCACTTTAAGTAATTTAATGGATTCTGTTACAAACTACATTTTGGTGTGTGTAATCTGTAATCTGTAGGGGATTACATTTTAAAAGTAAACTTCCCAACTCTGCGAATAACACAAGATATGATGAAATACAAACATTTATTTACATGATTTTCAGGTCTTTGAAATTTGGGAAATAATGTTTGTTCCATGTTTCATTCATGGTCTGTTTAAAACGTATTTAACTTTAGAACCAAAAATGGAACAGAAAAAAGGTCAACAGTTTGATAAACTCGAGTACATATGTATCTGTTCAATACATTTTTATATCAGATGAATTAACTTGAGTTTTTGGCCTTGTTGTTTCCTTCTGTTTGACCGGGACCAGATACAAATGATAAATATAAACTAGAGCCCAACCGATATGGATTTTGCTGTGGCCGATATGAAACCGATATAATGGGAGTTGGCGCTGCCGATATAATCACCGATATATTTAGTGATGTAAAAATTCACTGTGAATGTTGAATTGTTTAAAAAACTTAGGTTTGGCTCTGGTGGATTTTAAATTGGTTTATTTAGGCAACATTTATTGTTCTTCTGCCTCTTTACATCATATTTACAGACAGTAGGTTGGTTTAATGGCATTTTTGCATCACATTCTAGACACTAGTGATGTTTATTCCAGTTCTTTTTAGAGAACCGGCTCTTTTGGCTCGGCTCACTAAAAGCTGCTGGTTCTTTTGGCTCCCAAGTGGCTCTTCAGATTGTTTTGTTGCAAGCAGGACTAAAGCACGTCTAAAGCAGGACTGAATCAGGACTGAATCAGGACTGAACCAGGACTGAAAAAGGACTAAACCGGGACTTATTTATTTTATGCTAAACTACAGTCAAATATGCTCGTTTTTTTTTATATTTTTTAATCCTACGTACAGGTAAATTTCTCAAAGTTTCGTTTTTAGCCGCTGCCGCTGTCAAACCACGAATCACGAAAAGAAAAAAGTGAGAGGAAGAGAAAACACGGCTCCCAATAAGGATCAGGCTCCCGTCGTTCCCTTCAAAGAGCCGATTCTAAGAGCCGTTTCGTTCGCGACGGACCCATAACTAGTAAAGAAACTAGCGCTATTAGCCTTTAGCCGTAAATACGTGCGCGCCGCGGTAATTAATTATATGTGCAAATGTCATAATTCACACGTCTGTTCACAGCTCATTTACATATCAGTGCAGGTCCAGTAGCAAATATACGAACAATATAATCACTTTAGAACAGACCAATAGAAAACAGTCTGTTTGTGGCAACCGAGGGGTTCAACACTCCGGGAAATGTTAAGTTTTATGATGATGTTTTATGATTTCCCCAAATCTAGTTTGGGGAAATGAAATCTAAACGTAAGACACACAGGTAAGCATATCATTAAGGGAGAGAGCCAGGTTCCATCATTTACACAAATCTTTATTCCTTTCTATTTTAAAAGACAGATTTAAGTGGTTTAAAAGTAGCTACGTCCATAAAAATCAGCAAACAGTAAAACACTACGGTGGGAGAACGAGTACACAAAATTGAAAATGCAAAACGAAACCCCAAAACCCAAAGCAAAACTGAAGCAAAACAAAACAGCAAAACAGACGTAAAACAAAGATAAAACTAAACAAAGCAAATGTGAAGCAGATGTAAAACTAAACAAAGCAAATGTGAAGCAGAGGCACAGCAAAACAGGACACAACAAACAAAACACAGCAAACAAAACAGAACAAACAAAACAGAACAAACAAAACAGAACAAACAAAACAGAACAAACAAAACAGAACAAACAAAACAGCAGAGGTGGTGTCCTCACGCCGCTGCAGGCCCCCGCTGACACCTAGAAAATTACATTTTGGAATTAAAATCGGAGCCTGCAGTGCAAGGATCTGGGCTAAACATACCGTGGTTGAAGGTGACAGTGCGTAATCCCCAGGCTGAATCGAAGGCGACTACACAGAATAACACCGTCCAGACGTGGTCCAAACAACGTGGACCGGCACACGCTACAAACATACAATTTAGAGGGGTTTGGCACAGGTGGCACGTGATGATAGGGTTTGGTTACCTGCCGCCGCGGTTTAAGAGACACGGCGGCGCACCGCCAAGCGCAATGGGGAGGGACTCGCTCACCCGTGGAGCTACAGAGAGACACCGGTAAAAGTATGGGCACGGATGAATGAGTGGAGGAGTACCGGGCGTGCATTACCTTATCAGGGGAGACGAAAGCGCGCCCGAGGTGCTCCGTGACTCGGAGACGCGAGGGACAGATGTGGTGAGAGCAGCGGCCAAGCAGCGACACTAAAAGGAAACGTGATAGGAAATTTGATGTAACGGGCATGGAATTTACAAAGTGAAAGTTACCTGAGCTGGAGGACAGAGCGGCCACAAGGAGAGGCCCGGAAGAAGCGTGTGAGCCAAAAGGGGGAACGACTGAGAAGGGAGCGCTTAAATAGTCCACCAGCGCAGCGCCACGGAACGCCAGGTAAGAGCACCCGCAGCCTAGACCCTCAAAGCCGGTCTTGCCACATTCTACCCCCCGGTTTGCATCGTCGACCCGACGATGAAGAGATGCATCTTAGCACCACGGTCTAAACACCACATAGGTGGCCCTAGATGACGATTCGGCCACATCAACTCCCCTAGATGGCTGTCCCAGCTATGGACCTTGGAAGATGATGGGGATTTTGGTGGTGGCCAGCTGTTGACCGAGTAGACCTGCGCATGTGACCTGATCAGGATAACAACGAGTTGCTGGCTCAGGTGCAGACGGCGCCTGGCCAGCCAAA
>NW_026571515.1:1645576-1688576 GCF_026225935.1 Boleophthalmus pectinirostris | reverse complement strand
CGAAGCAGTTTGTGTTTAGTGGAGGCGCACGCAGGGACAAAACTTCAAAACTTTGCCATGACTTTTTCAGGAGCTAAAGTAAATCCACACATCACGAATCTCAGACTTCAGGTCATCGTACAATCCAGACTGGGAAGGATCCTCAGAAAAAGTGAACATCAAACCTCCATGTTTGTTTTCCCAGTGGGACGTGTCTATTGACAAAGTCCATCTTTTCAAGTCTTTTGAACCATGTCACTTTTGTTTCTGGTTCTGATATTGTCATATTTTAGTTTGGGGATTCGGACATTGTAATCATCAGTGTCGGGGAGTAACAGATTACATGTACCAGAGTAATCAGAGTACAAATGATGAGTAACTGTATTCAGTTACAGTTACTGTTTCAGTGAGTGGTAATTGGATTACAGTTACTTTGTTGAAATAAATGGATTTTCCTGTTTTCACATTTTGGGCTTTTTTTTTTCCTCGGTAATTCCACTCATTGCTGGACACTAAACCAGGTCTAAAACCAGGACTAAACCAGGACTAAACCAGGTCTAAAACCAGGACTAAACCAGGACTAAAACAGGACTAAAACCAGGACTAAACCAGGTCTAAACCAGGTCTAAACCAGGACTAAAACCAGGTCTAAAACCAGGTCTAAAACCAGGACTAAATCCTGCTGTGTGGACGTGTTTCTTCTTCTTCTATCAATAATATTTTTAATTTGGTTCAGTAAAATCTGGACTTTTTATTTTCTTTTATCAGACAAAACTTCTTATGTGAAGATTTCCTCGTCTTTGTTTCTCTACAACAAATCAAATAATCCAAAGTAATCAGATTACATTACTCACTTTAAGTAATTTAATGGATTCTGTTACAAACTACATTTTGGTGTATGTAATCTGTAATCTGTAGGGGATTACATTTTAAAAGTAAACTTCCCAACACTGGTAATTGTTGTGGTTGTTGGATCCAAACAGCGGAAAACGACTCGAGAAATGTGTTTGTGAACTTCATAAATGTAAAAGTGAATCAGATGTGTGTGACTCAAACCTCTGTTCAAACTGTTTCTCTTCCCAACGGAATTGAAAAATAGTGAAAGGTGAAGGTGATGGGCAGGATTGATCCACAGGAAGAACCAAAAAGGAAACATTTGTCTGACTAAGAAATCATCCTGAGTTTACAGAGAACATTTTGTATGTGGAGCCACGACAAAACAAAATCCTGATCCGTTGTTCAACCTCGGTTATGAATTTAAAAAGTCAACGCCAAAGTGAAAGTCTCCAACTGTTCACCAAGAAACACCTTCCACTGCAAAGAGACCAAGACGTGATGTTTCTGTAAAACCACAAGAACAAGAAAGTGCAGCTCAGTCTGTTTGTCTTCTGCTCCTCTACATTAACAAACAGGATTTTTGTTTTGTTGTTGCTCCACATACAAAATGTTCTCTGTAAACTCAGGATGATTTCTTAGTCAGACAAATGTTTCCTTTTTGGTTCTTCCTGTGGATCAATCCTGCCCATCACCTTCACCTTTCACTATTTTTCAATTCCGTTGGGAAGAGAAACAGTTTGAACAGAGGTTTGAGTCACACACATCTGATTCACTTTTACATTTATGAAGTTCACAAACACATTTCTCAAGTCGTTTTCCGCTGTTTGGATCCAACAACCACAACAATTACCAGTGTTGGGAGTGTTACTTTTGTAATGTAATCCCCTACAGATTACAGATTACACACACCAAAATGTAGTTTGTAACAGAATCCATTAAATTACTTAAAGTGAGTAATGTAATCTGATTACTTTGGATTATTTGATTTGTTGTAGAGAAACAAAGACGAGGAAATCTTCACATAAGAAGTTTTGTCTGATAAAAGAAAATAAAAAGTCCAGATTTTACTGAACCAAATTAAAAATATTATTGATAGAAGAAGAAGAAACACGTCCACACAGCAGGATTTAGTCCTGGTTTAGTCCTGGTTTAGTCCTGGTTTTAGTCCTGGTTTAATCCTGGTTTAGACCTGGTTTAGTCCTGGTTTAGACCTGGTTTACCACTCACTGAAACAGTAACTGTAACTGAATACAGTTACTCATCATTTGTACTCTGATTACTCTGGTACATGTAATCTGTTACTCCCCAACACTGATAATTACGATGTCCGAATCCCCAAACTAAAATATGACAATATCAGAACCAGAAACAAAAGTGACATGGTTCAAAAGACTTGAAAAGATGGACTTTGTCAATAGACACGTCCCACTGGGAAAACAAACATGGAGGTTTGATGTTCACTTTTTCTGAGGATCCTTCCCAGTCTGGATTGTACGATGACCTGAAGTCTGAGATTCGTGCTGTGTGTATTTTCCACGACTTCACGGCTCCTACATGTGCAGACTGATCAGACTTTTCGGGCTCCGTCCTGAGACTCACCTCGTCCCTCCATCCTCTGAGGCAGCTGAAGGCGTCTTGTTTCCTGAAGTTCTGGAGCACGGCGTCCACGGCCTCGGACCTCGCGGTGTAGGAGTCCAGCGCGGGGGACAGGGACACGGCGCCCCCTGTGGACACGCTGAAGACCTCGGGGTACGGCTCCAGCGCCGAGGCCACGTGAGGAGGGACCCAACCCACCCGGACGCCGTCGATCTCAAACGGAAAACACCGAGCGCGACTCGAGCCTGGAACCACAACGTGAACGTTTACAGGAAATACAAAACATCCTGTAATGTTACTGAAGTTGAGCTGTTCCTCCTGTCAGTATTACCGGGTTTTTTTAGGGAGAAACAAAGTGAAGGGACATTGTAAACCTGATCATTCTTATGGGGAAGAAATGTATTTTTTATGTGAAAAATGCTGAATCCATAAATATTGTTTTTTTGTCAGTTTGTGGAGTTTTGTTTTATTTTGGAGGAATAATGTGTTCAATCTGAAAAGAATAAAAAATTTCATAAAAATCGGTGGTAACAAATTTTCTTAGTTGGGGGAGAAATTCTGAACTCTTTTGACAGGTTTGTAGCCACAACTTTTGTGCATTTAACTGTATATATGTCCATGTGTATGTCAGTGTGTGTTCACACATGTGTGTACACATTACAGTATGTGTATGTACATGTGTGTAGGTGTATGTACATACACACACACATGTGCATGTATATATAATGTGTATATCCATGTGTGTATGTACATGTGTGTATGTACATGTGTGTGATGCATTTGTCATGTTTTGTTATTGTCCTTGTCATGATTGTGAACTTGTATGTCCTTTGTTTTTGTCTATTGTTTTTGCAAGTGGAAAAAAAAAAAATATATATATATATATATATATTATATGTCGCTCCATGTATGCGACATACATGGAGCGACATATCACACCTCCAAAGGTTGTGGAGAATGACCGAGCCAAGATCCTGTGGGACTTCCAGATACAGACTGACAGAATGGTGATGGCGAACCAACCAGACATAGTGGTGGTGGATAAGAAACAGAGCAGAGCCGTGGTGGTGGAACATCGCAATACCAAGCGATGGTAATATCAGGAAAAAGGAACACGAGAAGCTAGAGAAATACCAGGGGCTCAAGGAAGAGCTGGAGAGAGCCTGGAAAGTAAAGGCATCAGTGGTGCCTGTGGTGATCGGACACTCGGGGCTGTAACCCCCAAACTGGAAGAGTGGCTACAACAGATACCGGGAAAAACAACGGAACATCTCAGTCCAGAAAAGTGCAGTACTGGGAACAGCAAAGATACTGCGCAGAACTGTCAAGCTCCAGGCCTCTGGTAGACGACCCGAGCTCAATGAGGGTGAGAGACCAACCACCGTGGAAGGTGAGAACACATTTTTTATATATATATAGTGATATATCATGACACTTCATTGCACAATTCTCTAATCAATTTAAAATGCATCGAATCAATTTTGAAAATTATATTTTTTCACAAAAGTCCTGGAAAATGTATAAAATATATTTCAAACAACTGTTTCTCATGAAGATCCAGTTGACTGTTTTAATAGATAATTACTGATAAATTGCAACATCTCCTCCGATGGTTTAATATCGGGATATTGAATTGTGACACGTAAATCATGAAATGTATCGTACCAGACTCAAGGCAACGCACACTAACACTAATAATCACACAGTGTTAAATATCACAGTGTTAAATATCAGTGTTAAATATCACACAGTGTTAAATATCACAGTGTTAAATATTACACAGTGTTAAATATCACTAAATATCACAGTGTTTAAATATCACACAGTGTTAAATATCACAGTGTTAAATATCACACAGTGTTAAATATTACACAGTGTTAAATATTACACAGTGTTAAATATCACAGTGTTAAATATCACACAGTGTTAAATATCACAGTGTTAAATATCACACAGTGTTAAATATCACAGTGTTAAATATCACACAGTGTTAAATATCACACAGTGTTAAATATCACACAGTGTTAAATATCACAGTGTTAAATATCACACAGTGTTAAATATCACAGTGTTAAATATCACACAGTGTTAAATATCACAGTGTTAAATATCACAGTGTTAAATATCACACAGTGTTAAATATCACACAGTGTTAAATATCACACAGTGTTAAATATCACACAGTGTTAAATATCACAATGTTAAATATCACACAGTGTTAAATATCACACAGTGTTAAATATTACACAGTGTTAAATATTACACAGTGTTATATATCACAGTGTTAAATATCACACAGTGTTAAATATCACAGTGTTAAATATCACACAGTGTTAAATATCACAGTGTTAAATATCACACTGTTAAATATCACACAGTGTTAAATATCACACAGTGTTAAATATCACACAGTGTTAATTATTACAGTGTAATTAAGTTGTATTAAATACTGATAACAGGTGATGGAAGGAGATCAGGACAGAGGGACAGGAACATGGGGTCAGTGCATCTGTGTGTTTTGATCAAATTAGTCAAAAACAGAAACACCTGGGACATTTCTTGTATAAAACTGGAACAAATCAGTGGTTTTGTATAAATCTGCAGGAACAGAGGACACAGACTCACCTGCAGAGAGCTCCTGCACACTGTCAGGAGCTCACCTGTCAGGAGCTCACCTGTCAGGAGCTCACCTGTCAGGAGCTCACCTGTCAGGAGCTCACCTGTCAGGAGCTCACCTGTCAGGAGCTCACCTGTCAGGAGCTCACCTGTCAGGAGCTCACCTGGAGACCAGAATCCGTTCATGCGCCTCAGGAGTTGGAGCACGCGCTCAGCCCACGCGCCGCCCGCCATTTACCCGCGCGCTCCTCGTGCACGTGCTGCTGAAATAACCCGCAGTGTTTCTTTTTCTTCTTTCATAGATCCACGTGTTCTTCTGATCAAACAAATCTGTGCAAATCTGGAAATCTACACAACAAATGTTCAACACAAACACCGAACGACTCGATCTGCGCATGCGTCCTTCTCTGTCTTCTTCTACTACTTTAGGAGGACCAGATTTTCAAAATAAAAACTGGGACAAACTGGTGTTTTGTTTTAATAAAAAAATGTGAAACGAGCGCGTAATTAAGGTCTGTGTACAATTAGTTATTTTGAATTTCAATTAAGAACGAAAAACAATTAAGTGATTTTTTTTTTTGCTTTGTTGTCAAACAAAACAAAAAAACAACCAACCAAACAAAACAAACAAATAAAAAATAAAAACCAAAAAACAGATTTCGACCTTTATTTCCAATATTTAATATGAAGTTTCTTTCACTAATCAAAAAAAAAATAATAATAATAATAATATACTGTTTTATCAGTTTTATTGTTTGTTTGTTTTTTTTGTTCTTGATTGAAATTATTCAGAGACCATTCATGACTTCACGTAAGTCAGTACAGTCACATTTTCTTTGTGTTTTGCAGATTTTCTGTATTTTACTGAAACAAATCAAATTATTTATGTAATTTATGTATCAGGTTAGTCAAAAATAGGGACACCTAGAATATGTCTTATATAAAACTGGGACAAATCACTGGTTTTGGATAAATCTGCTGGTACTGTGACAAAACTTTGACTGTCCCGGGGAAATAGCGACGTCTGCTTACTCTAAGTTACAACTTCTCTGCGTAAAATCGAGTGTACAGTAAAACGTGCGTAATGAAATAAATAACAACATCGAAATAGTAAAAAGTGTATCAAAACAAGTCGCTTTTTCTCTCTGAATTGTCGCGTTTGTTGATGTTGACGTCGGTTCGTTTGGACAGTTGTAGTGCCGCGTTCTGACCAGAGGGGGCGGTGTATCTGAGCGCGCGCGCGTGTGGGACTGAAAACACAAAGAAGAAGAAGAAGCGCTGTTTGTTAGCACCGTTAGCATAGTTAGCATCGAGCCCCAAAAGACGCGCGTAATTCTTCATCACCGGAAAATAAAACCTGAAATATTCACACATCTTTAAGTTCATCATTAAACGGACGGAGCAGAGTTAATGGTGGCGTGACTCAAACAGCTCACGGAGTAAATAAATGAGTAAATAACGGGTAAAGAAGAGATTCTCCTCCATCATCCTCTGGTCCGTGTTAAAGGAGGTACGAGCCCGGGGTAATCTCTGTTTTTATTCGTGTTTATTTATATTTATGTTGTGTTTTGTGTCAAGTAAAAGGTAAAAGTACAGACTGTGTAAAAAGACAGTGATCCGGGTTAATTTAAACGAAAAGTACTAAGTTCTATTCTGTGGATTTTTATAATAACAATGTAATAATAATAATAATAATAATGTGTATTAAACCAGGTCTAAACTAAGACTAAACAAGGATTATATCAGGTCTAAACCAGGACTAAACTAAGATTAAGCCAGGACTAAATCAGGACTAATCTAAGACTAAACCAGGACTAAACTAAGACTAAACCAGGACTAAACTAAGAATAAACCTGGACTAAACTAAGACTAAACCAGCACTAAATCAGGACTAAACTAAGACTAAATCAGGATTAAACTGAGACTAAACCAGGACTAAACTAAGAATAAACCAGGACTAAACTAAGACTAAACAAGCACTAAATCAAGACTAAACTAAGACTAAACCAGGACTGAACTAAGACTAAACCAGGACTAAACTAAGACTAAACCAGGACTAAAACCAGGTCTAAACCAGGACTAAACTATGACTAAACCAGGACTAAACCAGGTCTAAACCAGGACTAAATCAGGACTAAACTAAGACTAAACCAGGACTAAACTAAGACTAAACCAGGGCTAAACTAAGACTTAACCAGGACTGAACTAAGACTAAACCAGGACTGAACTAAGACTAAACCATAACTAAACTAAGACTAAACCAGGACTAAAACCAGGTCTAAACCAGGACTAAACCAGGTCTAAACCAGGACTAAACTAAGACTAAACCAGAACTACATCAGGACCAAACCAGAACTACATCAGGACCAAACCAGGACTACATCAGGACTAAACTAAGACTAAACCAGAACTACATCAGGTCTAAACCAGGTTTATCACAATTTTTGATCTGATCCATGCCAACAGTAAAGAGGAGCATAAATTGTCATTTGTTTTACCAAAATACAGAAAACCGTGTTTGCAAATGACCATAAAATAAAAAAAAAATTTAAAAAAACGCAATGTCAGAAATCCCTCAAATCATGACTGACCCAAGAATCTTTTGTGTTTACAGCAAACATCCTAGCCCGGGTGTGTTCCAGTTTAGAATTTTGAAAATCTGCTCACCCTGGTTAACGTTTAAATTGAAATGTAATGTTCTTTTCTTTGGGTTTCTGTAATAACACTGTAATAATTTTATTTAATTTGTATTTCTCTAAATGAAAGTGTTTGACTTTGCCTTTGCCTGTCACGATAACATGTTCAGAAATATGAAATATTGCTCAAGAAAATACAGATAATATGATGAAATAACTAAACATGATATTGGAACTATGTTTATGTCACTGTTCAGGATCAGCAGGATCATCCCCAAACACGATTCTCAACAACACTGTTATAAAAACATGAGCTGCAGTAATTAAACAGAAGAATGAGACAGTTTAATAGTTAATTTCAATTCAGAGTTATTTTTTCCACACTGAGCAGCTCAGATCTAATAACTAACTAACTAAATAAATAAGTAGATAAATAGATAAATAAAATAAAAATTAATAAAAAAAACTAAATAAATAAATAAAATATAAATAAATAAATTAAAAAACTAACTAACTAATTAAACTAACTAAATAAGTAAATAAATAAATAAAATAAATAAACAGAAGAATGAGGCAGTTTAACAGTTAATTTCAATTCAAAGTTATTTTTTCCACACTGAGCAGCTCAAATTTAATAACTAACTAAATAAATAAATAAATAGTAGATAAATAGATAAATAAATAAAATAAAAATGAATAAATAAAATATAAATAAATAAAAACGTAACTAACTAATTAAACTAACTAACTAACTAAATAAGTAAATAAATCAAATAAAATAAAAATAAATAAAAAACTAACTAATTAAACTAAATAAATAAAAACTAACTAAATTTTAAAAAACAAACTAATTAAACTAAATAAATAAAATAAATAAAAAACTAACGAACTAAATAAAATAATAATAAAAAAATTATACAAATAAATAAATAAACTAACAAACAGCATTTGTTCAAAGAAAAGTCCCCACACAGAATTATTGAGGAAATTTTAAAAATGATTGTTCCATCTTTCATTTACTGAACGATAAGTGGATTTTGTATTTATGGCGCCAGTCTTAACTCTGCCTTGTCCCTGTCGCTGTGGCAGGATGCACCTGCCCTGATGGCCTCGGAGGTGAACATGTCCGGGGTGGGGGAGGTGGTGATCGTTCTCCCGGAGACGGTGAGGGAAGTGCCCGAGGAGGAGGACGAGGAGAAGGCCGTGCTGGTCTCTGCGCAACTCGCCTCCAAACAAAGGTTTTCCTTCAGGACGTCTGCAGAGTTTAAACTTTCGAAAGGTTTGTGTGGTCAGTTTTTTATTCGCCGTGTGTTTTATTTCCTCCAGTGAAGAGATGTCCGTGGGGACCCCAGAGGAGGCCCAGGCTGAGACCTCTGCTGCAGACGCTCTGTCCAAAGAGGCGGTCATCGGTCAGCACTGCACACTCCGTCACACACAGCAGTTTAGATTCATAACAATGACTTTTGGTGACTCTAAATCAGGTTTGGGCTATTATTTTTTCCATGGGGCCACATGAGAAACAGGAAATATTGTGGAGGCTAAAATGTTTAACTCAATTCTGCAGAATATTAATTGTGTTTCTTTATAAAAAGCAGTAAATCTTATTGTTCTGATTAGGGATGGGCACGATTAGTCGATTAATCGATAATTGATCATTAAGAATTTCATTGATTACGTTCATTTTAATGGACAAACTGAATGTATGTTTGTGTGTCGTGGACCAAACAGGTGTGTACATGTGTCTCTGCATCAGAAGGAGCGAGACACAAACAGTGGGTCAGTCTGTAACGAACCGAAGCACAAATGTGGATTTAACCAGGATTTGTAGAAGAAATTCCACACTTTCCGTTGCGTTGGGACAAGTGTGAGTCCATGTGCACAGTGTATAAAGCAGCACATATGTTTCTGTGTCCAGTGGGAAAAAGTTCGCTCAATGTGGATGACGAGGCCCCGCCCCCCTCCCCCCGTACGCTGTCCTGGTTTTGACAAACACAAATCTGGTCACACTGACCTGTATTCACCTGAGTCATGTCTTTTAATCCAACACAAGTTGAACCACATCAGCGACACAAGAGCTGGAGTTTTATCTTCACTTAGTTTATGTAAATTAGTGATGTGGTTTTAAGTTTTGTTTCTGTGAGATTTGAACAAAACTGAATTAAACACATTATAATGTCAAACAGCTGATGTGGATCTAGAGTCGTTATGTTTATATGTCGTAAAGTTGAGTTTATTTATGCAGATTAGTGCAGATAGTAATAATAATGATGATCATTTTAATATAAAAACGTTAATGATTAATCGATAATCGATCGTTAATTCTTCCGACGATCGATTAAGAACATTTCATCGAATGCCCGTCACTAGTCCTGACTAAACAATGAAAAAGTGAAGCTGCCAGACATAAAATGTAATAAAAAAAACACATCTAAAACAAAAGCAATGCAGCTTTAGTCCAAGCATGAGGTAAAATGATAAAATATGTTTATTTTGTAAATCCAAATGAGCTTAAACGGGACGATCAGAGTCGACAAAAGAGCCGGATGTGGCCCAGGAGCTGGACAGTGTGGATTGTCTGATCTAAATATGGTCACTTCAATGACAAACATGACCAAAAAACATTTAAACAGTATCAAAAAAAGACATTTCAGTTATAATTTTATTTTGTAGATTAAAATTAACGTCTAAACTCAAAAGAGCTGTGAAAAGAAAACCCTGATTCTGAAGTAGAGGTTGTGTTGGAGACCGTGGTGCTCCTCTCGGCCTGCACAGCTCTTCACAACATCTCAGTGTGATGTTTGAGGCTGACTGAGCTCTTTCTTCTTCTGTAGTGAAACTGTCGGAGGAGGTGGACACAGAGGCAGACGTCTTCTACTCCATCACGTGCGGAGACGCCAAAGCCACTCTGATCTGGAAGAAGTTTGTGTGTCCTGGGATCAATGTGAAGTGTGTGCAGGTACAACTCTGGACCTCTGCTCCTCTGCTCCTCTGCTCCTCTGCTCCTCTGCTGCTCCTCTGTTCACCTCTGCTCCTCTGCTCCTCTGCTCCTCTGCTCCTCTGCTCCTCTGCTGCTCCTCTGCTCCTCTGCTCTCTGCTCCTCTGCTGCTCCTCTGCTGCTCCTCTGCTCCTCTGCTCCTCTGCTCCTCTGCTTCCTCTGCTCTCTCCTCTGCTCCTCTGCTCCTCTGCTCCTCTGCTCCTCTGCTCCTCTGTTCCTCCTCTGCTCTCCTCTGTCTCCTCTGTTCCTCTGTTCCTCTGCTCTCTCCTCTGCTCCTCTGCTCCTCTGCTCCTCTGCTCCTCTGCTCCTCTGCTCCTCTGCTCCTCTGCTCCTCTGTTCCTCTGCTCCTCTGCTCCTCTGCTCCTCTGCTCCTCTGCTCCTCTGCTCCTCTGTTCCTCTGCTCCTCTGCTCCTCTGCTCCTCTGCTCTTCTGCTCCTCTGCTCCTCTGGACCTCTGCTCCTCTGCTCCTCTGCTCTTCTGCTCCTCTGCTCCTCTGTTCCTCTGCTCCTCTGCTCCTCTGGACCTCTGCTCCTCTGCTCTTCTGCTCCTCTGGACCTCTGCTCCTCTGTTCCTCTGCTCCTCTCCTCTGTTCCTCTGCTCCTCTGTTCCTCTGCTCCTCTGTTCCTCTGCTTCCTCTGGACCTCTGCTCCTCTGCTCTTCTGTTCCTCTGCTCCTCTGTTCCTCTGCTCCTCTGTTCCTCTGCTTCTCTGGACCTCTGCTCCTCTGCTCCTCTGCTCCTCTGCTCCTCTGCTCCTCTGCTCCTCTGCTCTTCTGCTCCTCTGCTCCTCTGCTCCTCTGCTCCTCTGCTCTTCTCTACTCCTCTGCTTCTCTACTCCTCTGCTCCTCTGCTCTTCTGCTCCTCTGCTCCTCTGCTCTTCTTCTCTGCTCTGTTGTTAGCCTCCTCTGAGTCTCATTCTGTTCTTTTTGTCTTTCAGTTCAACTCTCAGCTCATCAGTCCTAAAGAGTTTGTGTGTTTAGCGGGGAAGTCGACTCTGAAGGACTGGAAAAGAGCCATCCGCCTCAACGGCACCATGCTCAGGTAACGCCGCTGTAACCACGACGATAAAGACGAAGACGACGATAAAGACAATGACCAATCCCAAACCGCACGATCGTTCTGTCCAGACTCTGTGTCAGAGCACTTTATCGCTCACACTGTCCTTCTCTGAACAGAAATGGGAGTTTAAGGTTTAATCTGTTATTTACAGCTCCAACTTCAGACTCAAACAAAACAAAGAAAATCAGGGGCTGCAAAGTGAAAAAGAAAAACGTGCAGCGTCAGTGCTCACGTTTTCTTCCTTGATTTTTTTATTTATTTATTTTTTTTTTTAAATACATTAGACTCGGCGTTTATTTGGAACCAGTGATTTATTTATGAAAATATACACCTGCACTTGGTTTAGTCCTGGTTTAGTTCTGCTTTAGTGCTGGTTTCACACCTGGTTTATTCCTGGTTTAGTCCTGATGAAATCGTGTTTTAGTCCTGGTTTTAGTTCTTGTTTAGTTCTAATTTTAGTTCTAGTTTAGTCCTGGTTAAATCCTGTTTTAGTGCCGGTTTAGACCTGGTTTAGTCCTGGTTAAATCCTGTTTTAGTGCCGGTTTAGACCTGGTTTAGTCCTGGTTTTAGTCCTGGATTAGACCTGGTTTTAGTTCTTGTTTAGTTCAAGTTTAGTCCTGGCTTTAGTCCTTGTTTAGTCCTGGTTTAGTCCTTGTTCAGTCCTGGTTTTAGTCCTGGTTTAGTCCTGGTTTAGTCCTTGTTCAGTCCTGGTTTTAGTCCTGGTTTAGTCCTGGCTTAGTTCTGGCTTAGTCCTGGTTTTAGTCCTGGTTTAGTCCTGATGAAATCCTGGTTAAATCCTGGGTTAGTCCTGGTTTTAGTCCTTGGTTAAATCCTGTTTTAGTCCTGGTTTAGTCCTGGTTTAGTCCCGGTGTTTCCAGTAGACCCGGCGGATAAATGAAACCCGGATATTATTTGGTATTTTACGCTGCTCGTACCTGAGGTTTGGTCAGAACTGAAGAAACCACTTACACAGACATATTCACGATAAAAACAAACTTAGTCCAGCTGAATCACCTTTTTGCTTCGCGTCCCGCAGGAAGATCATGGACTCCGGAGAGCTGGACTTTTACCAACACTCCAAAGTCTGCTCCAACACCTGCCGCAGTACCAAGATCGACCTGGTGGGGGCCAAAGTGTCCCTGAGTGTGGACGGGGCCTCGGAGCTGCTGTCCACCGCCACCACCCCGGCCCCGGACTGTACGCGCCAAACTTTCACCATCACTAACTCTTTTTTTGGTTAAACTATAAACTTAATTCATTGACGATTACTGTTAGTCTGTGTCCGAATGTCTCCCCCAGCCCCTCACCCCTCGTTCACTCTATAGGCGAGTTTCAGCTGACGTCATTGTTATTAAAAGCCCGCGTTGCTGCTGGGAAATATTTTGGTCGGAGGCAAGAAACACGGTAGCGTCAAACACAGTGAGTAACCTCGCGTATTTATCCCCGATAATGGTAAATTCCTGCTGCATTATCGGACGCACAAATAGGCGACGTTCAGACTGCAGGGCTTAACGCTCAATTCAGATTCTATGTTATTAGGTTATTTTTTTCAGACCTGGAGTGTTATTTCATACCTGACAGTTTGGACTGTTCACTAGCGTCTTCCTCAGAGTCACGTGATGTTTCTGTGACGTGTCTGGTCAGATGATTTAAACAGGTTTTGGCGCCGTCTTCCTACAGGTCGAAACTGTCAGGTATGAAATAACACTCCAGGTCTGAAAAAAAGAACCTAATAACATAGAATACTGGAAGACCGAATGAATCTCATTGACTCAATTCCAATTTTTTTGTGAAATCCGATGTTTTTTCGAGGTCGTTCACATTTCCAGTTAAATGTGACTTGTATGTGACTCCAGTGTGAACATTAAACGGTCCAAAAGTGTCCCACATGTGACACTGGAGACACGACGACGTCAACCGCAGCGAGCGTCTCTGTGTTTACACAAGTTGTCCAAACATGGACGCAGCATCGAGCACCTGGAGATTTTAAAGTTCCTCTCGTACCGGAGCCAGAACATGAACAACTGACTTGTTTTAAGGAGGAGATTGAGAAGGAGAAGGACGAGGTTTTTGGTCGTGGTGTTTTGTGGTGAGTGGAGATGTGCTTCACTTCAGTCACACGGAGTTTATTAACAATTTTCTCCTACTTCAGCGCAGAATAGTGACGTTTGTGTCGTGTAGATGGATGAATGCACTTTGGCCGTTCACACTGAAGTCACATGTCACATGCTTAATGCTCAATTTGTGTTTTTTTTTTAAATCAGATTTTTTTTTGCTAGGTCGTTTACATTTCCAGTTAAATGTGACTTGTGTGTGATCTCCTTAAATGTCCCAAAAGTGTCCCCCATGAGCATCAGAGGACACGACGACGTCACACACAGCGAGTGGGCTCAGTGTTTATGGAAGTCTCCTAAAATCTGGGCTTGTCTCCCAAAATCCAGTCCAGTTTGTTTGAGTTTATAGTTTCCTTGTATTTGTGTTGCAAGCTTTTTATTTTTCATTGACATTGGAGCCAGGACGTCTGTAGCCGCGCTCGGACATTTCTTCGGCGATCATTTTAAAAACCGTCCGGTTCAGATAAGACTCCTCCAATAGGAGGGTTTCAGTCACGTGATCACGATGATGCGCGAATTTCAGGTGGAGGGCAGAAACTGAAGACAAACACGACAAACAAACACGGCTCTGGAGAACACAGATATGGAGAAGAGTTCTTATTGTCAGGATTTAGAGCCAGGAGCGAGGCAAAAGTACGAGCAGTTAGTCGACAAATATATCGGGCGTGACCCTGATCTTATTGAAAATGAGAGAATTTTCAGCCGAAGTAAAAGATTTGCCGACAATCGAGGCAGAGGAGATCACGAACTATTGAGCTCTTCAGACATCGTTCTACACCAGACAACAGATGAAGATGTACAAAAGTTTGGAGGCATAGAACTTTTTTTGTCAGTGGATGGATCCTCAACCTCGGTGCAAAACGCCTAAATGATCATTATGTTTTGGTCTTGGCCGGGGTGAGTGTTTCTCTTATTTTATGCGTATCGACGTTATGGGAAAAACTGCAGTGTATCGGCAGTGACCTCGATCTGAACTATTTAATGTCAACAAACGTCGTTAGTCGTTAATGATTCGTTTATGTTTAGGTAAACCACAAAAAACAGTTTATCTTTGTAACAAACCTTTGTTGAAGTGTCACTGCAGACACGAGCATTAGTGAATTCTGCTCCTCCCGACCGCAAACAGGTTTGTAATCCACTTTTTACAGCGTTGTTCTGTCAGCTTTTCCCATTTCTGACCTTTGTGGACGACTATATTCGGTTCTCTAAAAAAATCTCTTTTCCTTCTCTCGGTTAGAACGATTGGCACAGCCGTAAACTACACAACACATCGGCATTTTCCTCCAGTCAGTTCACTTCCTGCCCTCCATCTGATTTTGCGCGCTGACAAACGAAGCCCTGTGACGTCACGTGAAACCCAGATATTTGTCCTGAACACATCGATCCCCACAAATATGAATAAACTCTCTAACCTCACTTTCCCTCCAGTGACGAGACTCTGAGTTTGACGTGTCGGTGGATGAATGTGACCTGCCCGTTCAGACTAAAGTCACAAGTCAAAAGATCAGATCTGTTTGGGTTTTAGGAGCACAGATCCAAGTGTCCTGGGTCACATTTGAAAAAAACAGATCTGTGTGGTTCAGACTGTCATTAAAAGATCAGATCGGCTTTGGGTCACATCAGGCTAAAGTCTAAAACTGATACATATCTGATCCCCCTGCTGGAGATAGTGTGGACATTCGGACACAGCCTTAGTTATAATTATAGTTCACTGATTTAAAACTGTAAAACTGTAAAAGTGAAAATCTGCCCCGCTCTAATTCTGCCCTCGTCTGTGTTTAGTGAACGGAATGACTCTGTCCTTCTCAGAGTCCCCAGACGAAGCCTCAGAGTGGGTCACCGCCATTGGGGGTAAGGCTGAACTCTGGACTCATGAGGGACTCTTGGGGGACTCTTGGTGGACTCGTGGTGGACTCTTGGGGGACTACGTGGGGACTCTTGGGGACTCTTGAGGGACTCTTGGTTGGGGGACTCTTGGATTCTTGGGGAACTCTTGGTGGATTCTTGGGTGACTCATTGTGGACACCTGGGGGACACTTGGTGGACTCCTGGGAGACTCTTGTAGGACTCTTGGTGCACTTTTGGGGGCCTCCTCAGGGACTCTTAGGGGACTCCTTGGGTACTCTTGTCAGACTCTTGGTTAGTGGACTTTTGGTGGACTCTTCTAGGACTCTTGGTGGACTCATGGCGGACTCATGGCGGACTCATGGCGGACTCATAGCGGACTCTTGGTGGACTCTTGGTGGACTCATGGCGGACTCATAGCGGACTCTTGGTGGACTCTTGGTGGACTCTTTTAGGACTCATGGTGGACTCTTGGTGCACTCTTGGCTGGGGGACTTTTGGTTAGTGGACTCTTCTAGGATTCTTGGTGGACTCATGGCGGACTCTTGGTGGACTCTTGGTGGACTCTTGGACTCTGGTGGACTCATGGTGGACTCATGGTGGACTCTTGGTGGACTCTTGGTGGACTCTGGTCTTGGTGGACTCTGGGACTCTTGTGGACTCTTGGTGGACTCTGGTGGACTCATGGACTCGGACTCTTGGTGGACTCTTGGTTGACTCTTGGTGGACTCTTGGTGGACTCTTGGTGGACTCATGGTGGACTCTGGTGGACTCATGGTGGACTCATGGTGGACTCTTGGTGGACTCTTGGTGGACTCTGGTGGACTCTTGGTGGACTCATGGTGGACTCTTGGTGGACTCTTGGTGGACTCATGGTGGACTCATGGTGGACTCTTGGTGGACTCTTGGTGGACTCTTGGTGGACTCTTGGTGGACTCATGGTGGACTCATGGTGGACTCTTGGACTCTTGGTGGACTCTTGGTGGACTCTTGGTGGACTCTTGGTGGACTCATGGTGGACTCATGGTGGACTCTTGGTGGACTCATGGTGGACTCTTGGTGGACTCATGGTGGACTCTTGGTGGACTCTTGGTGGACTCATGGTGGACTCATGGTGGACTCTTGGTGGACTCTTGGTGGACTCTTGGTGGACTCATGGTGGACTCTTGGTGGACTCTTGGTGCACTCTTGGCTGGGGGAGTTTTGGTTAGTGGACTCTTGGTTGGTGGACTCTCGTAGGACTTTTGGGGGACCCCGTTTTGAAGTTCTTGATGCTGACTTCTGTGTTGTTTTGCAGAGGACTCGGTGACCTTCTGGAAAGCGGTGAAGGAGGCGGGGATGCTGGACGAGGTGGTCCAGGACTTTGAGAAGGAGCTCCAGGACGTTCTGAAGGGGCTGGAGGAAAGAGCCAACGACCCTCCGCTGCAGGTCAAAGGTCAGACTACAACAACAAAAACACCAACAACAAAAACAAAAACAACAAAAACAACACCTGAGCCTCACTCTTGATCCTCTTGTTCCCTTGTGGTCAGGGTTGGTTGGACAGGAACATGTTTTAGTTTGAAGCCCATTAAAGGCTCATTTCTTCTCCACTTTCGTCCGTAAACAGATCGCTGCATTTATACTTCCAAACATTTCTAATGTCAAAGCTGTTTTCTGTCAAACCTTCTAGACCAGCAGAATATGTTTTACATAATCATGCATAACTTTCCAACCATAAAAAGCGGAGAAAAGCAGATTTCCGAGCAGATTTCCGGCATTATCCTACATCACAACGCTGCCTGATGATGTAGAGAAAACGAGTGTCCAATAGGTTTTGTTTTCCAACAAACTCATGCGCTCCGTCCATTTTGATTAGGCCAAACTTTGTCAAAGAGTGTAGTGAGTCAAAATGGTCGATGCTCTGAGCGTCTGTGTTTGTAACAATTGAAAAAGTCGCTCTAAGTGCAGATATTTCTCAAATAAATGGCAAGTTACGCATCTTGCACATCTGTTACTATTTTTATTTTCAGGTTTGTTTGAGTCCAAATGTTCAAATCCAAATGTAATAAACCTCATAGAAATGCAGGAAGTGATGTGGCTCTGTGACCTGGACCTGACTCCAGCTGTTTCCATGACCTGCACCAGTCAAGTCATGTGGACCTTTGCACTTTTTTTGTTTTGAGGCAATAAGGAGATTTTTAGTTTTACTTACAGACTTGATATCTTGACCTTTTGTAGCTAAGGCCCTAAATTAAGCATTTTTTAATGTTTATACTTGTTTGCTGTGTGTTTTCTATGAAAGAGTGTGAATTTTATTTATTTATTTTTTTTTTTTTCATGTGTATTTCTGGTCCTGTAGTTTTTATTACAGCCACATGACACAACTACAGCAGCAGATGTGAAATTACAGGTTGTAGTGGAAAAAAAGGATGTATAACACTTCATTAGGCAATGAAAGGGGGAGATTTAAACGCAAATTTAAGAAAGAAATCCAGGCGAGGACAAATGTACTAAAATAGATCTTGAAGAGTTTCAAACCTCCACCAGAGGGCGCTAAAAGTCAGCGTGAGAATTGACCAAAGGATGAAACAGAGCAACAAATAAACAAACAGAGCGGCGCCCACGGCAGGTTTTAGATCACAACTGTTGAGAACAGGATAAATAATAAAACTTAATGAAACTGTGGCCATGTTTACGTGATTTTTTTATTTCCAAATTAATTATTCTGATTTAAAATATTTGAAATTAAAATATTCTCCTTGGAGTTTCTGAATTGTTGTTAAATGTTTTTTATTTAATACGTCTGAGCGTCTGGGTGTGGGGAAGTTTTTGATTGGACAGAAACACCAACAGATTTACGTCGACCGGAGGAAAACACAAACTTCAAGTGTTTACATGGACTTTTTAAAGCAGAATAAATTTTTATTCAGAATTAAATTATTTTTATTTGGAAGTAACGCTCTCATGTAAACGTGGCAAGTATAGTGTAGTATAGAATAGAATAGTATAATAGAGTATAGTATAGTATAGACTTTGTGTTTGGCCTGGAGCTGCGTCTGCGTCTGGCACCACACTTTGGGAACCCCCGCTCTGTTGCCTGGTGAGACGTTTGTGGAAAGCTTTCACATTTTCCCAGAACAGACCTGCCCCTGCGCCGTGCTCCTCTGTGACATCAGTTTGCTCTAAACAATTCCAGCGTGATGATTGTGACCGGAAACCTCCCGGTGAGACGGAGCAGACTCGCTCCAGTGCAAAAGTAAACAGGCCGCTGTCCTGCGCGATGATGCAGATCTGTGACGGAGACGAGGAGCTTTTCCACCTCGTGTGCTGTGTTTGAAGGACGACTCTTCAAACACACATCTCACAGACGTGTCGTGTTGACTGAAGAGACCCGAGTGTGAGACTGACTCCAGGTTGTGTGGGGGATAGAACTGTTTCTGAAACACATTTACAAACATTCAAAATCCAACATCCCACGCTTTTTAGGTGAATTATTTAAAGGATCCAATCCAATTTTATTTGTATAACACATTTTATCAACACAAAGTCTCCAAAGTGCTGCACAGAGTAGCACAATATAAATGTACATGTTAAATAAAATAAATAAATAATCAAGTGAGTAAAAACAAAAAAGATACTAAAATTTGCAAATAAAATCAATAAAAGACAGTCAGAGGAGCACATGATTCTTACGCTGTGTTAAAAGCCGGAGAGTAAAAATTTGTTTTTAAACGAGTCACTTCAAGTCACCCCAGCAAGTCAGTCACGGTGTCACCCCAGGAGAGCCCTCTGAGTCAGGTGTCACCCCAGGTCACCCGGCAGAGTTTCACCCCAGTCACCCAGAGTTTTGGGGTCACCCAGGGTCACCCCACCCCAGTCAGTCAGTCACCCCACCCCAGGTCAGTCCCCAGAGTCACCCCAGTCCCCCCAGAGTCAGGGTCACCCCAGAGTCACCCCACCCCAGGGTCACCCCAGAGTCACCCCAGAGTCACCCCCACCCCAGAGTCACCCCAGGGTCACCCCAGAGTCAGGGTCACCCCAGAGCACCCAGGGTCACCCCAGGGTCACCCCAGGGTCACCCCAGAGTCACCCCTCAGGGTCACCCCAGGGTCACCCCAGAGTCACCTCGGCTTTTGAGACGAGTTGGAGCCCTCAGACCTCAGAGCGTGTGAAGGAGACTCTCTGTCAGAGTTTACTTTTTTTATTTTAAAGTTTTCATCTCTCGAGGCAGAAGTGGAGTAACAAGTCACGTTTCGAAAGTGTTGTGGTTTTATTTTCTGTTTTGACCAGTTAAACATTGACGTGTGTGTGTTAAATTTGCGACAGAAAACCTACATTAGATGATTGAATAGTTTGGATTTAATATTTGATTTTATCGTTATCATTTTCATTTCAGTTTCCAAGTGTAGAAAACGTTGTAACTTTGTTTAGAAAGGTGCTGTATAAATAAAATATCACTAGATTATAAAAGGAAATTCACACTGCAGCCTGTGATAAAAGTGTTAAACTTTTTATATTTAACACAATTTAATACAAAGATTTCAGTGTTTCCAGTCGTTTCTTTCTCTTCTTTAGTTGGAGCCTTATTTGATAGAAGATATGAGTCTGTGGAAATGAGCTCTGTTCCACATTGTGATGTCATCATGTGGTAATACGGGAAGGAAGTGCTCCACTGTGTTTTTAAACTCCAAACACTTTCACTACAATCATTTGGATTATTTCAGTCCTCCAAGAGTCTGGATGTGTTGTTGAACTTGTTGGAGTCCACGGTTTGTTAGGATCTTCTACGTTTGCTCTGCGGATGTTTGAAAGTCGTTTAATTCACCGTTAGTGGTTCTTTTCACTCAGAATATGAAAAAGACATTTTCCTTCTTCCGTGCTTCTGTTTGTGCATCCGATAATGCAGCAGGAATTTAACATTATCGGGGATAAATACGCGAGGTTACTCACTGTGTTTGACGCTACCGTGTTTCTTGCCTCCGACCAAAATATTTCCCAGCAGCAACGCGGACTTTTAATAACAATGACGTCAGCTGAAACTCGCCTGTAAAGTGTTACTCAAACATGTGAATGAAACAAACACAACTTTTACCATGTAGACGTAGACAGAACCATGATGACACTGTTTTATAAAACATTTATGGAATCAGTTTTAACGTTTTCTTTGGTCTCGTGGTTTGGAGCATTTCTGCTAAAAACACAAACTCCCTGAATCAGTCGGTTAAATGGGCGAGTTTGGTGATTGTTCATCCTCAGAGTCTCTGGACTCTCTGGACTCAGGACAGTTACAGAGAATATCCCAGAGGATTATAAGAGACGAGCAACATCCACTAAACTCAGAGTTTCAGCTGCTTCCCTCTGGTCAGAGTTTTTTAGTCCCAAGATCTAGAACGAATTGTTTTAAAAGGAGCTTCGTTCCGGCTGCTGTCGCACTTATGAATAAATTGTAATTTATTTATCTAAGATTGTGTGTTTTTAACATATTTAATATTTATTGTGATTTTAGCCAAGCGTGATGGATGATTTTAATTGGTTGTTTATGGAACAAACCATTCTGCACTGGAGCATCTGTAACACTTTATTTAGTTTGTTTGTTTTGTGGATATGTGAAATGTGGAACCTGCCTCTCAAATCTGCAAAGCAAATTTACCTACGGGTACGAATAAAGCGACTGGACCTAACCTAACCTAACTTCAGGTCATTTTTTGATGAGGGAACAACATTATAAATCGTCTTAAAGCTCAAAGAGTCAGTTCTGTGTAGGGGTGTGCAAAAATATCGGAATATCGATATATTATATCGTTTAATGTGATGATACAGTATCGATATCGTGGGCTGCTGTATCGATATATCACTAAGAGGATTTTTAGGTGTGTTTTACTAAATTATTTTGTTACAGTGCTACAGTTTTGTTGTTTGACATTTTTACTGTTTTGATGATTAAATTGTTTGTGTTTCATATGAACTTTGCACAAGAAGTGGTTTAACAAAGACTTTTAGCGTCACAGCCATGATTTAGACTTTATTTTTTATTAAACCGTATCGAATCGATTTGAAATATATCATATCGAATCGAAAGTGCACTGTATCGAGATATGTATCGTATCATGGCCTGTGTATCGAGATATGTATCGTATCGGCAGCTTCTTAATGATCCCCAGCCCTAGTTCTGTGTGATCTCGAACCTTTAACCAAACTCCCGTGTCTGTGTGTCTGTGCAGATGCTGTGCTGCTGAATAACATTGTGCAGAACTTTGGGATGTTGGACCTGGTGAAGAAAGTGCTGGCCAGTCACAAGAGCCAGATGGACCGGTACCGGGAGCAGTACACGCGCAGCCTGGCAGGTGAGGGCGCTGTGGGACGCACCTGTCACTGACCCCCCCCCCACCCTCCGCGCATCATTAGACCGACTCACGCTCCAGAATCATAATCAGACTCGGCTTTAATCAGACGAGTCGAAAACTTTTCTGGCAGCGTTTGATCGAGTGTGTCTCCATGGTAACTGCTGATCGTTCCGCCAGAGGTGCACGTAGAGCACCCCCGGCGTGATGTCATTGCTTTGTTTTTTAGCACAATCATCAAACCAAAATGAAATCACATTTTAGTCTTTTTGATAAAAAGCTGCACAATGTGGCTTCAAAATAATAATGAAACTGTCGTGTTAATATAATGAACAGGGGTGGGACTTGATAAAAAAAAAAATCTAATAATCCTGATCCCGTCAAATCCGTGTGTCATTTGTTCATTCATTTTTCAATATAAAATCAAAAATAAGAAAATGAATAAACAACTATTTTCTTCATTATTTGTCTTCAAAACCAAAATGAAAACAACAGATAATGATTCGTGTTTTCAGTTTTTAATTTTGTGTTTAAATGGAAAATGGAAAAAACAGATAACGACCGTTTCCCGTTTACGTGACTCCGTGACTGTGATGCCGGAATTTTGCACCGCATACGGACTGAACCAGGACTGATCCACGTCCGGGACCAGAGCGGGACTGAGACCCAGACCAGACTAGGACCAGAGGGGGACCAGACCGCTCTGGTCCTGGTCTGGTCCTGGTTTTGGATCAGTCCTGGTTCAGTCTGTATGTGGCACAAAACTCCGGCATCACAGTCACGGAGTCACGTAAACGGGAAACGGTCGTTATCTGTTTTTTTCCATTTTTCATTTAAACACAAACTCGAAAACTGAAAAAACAAATCATTATCTGTTTTTTTCATTTTGGTTTTGGAGACAAATAATGAAGAAAATAGTTGTTTATTCATTTTCTTATTTTTGGTTTTATATTGAAAAACAAATGAACGAATGACACACAGATTCCGTCAGATCTCAGAAGCTCAGCAGGACGGGTCTGGTCTGGACTTGGATGGAGACTCTGGGAAAATCAGGAGCCGCAGGAGGCACCAGTCATAAAAACTGTTGTTGTGTCCTTAGGCAAGACACTTCACCCACATTGCCTAGTATGAAAGTGGCGTGAGCGTGGGTGATGGTGTTGGTCGGAGGGACTGATGGTGCAGATTGGCAGCCTCACTTCCATCAGTCTGTCCCAGGGCAGCTGTGGCTACAGTAGTAGTTTACACCAGCGGGTCTGGAGTGACTGAATAATTCTCTGTAAAACGTCTTTGAGTGTCCAGAAAAGAAAAGCGCTGTATAAAACTGATGCATTATTAATTACCAGCTTTGTAATTAATTTATCTCAATTAATCACATAACACGGTGAAGAAAATCCTGGAAAAGTCATGGAATTTTAGTATGTCTTCCACGCAGCTCCAGTGTTCTGTTAAGTTCATGAGGCTGTTCTGATTATTTGTGAAAGTCTGTGTCTTTTGTTTAGCCTGATTCATCAGACGGTTTCAATTCGTAGAAACCGTGTGACCTGCAGCATTAGGATTCGTTCACTCGATGGTAGACGGGGACTTTTTTTTTATTTAACCAATCGCTGCTGTTTGGTCGTGGCGTATGTAATGCATCGCTAACGGGGATAACTGCTATGTTAAACTTTTCCCAAATCCCATAGGAAGAAGAACAATAACGTCTTTCCCCGAGATAAAATTCACCAAACATTCTCTTTGTTCCGGTTTTAAATCCTCGATCTGGGGAATCGTTTCCAACACAGAACATCTGAATCTTCTGTGATTGGCCGGTGCCCAAACTCGCACTTCCGGAGTTTTTGTAAACCGTCCAGTGTATTTTGATTCCTGATCTAGTCACTGGAGAGAAATGAATCTGAGCAGAGGCCTGGATACCTTTTGTTTAAGAGACGACAATAAATGCACTGAAAGGATTTAGAATGTTCAAAACTATAATCCCAAACCATAAGATGAGTGGAAATAGTTCACATTTCAGATTTAGAACTAAAAGTCTGATCAAATTTACACATGTAGGTGCTGGAAAGTCATGGAAAATTCACTTTAGTCATGAAAAAGTCATGGAGAAGTTTTGAAATTTTGTCAGTGAAAAAGAGTTGGAACAATATTTGCCCCAAAAGCAACATTTATTTTTTCTAAATGAATTTTAGTGGACGACTTCATCAAATAAAACACACAGACACGACTTTTAAACTCGAGCTCTTTTAATGTCTGGAAAAATATCTAGAAAAAATAATTAATTAATTGCTTTTTATTTCAAAATCGTCGACAAAGGTAAAATCTGTGTCCAAAACTGCAGAGACTAAAGTTCAAGTGTTATTTTACCTGAAGTCGTTTCCTTCTGAGCGTCGTGTTTCTGTTCTCGCTCTCACAGGTTTTGCATTTTAATGGTGTCGTCGGGTCGAGCCGCGTCTGTGATACGAAACTCTTTTCTGCACAGATGAAGAAAAAAAAGAGGTCGAGCTTCACCGGGTCATAAAAAAGTCAAAAACAGCAGCTCAGGTCTCCGAGGGTTAAACTTGTAAAGTGAACAGAAAGTTACACACACTGAGAAATGGAAAAGTGACAAAATGGTTCATATTTTTAATGCACTGTTTCTTTGTAATTAATTAATCATAATTAATGCATTAATGTCCCACCCCTAATAACTCAACAACACCTGTGGAGACCAGCGGGACTCGAACCCCCAACCTCTGCCCAGCGCTTTTCACAACCTTGCACTGTGTCTTTTACACCGTGACCTGTGTTTTGTGTTTTTGGATGTCGTCTGTTTGTGTTTGTGTTTTGTGTTTTTGGATGTTGTCTGTTTGTGTTGTGTGTTTTGTGTTTGTGTTTTGTGTTTTTGGATGTCGTCTGTGTGTGTGTTTTGTGTTTGTGTGTGTGTTTTTGGATGTCGTCTGTGTGTGTTTCTCTGATTGGTCCAGAGGAAGTGATGTGAGGAGAATTGTAGATCTAATATGTGGAAGTGTAGACAGAGTCTGTGCTCCGTGTGCTCACAGCTGTATCCTGTCATTAACCCGGTGTGTGTGTGTGTGTGTGTGTGTGTGTTGTGTGTGTTTGGTGTGTGTGTGTGTGTGTGTGTGTCCACAGCTCTGGAGCAGCAGTGTGACGAGCATCGGAAGCGGGCCAAAGAGCTGAAGAGCCGCTCGCAGCATCTGAACAACGTGCTGATGACCCTGACCCCGGTGCCCTCGCCCCCGGTCGCCAAACGGCCCCGTCTGACCCGGGCGGTGTCGGGGCCGGCGGCCGTGGGGGGGTCGCCGCAGCAGATCAGCCTTCCTCTGAGCCAGCTGAGCGGACTGCCTCTCGGCAAAGTGCTGACGGTGGCGGGGGCCCAGGCCGGCTCGGCTCTGGGGGGCTACACTCTGCTCACCTCGCCGCTGCCCGCCGGCGACCTGAGCGCCGACGCCTCCAACCTCACGCTGCTCCAGGACGGCGTGGTCAAAGTACTGGGGCCGCAGTTTCAGCTGCTCACTCTGCCCACCGCGCTGCAGGGCCCCACTATGGAGGCTCTGTCCACAGAGGCCCCGGGCGCCACCGCCGAGGGCCCCGAGCCCGAGGGACCCGAGGGACCTGAGGGACCTGAGGGCCCCTCACAGGACCTGGCACAAGAAAGCCCTGCTCAAGAGGAGGCCCCTGAGCAGGCCACAGAGGAACCACCTCTGTCCACCACAGACTGACCGGACTCACACATGTGTGTCTGAGTGTGTGTGTCTGAGTGTGTGTGTCTGAGTTTACTGTGTGTGTGTGTGTGTGTGTGTGTGTGTGTGTGTGTGTCTGAGTGTGTGTGTGTGTGTGTGTCTGAGTTTACATGTGTGTGTGTGTGTGTGTGTGTCTGAGTGTGTGTATGTGCGTGTGTGTCTGAGTTTACATGTGTGTAATGTGTGTGTGTGTGTGTGTGTGTGTGTGTATAGGTGCACGTGTGTGTGTCTCTTTGTTTGTGTATGTGTGTGTGTGTATGTGTGTGTGTGTGTGTGTGTGTGTGTGTACTCTATTACCTACATTAAAGCTTCTTTCTGGACTGTGTTTATTGATCCTCTTGATGTTTTTCTTATTTATTGATTTGATTTGTAAAGTGACAGCAGCTCATGATCCTGATGATTAATGAACATTTCAAGTGTAAATATGTAAAGTTTACAGCAGCGCGGCTCATCTCCATCTTCAGTCCCTCGGCAGATTGATGTGAAATCATCTACAGGACAATCTACACACACAAGAGTGAGCCACAGAGTGAGCCACAGAGTGAGCCACAGAGGGAGCCACAGAGGGAGCCACAGAGGGAGCCACAGACAGCAGAGGGAGCCACAGAGGGAGCCACAGGCAGGGGGAGCAGGAGGGAATCCAGGGTTTATAATGTGGACTAAACCTGAGTTGGCTCACAAGTGTCTTTATGTGGTGTGTGTGTTTGTGTGTGTGTGTTTGTGTGTGTGTGTGTTTGTTGTACAAATGTCAGAAAGTCAAATAAATTATAAATAGGTGGATTGCAGATATTTATTGTCAGTGCAGACAGATACATGACGGCACAGGCTGATGACATCACCGAACACACCACAGACCCTCCAGCGGGCGTCTACGGCAGGGGCGTCTACGGCAGGGGCGTCTACGGCAGGGCGTCTACGGCAGGGGCGTCTACGGCAGGGGCACACAGCTCCCGTCACAGCAGGAGGTCAGGTTTCTGCAGAGCTGAGGTGCTGCTGCTGCTGTTGGATGTTTTTGTTCCTTTAAATAAAATCAGGGCTGATGTGTCCGGAGAGTGACGTCTGGAAACACGACGCACAGAGGTGCACAGAGACGCACAGAGCCCACATTTTGTGTTTATTATGATGTTTATTATGATGTAATGATGATAATATGTTTGAGAGTTTTGGCCCCGTGTCCCTCAGAGCTGCGCATGAGTCTGGAGAGACTCGCGCTCCCCCGCGGTCTCTCCACTAGAGGGCGCCAGTGGATCATTTATTCAGCCGTAAAGAAGCCGGACTCCGCAGCCTGAGGCCCCGCGCTCTGAGCAGGTAGGACCTGAGGCCCTGACCCGAGCTCACGCGTCTTTTTTAAATGACTTGACGCAGAAACTGTCAGTGTTCAGCGGATTCTGCGCATCAGAAAATTTTCACAGTGTTTTGGCCGCGCGCGCGTCTCCACGGTTTTTCTTCCGTTACTAAATAAATAAAACCAGGATCCACACTGAAAACGTTATGATTGTTTTTAATTAGTTTAATGTTTTAATTGGACACTCTTGTCTCTTGAGCTTGTGCCGCTGAAGAGTCAAACCGAAGTTTGGCTCTGCGCCCTGCGCGCGCGCGGAGACGCCCGTGGAGCAACTGAAATAACGATGCAGTTTCAGAGCGCGAGGTGCGCGCTGTGGAAGCGCATAGTTACTTTACGACACAGGAGGTTTCCACGCGCCTCTGTGCGCGTGTGTGTGTGTGTGTGTGTGCGCGCGCGTGGTGCGTGTGTGCGCATCTGT
This sequence comes from Boleophthalmus pectinirostris, assembly GCF_026225935.1. Lineage (NCBI taxonomy): Eukaryota > Metazoa > Chordata > Actinopteri > Gobiiformes > Gobiidae > Boleophthalmus > Boleophthalmus pectinirostris. The sequence goes on along the minus strand of NW_026571515.1, from coordinate 1,661,081 downwards.
GTGTGTGCGGTGCGGCACAAAGTGACACGGTTGTATGAAAGAAGCTCGTTTATTGAGTGCAGCCGTGAGTCACGAACACAGGACAGGACAAAGGCTGAAGCACAGCGGGGAACATCAGTCCAATAATGTTCAGGTTCTACCGGCTCCGCGCGTACGGCTCCTCTGCGGAGCGCACGGAGATCTTGAAGTGGCGGCGCAGAAAGCCCCCGTAGCGCTTGTCCCATTGGAGGTTGTTGAGTTTAGGTCGAATCCTCCTCATAAAACCCCCGTAGCGCTTCTGGAGCTCTCCCGGCTCCTCGGAGCTCTCCTCCCGGCTCCGCTCCGCGCTCTGCTCCGCGCTCTCCTGCGCGCTCTCCGCGGAGCTGCTCCTCCGGGTCTTGGGGCCAAACTTCCGCAGGAATCCTCCGTAGCGTTTGCTGAGCTCCCGGGAGCCCTGCTCCAGGACAGCGTCCCTCTGCAGCCGCTTTAACAAGTCCTCATATTTCTGCTCCACCGCCGCCTGCAGCACCGCGTTGTCGCGCCACGGACGCAGCGCTTTGTTCTTGTTCCGGTCGATCCTCTTGATGAATCCGCCGTAGCGCTTCACCAGCTGCGCCTCGTGACTCTCCTCCTCCGCCGCCGCCGCGTCCTCGCTCCAGTCCGCCAGGGCGCGTTGCTCTCGGCTCCAGTCCTCCGTGTGTCCGCAGTCACTGAGCTGCTCCGCGCACTGCGCGCTGCACTGCGCACAAACACAAACACGCGCTAATCATTAACTCCAGTAAAAGCCGCGCACGGACTGAGCGCCACACAAACTGCACACAAACTGCACACAAACTGCACACAAACTACACACACAAACTGCACACAAACTACACACACAAACTACACACAAACTGCACACAAACTGCACACAAACTGCACACAAACTACACACACAAACACACAGCTGAGGTTTCCCAGAAGCGGAGACAGCCCGGAGTGAACAGGGACAGAGACAGGAGCAGAGCAGAGACAGAGGAGCAGAGAGACAGAGAGACAGCAGAGACAGCAGAGACAGGAGCAGAGACAGGAGCAGAGACAGGGTTAGAGACAGAAGCAGAGACAGGAGCAGAGACAGGAGCAGAGACAGGAGCAGAGACAGGAGCAGGAGCGGAGACAGACAGAAGTGACAAACATCACTCAGACTTCGACGCATTTTCTCGAGGTTTTAGATTGAGTGAAATTTGGTCCCGAGTCTGATTGAACTTAAATCTGTGTTTTGACCGAGAGAAAGTCACAAAAGTAACAGGAACAGGACCAGTCTGGGTCTGTGGGTCCGTGGGTCTGTGGGTCCGTGGGTCTGTGTCTCCTCTGGGTCCGTGAGTCTGTGAATCTCGCACCTGTTGACGTCTGTGCGGGGCACGCGCGGTGTTATTTTGATCGCATCATTTATTAGAGGTAATGACGTGATCTCGCCCGCGCGCTCGTGATGGATTGTTCAGAGTCTGAGCTCCGGGGAAAGTCTGACTCCACGCGCAGTTTCCTCTCAGCCCGCGTGCCCGTGCGTAACACAGGCGGGCGCGTGCGGATGTAACAGGTGCGGCATTTGACGCTCGCGTCAAACTTTACAAACACATGTTCCGTGCGCGGGACCAGTCCACGCACTGTGCGCGCGTCTGTGTGTATGTGTGTGTGTGTGTGCGCGCGCGCGTGTGTGATCTTACCAGGCTGAACGCGGCTCCGGGCCTCGTGACCAGTGCGCACTTCTCACACTGAGCGGAGCAGAGCGCGCGGACAGAGGGCGGCACACTGAGCACGAGCGCCAGCACGAGCCACTCCATCATCTCCGGTCCGGACACGCGCGAGCGGAGGAACACTGGGATGACACCTGCTGCTGCGGAAACAACGCAAACTCCTGTTTGCGCAGTGCGTAAAAGTGCGCTCTTCAGCACGAGAGCGGCTCCAGATGGCGCGTGCGGCCCCGGCGTTCCTCGGGAGTCGGGCAGATAGTTCCGGTCCGGTTCAGACTGAGGTGCGTGTTCCTCTCAGACCTGCTCCGCCTCCAGCTTTCGTGTCATGTCGTGGGTGCGTCTCAGAGACGTGCTTTTAAGGCGCGAGCCGCGTGCGTGTCACTCTCACCGACCAATGAGACTCGTGAGCCGTCCTCGCGAGCGCAGCGACGCCCACACGCAAGAACAGAGCCGCTCCAGCGTCACGAGCCGCGCTCCGGGCCCCAGAGGCGGGCCTCGGGACAGATCCACGGCCCGGGCCCCGCCGCGGGGTCAGAGTCTCGGCTCCTGTGGAGTCGCGGCTCCGCGGGACTCTGCAGGACGAGGTTTAGACTCTTATGAGTTACACTGACACGTCTGATCAAAGAAACAGTCTTTATGACTGAGCTTTTTGTAAAAGGCAATAACAAAATATGAACCAGAATCCTCTGCGCGCGCACACTGACACGCGCGCACACTGCACGCGCCCAGACCAGGAGACTGGACGTGGAGCGGCCTGTGGACACAGTCACAGACAAATGATGTTGATATGATCTTAATGAGCCTATTTACATATATAAATATATAATAGTATAAATAACAATGTGCTGTGTGAGTGAAATGGAGCGATCAGATCGTCGGTGTAAAGGCTCCGGCACTGTGAGTGGCTCATGAAATGTTGCCTTTTTAAAGCTCTTTGTTGTTGTTTTGTAGGAGTCGTATAAAGAGCCAGAGGACATCAGCATCAGCATCAGCAGCATCAGGAGCTTTGTGTTTGTGTTCACCGCGGACGTGTCCAAGGACCCCCCCCCCCCCCCCCCCCCCCCCCCCCTCCTCCTCTGCGCTCACCAAGGCCGCACCCTCAGGTCTTTTGTGTGAGCGACGATCCGAGGGGCCACTGTGATATTTTACCTTTTCTGAATACAAGTGCAGCCTGTGGGCCTGTTCTCCGGAGACCACGCCGCTGTACGGTCAGTGTGTGTGTGTGTGACCCCTGACCTCTGTCCGGCGCTGTGGTCAGGGGCGATGGAGGGAACAGTGTGTGTGAAGCGCAGGAGGAATCTTACATTAACAAATTCTGTTGCCATGGTTCCTGGAGTCTGCAAACTCTCTTGACGGCGACATATGTCCTTGCTCCTCTGCGTTTGATTAAACGTATTACACAGTGACACAGAACGAGCTCCGTCAGGTCAGGAAACGTTGATGAAAAATAAAAATAAAACACATGACGAAGTTTAACACGGAGTTACAAGAAAAAAAACGACCAAAAAACTGTAAAAGGACACGATCCGGGAAGAGGAAAAACGGTGAGCGTTTGTGAGTCTGGAGCTATTTTCTGATCAAACCCGCACTCGTGTTGCATTTCATTCTCAAACTCTGCAGGTTTCGGCAGCGTTCCACCTTGTGATGTCATCATGTGGTGATGCAGGAAGGGCTCCACTGTGTTTCTAAACTCCACACAGCTTCACTAGAATCATTTGGAGGTTTTCAGTTTCGTTTTCAGTCCTGGAGTTGCCGATCTCGACCGAACTAAAGTCAAACGGAGCTGTTCACTTGAAAACGACCACTTCATGACATCACGAGGTGGAAGAGAGCTCATTTGGGTTGCTGAAACACTGAAATCCTCTGTGTTTGAACTTAAAGTGCCTCTGATCTGAACAGTGGCTCCTTAAACCTGCGTGAAGTCGCCCCCGTCAAACGCACAACTAAACAAAAACTATGTCACTTTTTTGTGCTGCTTTAGTTTTGGAGATATTAACGATTCTTTTACAGATCAAATTGGGGTCAGCAGCCTCCAGGAAGCTTCAAAATGAAATAAAACGACACAAAATGGAGTGAATCGTTTGTGCTGTAAAAGGTTTTGTTTGTGTGATTCTCTTTCTTAAGATCTGAACAGTTTTATTTTGGGTCGATGACGTCAAACAGCCTCAAAACATCAGAAAATTAAACCAAACATTTGTGTTTTGTTTGTGCTGTTTTGTGCTGTGACTGTTTTATTTGTGTGAGTTTATTTCTAAAATCATTCATTACTATTTTTGTGAAGATTATATGAGGTTATTTCCACTCATCTGACGTCAGCGACTTTAACAAAACTGCACAAAACTCATGAAGAGAAACGACCTGAGGCTGCGGAAAAGTCTGGATCAGTCTTAAAAACAACAAAATGTTTTATGGGAAGTGTCTTTCGTTTAGAAGGTGACGGCGTTTTTGTACGGAAGCCGAGAGGGGTCACAACAAACGCAAACGCCGCAACAAATACAAATGCGACAACACGACAAAAAGCCACAACAAACCAAAAAAAGCCACAACGGAAATGACCGCGGGACTCTATTTTAATGCAAACGCCGCAACAAATACAAATGCCGCAACACAAATGCAAATGCCACAACACATTAAAAAGCCGCAACACAAACGCAAAAGCTGCAACATATTAAAAAGCCACAACACAATCGCAAATGCCACAACACATTAAAAAGCCACATTAAAAAGCCGCAACACAAACGCAAAAGCTGCAACATATTAAAAAGCCACAACACAAACGCAAATGCCACAACACATTAAAAAGCCACAACACATCAAAAAGCACACACAAAAAGCAACACATTAAAAAGCCACAACACATCAAAAAGCCGCAACACATTAAAAAGCCACAACACATTAAAAAGCCGCAACACATTAAAAAGCCACAACACATAAAAAGCCACATAAAAAGCACATCAAAAGCAAACATAAAAAGCAACACATTAAAAAGCCACAACACATAAAAAGCAACACATAAAAAGCCACAACACATCAAAAAAGCAACACATTAAAAAGCACATTAAAAAGCAACACATAAACACAACACATCAAAAAGCCGCAACACATTAAAAAGCCACAACACATCAAAAAGCCGCAACACATTAAAAAGCCACAACACATCAAAAAGCCGCAACACATTAAAAAGCCACGCCGGAAGTGACCGCGTAACTCTATTTTCCGATGGACCGATCAGCATCAAATGAAGAAGAAGAACTACAACGTGAAAAGTAAAGGAACGGAGAAGTTGGAAACGTAAGTAAAAGTAATTTATTGTTTTATCGTTATTCGTTTCACGTTCTTCTTCTTCACTTGTCGGTCCGTCGGAAAATAGAGTCCCGCGGTCACTTCCTTTGTGGCCTTTTAATGTGTTGTAGCTTTTTAATGTGTTGTGGCATTTGCGTTTGTGTTGTGGCGTTTGTATTTGTTGCGGCGTTTGCATTAAAATAGAGTCCCGCGGTCACTTCCGTTGTGGCTTTTTGTTGTGTTGTCGCTAAGTAATTTGTACTTTTTTCGTTTCAGTGTTTGCGTTTGTTGTGACCCTCTCGGCTTTTTAGAATTTTAGAAACGAACTCACACAAATGAAATGAAAACAGCCACACATAAAACAGCTCAAACAAAATACAAATGTTTGGCTTAATTTTCTGCTGTTCTGAGGCTTTTTCACATTTTGAGGAGCTGGACGACGTCATCGACCCAAAATAAAACTTCAAATATCTTAAGAACCAGAATCACACAAACCACAAACGAAGCGCAAACGATTGACTCCATTTTGTGTCGTTTTATTTCATTTTGAAGTTTCCTGGAGGCTGCTGACCCCAGTTTGATCTGTAAAAGAATCGTTAATATCTCCAAAACTAAAGCAGCACAAACGAAACTTGTTGCAGCACAAACAATTGTCATCATTTTGGTGTCGTTGTGCGTTTGATGGGGCGACTTCACGGAGCTGCTCCTTAAACTTTCACCTGCACTGATCCTGAATCAGCAGTGTGGGGAGGAACTCGTTATAAAAGTACTGAGTTACTGTGCTGCGTTGTTTTTGTTGTTGTAATGCAGTAATGTGGAATTACAGGGGGAAAAAGGGGAATATTTTCCTGTTTACAAATGTGAGTAACGCTCGTCACATTTGCATTTTTAACCTGGACTCAAGTGGAGGGTTTTTCGTTTTTCTTCAGACAAATTTGCTGAAATTACGGCGATATCAGCAGAAATGAAACACCATCGTTACGGTTCTGAGCGTCGGGTCGGGCCAGAGGTGTGCCCGCGTAGGTTTAGTCCTGGTTTAGTCCTATTTTAGTCCTGGTTCAGTCCTGGTTTAGTCCTGGTTTAATCCTGATTTAGTCCTGATTTAGTCCTGGTTTAGTCCTGGTTCAGTTCTGGTTCGATTCTGGTTTAGACTTGGTTTAGTCCAGATTTTGTCCTGGTTTAGACCTGGTTTAGTCCTAGTTCAGTCCTGGTTTAGTCCTGGTTTAATCCTGGTTTAGTCCTGGTTTAATCCTGGTTTAGTCCTGGTTTAGTTCTGATTTAGACCTGATTTAGACCTGATTTAGTCCTGGTTTAGTCCTGGTTTAGTCCTGGTTTAGACCTGGTTTAGACCTGGTTTAGTCCCGGTTTAGACCTGGTTTAGTCCTGGTTTAGTCCTGGTTTAATCCTGGTTTAGTCCTGGTTTAGACCTGTTTAGTCCTGGTTTAGTCCTGGTTTAGTCCTGGTTTAGTCCTGGTTTAGTCCTGGTTTAGTCCTGGTTTAGTCCTGGTTTAGACCTGGTTTAGTCCTGGTTTTAGTCCCTGGTTTAGTCCTGGTTTAGTCCTGGTTTAGACCTGGTTTAGACCTGGTTTAGTTCCTGGTTTAGACCTGGTTTAGACCTGGTTTAGTCCTGGTTTAGTTCCTGGTTTAGTCCTGGTTTAGACCTGGTTTAGACCTGGTTTAGTCCTGGTTTAGACCTGGTTTTTCCTGGTTTAGTCCTGGTTTAGTCCTGGTTTAGAGTCCTGGTTTAGTCCTGGTTTAGTCCTGGTTTAGTCCTGGTTTAGTCCTGGTTTAGACCTGGTTTAGTCCTGGTTTAGTCCTGGTTTAGTCCTGGTTTAGACCTGGTTTAGTCCTGGTTTAGACCTGGTTTAGACCTGGTTTAGTCCTGGTTTAGACCTGGTTTTAGTCCTGGTTTAGTCCTGGTTTAGACCTGGTTTAAGTCCTGGTTTAGTCCTGGTTTAGTCCTGGTTTAGTTTCCTGGTTTAGTCCTGGTTTAGTCCTGGTTTTAGTCCTGGTTTAGTCCTGGTTTAGACCTGGTTTAGTCCTGGTTTAGTCCTGGTTTAGTCCTGGTTTAGACCTGGTTTAGTCCTGGTTTAGTCCTGGTTTAGTTCATATATGGTGTAAAAGTTCCATATCTGCTCAGTTCTTTTGGTGAGATTATTTTATTTTTAAAAGTGCTGTAACAGTCGTGTAAAGTTTTACATTTTAAAAACAGAAATATTGTAAAGGAACAAATGAGTCTGAAACGACAGAAACACGTCATGAATAAAAAACTCCTGACAGTTTTGAAGTCACTTGGTGAACAGTGAACCAGGGAGGGACGTTTCTGAGGCTCGTCCACAAACTGAGACAGAGACGGACCTGGACGTGTGTCTGTCTGCAGGCGGACGCTCTGGAGACGCAGGTTCCACACTGAAGCTTTAACGTAAATACCAAACATCTTTAAAGCAGAAGCTCAGACGTTAGACCCCGTCGGTCCCGTGTCGCTGAGAAAGTCCCGGCTCTGTGACGCGCTCGTGTTTCCACCGCAGGAGGAGAAGCTGCCGTTATAGTGTGGATAATAAAGGTTGCCGTGGCGACAGTGAATGCCTTTACACGCACGTTCGTCAGGTTATATTTTTGTCTCTGAGCCACATCTGATCACTTTGGCCTCAGTGTTTCATCTGGAGCTTTACAGACGCGTTAAAGCTGCACTCTGGAACTTTTCCTGCCGGAGGGTCTGTCACCTGCCTGTCTCCATGGAGATTTTATGATTGCTTTGCCTGAAATTTTCCGCATTATGGCATTAGGATGATCTAGAGAAGCAGGTGGGATCATAAAGTCAAGTTGCAGGTCAGATCTGTGGAGAGGAGAGCAGGAAGAGACCAGGAGTGTTAAACTCATTTTTGATCCAAAGTGTCCGGATCAGAAAACTCATGTCATATAAACCCCAAAAATAACAATAAGTTCAAATATTTGTGCAGAGAAACACAAATCTATTACAGAAATCTTTTTTAACTGATGAACTCTTTCTTTTACAAAATATTATTATAATATTATGAACAACCTGAAACTTTAAGGAAAATACAATTTCAACACAAAGTTTTTAACATGAACTTGTCTGTAAACAGGAATAAGTCAATTTTTGTTGTAAAATCCTGCACTCGGCTCCACTTTTCTCATGTTGGACATTTTTCTGATGAGGGTGTCACGGTCAACAGTCAAAACGATCGTCCTTTAAGAGCGTTTGGAAAGAGACAAGTCTTCATTTGTGCTGCTCTGGTGGGAGGGGCCACGTACAGAGACGCTGGAGACGCTGCTGTGATAAACACCACAGAAAATTAACACCATTTTAATACAAAATATAATTAAAATATTTTAGTAGAAAATCTACCGGATCTGGCCCCCCGGGCCGCAGGTTTGACACTCCTGGTGTAGAGTAACAGCTTCTTACTGATGTCATCATCAGTCTTTATTAGTTTTCATTATTATTTATCATTTTTTATACAGTGTAATATCTTTTTTTATTTATTTTTTTTACTGAGTGCAATATTTAATATAGTTCAGGATTGAGAAACACTAGACGGTTGTAAGAACCCTGGAAGCTGTAGACGTCGCAGTGGCCAATCAGAGAAGAGCAGAACCAACTGAGTTTTCTCTCTAATTTATATAATTAATGTCTCTCTCTCTCTCTTTTTAATTTCTTTATTTTAATCTTTAATTTTATGGTGATTATTCATGTCTTGATTAGTTTTTATTATGATTTGTTTTTCTTGTGATGTTTTTCTTCTTCTGTAAAGCACTTAAAATGACTTTGTGTACCAGACTCTCCTCCTCTGCACTTCCTTTGTCAAACACAAACTTCACCTAGAAAAGGTGAAGTTTGCACCTTTAATTCTCAAGTTCACGTCGCAGAAACGACACTGATCGTTGACAGACACGTTCACTCTCTGTTGTGTTTGTTGTTGTGCCGTTGGGCGATTACACGACTCCACTGAACATTCCGGAGCTTTACATACGTCACGATTAAACAGCAGCGATTGGTTAAATAAAAAAAGTCCCCGCCTCCTGTCGAGCGAACGAATCCTAATGCTGAATCAGACTCATATTTAACACTGCTTTGTGTTTTTTTTCCAGAGTGTTGAGGTCTTGAGTGTCTCAGTGTGTCTTTGTCTCGCTCTAGTGCTGACAAACTTATTTATTGATTCTGTTTTTCTGCTGTTGTGTTGTGATCGTCCGCGTGCGCTGGAGGTGAGTTGCTTTAATCTCGTCGTGCGTGTGAATAGTGACAATAAAAGACATTCACTTCACTTCTTTTCTTTTCTCTGGACGTGTGAATCTCGCTGGAAGCTGAACGTTTGTGTTTGTGTTTGTTAAAGTGTTCAGTGTGTCGCCATCACGACTGAGATCATTAAGAATTACCGATACGATACATCGATACAGTGAGCTTTCGATTCGATACGATCAGTGTTGGGAAGTTTACTTTTAAAATGTAATCCCCTACAGATTACAGATTACATACAACAACATGTAGTTTGTAACGTAATCCATTAAATTACTTAAAGTGAGTAATGTAATCTGATTACTTTGGATTACTTGATTTTGTCGTCTGAATGTAACAAAAAACACGTCCTGAAAATTCATGTTTGTTCTCTTCAAATTGTCTCCATGAATAAGAAACAGTTTAGTGTAAAGTAGAAAAGACGAGGAAATCTGAACATGAGATGTTTAGTCCTGGTTTTAGACCTGGTTTAGTCCTAGTTTAGTCCTGGTTTTAGTCTTAGTTTAGACCTGGTTTAGACCTGGTTTTAATCCTGGTTTAGTCCTAGTTTAGTCCTGGTTTTAGTCCTGTTTTAGACCTGGTTCAGTCCTAGTTTAGTCCTGGTTTGAGTCTTAGTTTAGACCTGGTTTAGTTCTGGTTTAGACCTGGTTTTAGTCTTAGTTTAGTCCTGGGTTTAATCCTGGCTCAGTCCTAGTTTAGTCCTGGTTTTAATCCTGGTTTAGTCCTAGTTTGGTCCTGGTATTAATCCTGTTTTAGACCTGGCTCAGTCCTAGTTTAGTCCTGGTTTTAGTCTTAGTTTAAACCTGCTTTAGTCTTGGTTTTAGTCCCGTTTTAGTCCTGCCGTTAGTCCTGGTTTATTCCTGGTTTAGACCTGGTTTTAGTCCTGGTTTAGTCCTGTTTTAGACCTGGTTCAGTCCTAGTTTAGTCCTGGTTTGAGTCTTAGTTTAGACCTGGTTTAGTTCTGGTTTAGACCTGGTTTTAGTCTTAGTTTGGACTGGTTTAGTCCTAGTTTAGTCCTGGGTTTAATCCTGTTTTAGACCTGGCTAGTCCTAGTTTAGTCCTGTTTAGTTTCTGTTTAGTCTGGTTTTAGTCCTGTTTAGTTTTAGTCCTGGTTTAGACCTGGTTTTAGTCCTGGTTTAGTCCTGGTTTAGACCTGGTTAGTCCTAGTTTAGTCCTGGTTTAGTTTAGTTTAGACCTGGTTTAGTTTAGACCTGGTTTAGTTTATCCTGGTTTAGTCCTAGTTTAGTCCTGTTTAATCCTGTTTTAGACCTGGCTAGTCCTAGTTTAGTCCTGGTTTAGTTTAGTTTACCTGCTTTTAGTTTGGTTTTAGTCCTGGTTTAGTCCTGGTTTAGACCTGGTTTAGTCCTGGTTTAGACCTGGTTTTAGTCCTGGTTTAGTCCTGGTTTTAGACCTGGTTTTAGTCCTGGTTTAGTCCTGGTTTACCTGGTTTAGTCCTGGTTTAGTCCTGGTTTAGTCCTGGTTTATCCTGGTTTTAGTCCTGGTTTTAATCCTGGTTAGTCCTAGTTTGGTCCTGGTATTAATCCTGTTTTAGACCTGGCTCAGTCCTAGTTTAGTCCTGGTTTTAGTCTTAGTTTTAAACCTGCTTTAGTCTTGGTTTTAGTCCTGTTTAGTCCTGCCTGGTTAGTCCTGGTTTATTCCTGGTTTAGACCTGGTTTAGTCCTGGTTTAGTCCTGGTTTAGACCTGGTTTTAGTCCTGGTTTAGTCCTGGTTTAGACCTGGTTTTAGTCCTGGTTTAGTCCTGGTTTAGTCCTGGTTTAATCCTGGTTTAGTCCTAGTTTGGTCCTGGTTTAGACCTGGTTTTAGTCCTGGTTTTGTCCTGGTTTAGTCCTGGTTTAGTCCTGGTTTTAGTCCTGGTTTAGTCCTGGTTTAGTCCTGGTTTAGTCCTGGTTTAGTCCTGGTTTAGTCCTAGTTTTAGTCCTGGTTTTAGTCCTGGTTTAGTCCTGGTTTAGTCCTGGTTTAGTCCTGGTTTTAGTCCTGGTTTTAGTCCTGGTTTAGTTTAGTCCTGGTTTAGTCCTGGTTTAGTCCTGGTTTTAGTCCTGGTTTAGTCCTGGTTTAGTCCTGGTTTAGTCCTGGTTTAGTCCTGGTTTAGTCCTGGTTTTAGTCCTGGTTTAGTCCTGGTTTAGTCCTGGTTTAGTCCTGGTTTAGTCCTGGTTTAGTCCTGGTTTAGTCCTGGTTTGGAGGCGTACAGGAGGCGGTGTCTGTGCAGGACAGAAGGAGACGTGGGATTTAGCCCAAAATGTGAAAATGTGAAAACAGAAAAATCCTGCTGTGTAATCCATTTACTTCAACAAAGTAACTGTAATCCAATTACCACTCACTGAGTAACTGTAACTGAATACAGTTACTCATCATTTGTACCCTGGTTACATAACTCCGGTACATGTAATCTGTTACTCCCCAACACTGTGTACGATATATTTCACACCGATTCGATGTGGTTCAATAAAAATAAAGACTAAATCGTGTCTGTGATTCTAAAAGTCTCAGGGTTTTCCCGCTCTTTTTCACTGACACAATTTCAAAATTTTTCCATGACTTTTTCATGAGCTAAAGTGAGTTTTCCATGACTTTCCAGCTCCTACATGTGTAGAACTGATCAGACTTTTAGGTGTAAATCTGATATGTGACTCTTTCCACTCACTTTTTGGTTTGGGATTATAGTTTTTGAACATTTGTTCATTTATTATTGTTTCTTTCAAACAAAAGACTCAGACGTTCAGAAATAATCAGAACAGACTCACGAGAACTGAACAGAACTGGAGCTGCAGGAAACAGAGGACTCAAATTCCATGACTTTTTCAAAACTTTCTTACAAAATTCCAAGACTTTTCCAGGTCTGGAAAATGACATTTTGAGTTTCCATGACTTTTCCAGGATTTCCATGACCGTGGGAACCTGCCACAAACATTTAAATCGTCAAAACAGTGAAAATGTCAAATGTGTCGCACAGAAGAGTTTCTTTCCTCTAAACAAACAACAATAAATCCTCTTGGTGATATTTCGATACATCAGCCCACGATATCGATACTGACTCATCACATTAAACAATTCGATATATCGATATGTTCATATTTGTGCACACCTCTGGTCACCATGGAAACTAATGAACATTGTTCTATTAGAGGCGAGAGCGTCCGCAGTGTGACGCCGCCGCAGAGGATCAGCTCAAGGTCTTTTTAAACGATTCTGAATCAGATCAAGATTCTGTTGTAAAAACATCATCTCCATGGAGACGAGCTCTAAACCCAGGAAAAGGACACAGTGCAGCTTTAATGATGAGTCTGGAGTTTTTTGTCTCATGTTCTGATGCTCCCTCAACAAAAACATGTCTGTGTTTTTAGAGTCACCTTGTGTGTCTGAGTAATCTAGTGATCTCTCCTAGGAACTATTAAAACCCTCCTCACAGTGAGCAGTACGAGCCTGTACGAGGCTCCGCCCACAAGCTCCATAAATAAAGTGTGGGACGCCCGCTGAGTGTGTTGTGACGGCGCTCTACACACATCTAAACATGTGACGCGTTACAGTTAATAAACCTTTTTCACAAAGGCTCAAGTGTCGCGCTGGAGGTTTGTGGAACGTCCGCTTCATGTTTTTCTGAGTAAATGTGTCAGTCTGTGTAAGTCTTTATTTATACAGCACTTTTCACAGATGTTTTTGTCACAAAGATGTTTTACAGAACATTATTCATTCACTCTAGACCTGGTGAACTACTATTGTAGAACACCACCATCACTCACACACACTCCACTTTCATATTAGGCAATGTTGTGAAGTGTTTTGCCTAAGGACACAATGACAGTTATTCCCACTGGTGCCTCCTGATTTTCCCAGAATCTCCATCCAAGTCCAGACCAGGACCAGACCAGACCCAGACCCAGACCAGACCTCTGAGCTCCTGAGATCTGACCTGGCTTGTGTAAATGTGTGTGTAAGTTGTGTGTGTAAATGTGTGTAAATGTGTATGTAAATATAGTTAATACGATTAACTGAGATTCAGGAGCAGGACCAGGCCTCAGCCGCCCTCTCCTCTCACCAGCGAACCACAACTCACCTCCACCACGCCTCGAATTTCCCAGAAGCCTGTATGTAGCAGCCTTTCCCATCATCCCAGTTTGTCTCGGCGAACTCGACTCCTGGAATGGAATTTTGATTTCGCATCTTTTCCGAAGATATCCAGCTTTCACAGTCACAGCTCCTTTAGTTGGTTTCAGAGGGTTTTATACAGAAAGCGGTCCGCTTCCATGTCACCTCCAAGCTCCACTCTCTCAGACCAGCCGATGGCTCTTCCGCCTTGTTCGAATTGTACTCCATTGTTATCACAGCCATTCTTTTGGGGGGTACGAGTGGTCTAGTTGGTGCATTCTTATCCATTCTGACAGCGACACCGCAGCCTACATCATCAACAGGGGAAGGTCTCGCTCCTCCGCGATCTTAGTTCCTCCAAAACTCACCTAGTATCTGCTCAAAATCAGTTTGTCATTCGCGCCGCTCATATTCCAGGTTACTTAAACTCCATTGCGGATTCTCGCTCTTCGATTTTACAGAAGCTTGGCTCAGTACTCGGACGTCCAGCTTATTCCAGTTCCCCATTTCGGCCACGATCTTCAATTAAGCTGCCCCGCTCTCGCCCCTCTCGTCTCAATCTCGCAACTCGCCATCCTCGATAGCCTCTCCCTGAGCTCCCTTTCTACCTACCTGACCGGGTGGAATAGCTTCAAGCTCTTTTCAGTCTCCATCAGCTTCCCCTCAGTTCTCCAACATCAGCACCATCTGCAGTTTTGTCGCCTTCTCACATCACTCCAGGAACATCTGCGTCTCCACCATCCAGGCGCATCTCTCAGGTGTTAACGTCATTACAAGATGATCTCAAGCAAGGACCGTCCATCTCTCTCGCTGTCTCACTGCCACGTTTCCACCACTGAGTAAAGAACTACTTAAGTCCGAACCTTGTCTCCCTCCTAACCGCTTACCAATTACTTCAGATATCCTCTACCTCATATCCTCACACTTCGTTCCAGATACTATTCGCCGTCCGAGGACATGACCCTCGAAAGCATGTTCCTCACAGCCTTCTTCGGCCTTTCGATTCTCGTTCCGAATTCACTCTTATCGTCAATCGTTTTCGACCCGTTTGTCCACCCCAGGCTTCCGATCTCGCCTTACATTCTATAGTCTTCGCTCATCTTCACTCTCCGCAGGAGTATAACAGACCAGTTGGGAAACACCTTCCCTATCCACCTCTTCGCCTTAACTGACCGATAAGTCCCTGCGAACCTTTCGTAAAATATCTCGCTCAAGTCACGCCTCCGATTCCTCTTCCATCGATCCGCTCGTCCTCACAGATACGGGCAGATGGCTCCCAGGTTCTGGTTCAGTGACATTTCCAATAAGTTCTATGCTCTCCGGCATATCTCCGCATTTGTTTCCATCCACTCCTTCCTCATCGGCGCGGGCACATTCGACCAAAACTCAGATCCTCGGTCACCGGGCCTCCAGCGCCTGTCTCGTCTACGTTCGTTATGACCTCAACGATGTCTGTCCAGCCCATCCTATCTTGCACTCTAACCTTTTGGGAGTCCCGTTCCGGCTGGGCCAATTGTAGATTGAGACGGAGCCCCCACCCATAGTCTCAACCAGCCATCTCTGCCCCGCTTCGTACATTATCAATAAACTTCTTCGCACTATGTCGTCGTTGGCGTGGTCCTAGCTAGTGAAATATAGTTAATACGATTAACTGAGATTCAGGAGCAGGACCAGGCCTCAGCCGCCCTCTCCTCTCACCAGCGAACCACAGCTCACCTCGACCACGCCTCGAATTTCCCAGAAGCCTGTATGTAGCAGCCTTTCCCATCATCCCAGTTTGTCTCGGCGAACTCGACCCCACCCTCCCATCCCCTATTTTGTCTTTCAGTCATAAGACGCCTACAAGGGGGGTCCCGTTCCGGCTGGGCCAATTGTAGATTGAGACGGAGCCCCCACCCATAGTCTCAACCAGCCATCTCTGCCCCGCTTCGTACATTATCAATGAACTTCTTCGCACTATGTCGTCGTTGGCGTGGTCCTAGCTAGTGAAATGTGTGTAAGTGTGTGTGTAAGTGTGTGTGTAAATGTGTGTCGTATTCTCCATCAGTTTCATAAATCACACATTTACACACACATTTACACACACATTTACACATTCCGTTTCTTTAGTTGACAGGATCGAACAGTTCGTGTAAATAAAGAGGGTGTTTCA
>NW_026571515.1:1630576-1640576 GCF_026225935.1 Boleophthalmus pectinirostris | reverse complement strand
ACTCTGGCTCCAGTTCACTTTCTACTGAAAAACCGTCTCCCCTCTCTCTGTACCTGCTGCTCTGAGTCTCGGCATTTTGGTCTTTAAATCTTCACCTAATGTGGAGATTTGCTCCTGTAGCTGCTGGCCTGTTGAGCTTCATTTGACTGGAGCTGAAGTGTTCATGTGTGTCGTCTCTCCTCAGAACACGTCAGCTCTTTGCTCTTTAACCACATAAACTCAACACTGAAGTGAATGTGTGGAGCTGCTCTGTGAGATGGTTTCATGGTTTTATCTCTGCTGCTGTAATGGGCCCCTCACTGACCGGACGAGCGGCTCTGAAGGGCCTCAGGGGCCCCGGGCGCAGACCCGCAGTGGCCCCTGCGTCTGTCTGCTCCGGCGCCGCAGGAACCGAGCGTCTTCATCTGAGTCACAGCGTCTTAATGACAAACACAGAGACACGAGCCTCGCTTCAGGACCATCAGGGGGCGCCGGCGGCACCAACGACCGGCCCCCGTACGACCGGCCCCCGTACGACCGGCGCCCAAATGAGTGGCCCCTGAACGATCCGCCCCCGAACGAGCCGCCCCGGGGGTCTGGACACATGAGCACCGTCAGAGCTCCTCTGTCCATGTGTTTATAAGAATATTAGAGTTTGACCAGTGGAAGTGAAGTGTGACTTTATGACACAGACGAGACGCTCGTGTTTCTCTGATCTGTGTTTAACTCTGCACAGTGTTACTGTGACGACACCAGAGTGTTTGTGTCTGTGTCCTTGGGCAAGACACTTAGGCATTAGGCTGTTCCAGAAACATTGTTTTTAGATTCTATAAATTCTCTCCCTGAATTTGTTTCCATATGTGACCAAAAGATTTTATACACATGAGTTTATATTTAGAGTTTTGCTCAAGACATTTGAAAATGTCCCTACAGCCTGAACTAGAACATAAAGCAAATGAATCAGGCCTGTTCCAATAATGTGTCACTTTATTCTACAAACACAAACTGAAACTTACGTGGATGTTTTATCTAAGTTTTGTCTGGACTTGCCCCCCTCCGTTACAGGATTTTATTAAAGTAAATCTGTCAGTGGAACACGGTCCGGGACCTGTGAGCTCCACACAGACGCTACAAAGTGTCTCAGTCAGAGGCTCTAAGTTCTGGAAAATTCTCCCATCATTAAGAAAAAGTCCAACACTGGACACTTTCACATCTCACCTGAAACAGACTAAAGGAACAACAGACGTGTGGACACGTTCAGTTTAGAAATGTCACTTGTCGCTTGTTGTTGTTTTTTCTGTTAGATTTGTGGAGTGACAGATGGATATTTGCATTTTTGCTATAATCTGTCATATTTACACTGCAGTGTTGTAGATGTTCATTAAAATGCACTGTATAAATAAATAAATAAAAATGACTTACAAAGTCCATAAAAAGTTTCTTGAAAACACAAAATGAGTCAATTTTCAGGAAACTTCCTGCAGCTCAAGCTCCTCTAAAACATTTCCTTTATCTAAATCATCTTTTGGTCCTAAAACCTAAAGCAGGTTCTAATCGAGGAGATGTGAACTGGACCAGAGTCTGTGTTCACTTGTGAGTAAAGTGAAAGTAGAAAAGGTTCAAAAACAAATCAGATTTTACTCACAGAATTGTTTTTCTTTGTTCAAACTCCTGTTTTATTTTCACAGTTGTTTCATTCTAAAATCTCTCCTGCTCCTTCCTGTTTCAACATTTTTAAATTCAGATCAGATTTGAAACAAACCTCTGATCCAGAGTCTTAATCCTGTGGAAGACTGCGGCCCCGGAGCCTGAGGGTCTGAGGGCCTGAGGATCTGAGGGTCCGACGGTCCGAGGGCCGAGGGCCTGAGGGCCTGAGGGCCTGAGGGCTGAGGGTCTGAGGGTCTGAGGGCTGAGGCTGAGGGTCTGAGGGATCTGAGGGATCTGAGGGTCCTGAGATCTGAGGATCTGAGGCCTGAGGGTCTGAGGATCTGAGGGTCTGAGGATCTGAGGATCTGAGGATCTGAGGGTCTGAGGATCTGAGGGTCTGAGGGTCTGAGGGTCTGAGGATCTGAGGGTCTGAGGGCCTGAGGATCTGAGGATCTGAGGATCTGAGGGTCTGAGGGTCTGAGGGTCTGAGGGTCTGAGGGCCCCTCTGAGGACTCGCTGTCTGTGTGAAAACTCATCACAATAAATGATGAGATCTGTAAGACAAAGGTGAGGTCCTGCTCTGTGAGGCCCTGCAGTTGCCCCTGTCAGGTCTGTGGACAGGTGCAGTTGCCCCTGTCGGGTCTGTGTGCAGGTGCAGTTGCCCCTGTCAGGTCTGTGGGCAGTTGCCCTGTCAGGTCTGTGGGCAGGTGCAGTTGCCCCTGTCAGGTCTGTGTGCAGTTGCCCCTGTCAGGTCTGTGGGTGCAGTTGCCCTGCAGTTGTGCAGTGGCCCCTGTCAGGTCTGTGTGCAGGTGCAGCCCTTTGTGCAGTTGCCCCTGTCAGGTCTGCAGTGTGCAGGTCTGTGGACAGGTGCCCCTGTCAGGTCTGTGGCAGGTGCAGTTGCCCCTGTCAGGTCTGTGGACAGGTGCTCCTCTTTCTCCTGCCGCTCGTTGAGTTCAGGATGATGAAATGGATCTGTGTTGCCATGACGATTAACCATTCAAAACTGCTGCGTCTTTGAGTGAGTAAAAGTCTGAGAACATCTGGGATAAAAACCTCGTCTCGTCTTTTACTGCAAACGGAAAATGTGTTTTTGTGTAAATCACCAAACACAACCTCGTGTTTTTACAACAACACACAACACACACACACAAAACACACACAACACACACAACACAACACACACGACACACAACACACACACACACACACACAACACAACACAACACACACGACACACACAACACACACAACACACACGACACACACAACACACACAACACACACAACACACACACACACAACACACACACACACACACACACACAACACACAACTGAACACACGACACACAACACACACACACACACACACACACACACAACACACACGACAACACACAACACACACGACACACACACACACACACACACACACACACACACACACGACACACAACACACAACACACACACGACACACACACACACACAACACACACGACACACAACACACACACACACACACACACACACACACACACACACACACACACGACACACACGACACACACACACACACACACACACACACACACACACACACACACGACACACAACGACACACAACACACACAACACACACAACACAACACACACGACACACAACACAACACAACACACACGACACACAACTGAACACACAGACACAGGCAGAGGCAGGATGGGCACAGCTCCTGTGTTTGACCAGGGCCCTCAGATTCACCTGGAGACTGAGGAGCTGCTCCAGGATCAACGTGAAGGACACAAACTCTCCTCCTCTACTCCTCCTCTCCTCTTCTGCTCCTTCTCTCCTCCTCTCCTCTCGTCCTCTCCTCTTTCTCTTCTCCTCTTCCTCTTCCTCTCCTCCTCTCTTCCTCTCTTCCTCTTCTCTCTCTTCTCTTCCTCTTTGTTGTCGTCTTTCACCTGGGCTTTTCTCAAACACACAACAACAACAACACAAAACACCAACGCCGACCTGAGCCGGTGTGAAGGTAACCACGGCAACCACCGCCCAGAAATAAACGTGCCACCGCGCCACCTCCCCCAGAGCGACGCCACGACCAGGAGGAGCACACGCCACCTCCCCCAGAGCGACGCCACGACCAGGAGGAGCACACGCCACCTCCCCCAGAGCGACGCACGACAGGAGGAGCACACGCCAACGACGAGGAGCACACGCCACCTCCCCCAGAGCGACGCCGACGACCAGGAGGAGCACACGCCACCTCCCCCAGAACGACGCCAGCGACGACGAAGAGGAGCACAGCACACGCCACCTCCCCCAGAGCGACGCCACGACCAGGAGGAGCACACGCCACCTCCCCAGAGCGACACCACGACAGAAGAGCACACGCCACGACCAGGAGGAGCACGCCACCTCCCCCAGAGCGACGCCACGACGAAGAGAGAGCACACGCCACCTCCCCAGAGCGACGCCACGACCAGGAGAGCACACGCCACCTCCCCCAGAACGACGCCACGACGAAAGAGCACACGCCACCTCCCCAGAACGACGCCACGACGAAGAGGAGCACACGCCACCTCCCCAGAGCGACGCCACGACGAAGAGGAGCACACGCCACCTCCCCCAGAGCGACGCCACGACGACGCCACCAGGAGGAGCACACGCCACCTCCCCCAGAGCGAGACGCCACGACCAGGAGGAGCACGCCACCTCCCCCAGAGCGACGCCACGACGAAGAGGAGCACACGCCACCTCCCCCAGAGCGACGCCACGACCAGGAGGAGCACACGCCACCTCCCCCAGAACGACGCCACGACGAAGAGGAGCACACGCCACCTCCCCCAGAGCGACGCCACGACGAAGAGGAGCACACGCCACCTCCCCAGAGCGACGCACACGCCACCACCAGGAGGAGCACACGCCACCTCCCCCAGAGCGACGCCACGACCAGGAGGAGCACACGCCACCTCCCCCAGAGCGACGCCACGACGAAGAGGAGCACACGCCACCTCCCCCAGAGCGACGCCACGACGAAGAGGAGCACACGCCACCTCCCCCAGAAGACGCCACGACGCCACCTCCCCAGAACGACGCCACGACGAAGAGGAGCACACGCCACCCACCTCCCCCAGAGCGACGCCACGACCAGGAGGAGCACACGCCACCTCCCCCAGAAGCGACGCCACGACCAGGAGGAGCACACGCCACCTCCCCACGACGCACACGACGCCACCTCCCCCAGAGCGACGCCACACGAAGAGGAGCACACGCCACCTCCCCCAGCGACGCCACGACAAGGAGACGCCACACCCCCAGAGCGACGCCACGACGAAGAGGAGCACACGCCACCTCCCCAGAACGGACGCCACAACCAGGAGGAGCACACGCCACCTCCCCAGAGCGACGCCACGACCAGGAGGAGCACACGCCACCTCCCCCAGAACGACGCCACGACGAAGAGGAGCACACGCCACCTCCCCCAGAGCCCCCAGAGCGACACGCCACCTCCCCCGAGACACCACGACGAAGAGGAGCACACGCCACCTCCCCCAGAGCGACGCCACGACCAGGAGGAGCACACGCCACCTCCCCCAGAGCGACACCACGACGAAGAGGAGCACACGCCACGACCAGAGGAGCACGCCACCTCCCCAGAGCGACGCCACGACGAAGAGGAGCACACGCCACCTCCCCAGAGCGACGCCACGACCAGGAGGAGCACACGCCACCTCCCCCAGAGCGACGCCACGACCAGGAGGAGCACACGCCACCTCCCCCAGAACGACGCCACGACGAAGAGGAGCACACGCCACCTCCCCCAGAACGACGCCACGACGAAGAGGAGCACACGCCACCTCCCCCAGAGCGACGCCACGACGAAGAGGAGCACACGCCACCTCCCCAGAACGACGCCACGACGAAGAGGAGCACACGCCACCTCCCCCAGAACGACGCCACCTCCACGACGAAGGTTCACGTCACACCCAACACTGCATCACACACACACACCTGCTTGTTTCCATGGAGACGTCATCGCTCTGTCTGGAATGTTCCGCAGTGTGACTTTAAACAGCTCAACTTTATTTATTCAATCACATCTTAGTTTATGTCTCAGAAATACCTAGAAAAACAGACCTTGTGAGAGTGAGCGGAGTCGCCTCTCCACAGATCTGACCTGTAACTGTTTCTGGTTTGGTCTCCATGACGATAGAAAGGTTTTCCAGAAAAGTTACACGGTGCAGCTTTAAGTGGGCTAAGTTTATTTTTTTATTTTATTTTAAGAGCAAAGAGTCGTCGTTTTTCTCGTCTTTTCCGTCACGAGATGCATTTTCGGATTTGAAATACAAAAAGTACAAAAAGTCCAGTTCCATTAGGAGATAATTTTACTTGTGTGAAATTTAAAAATCAAATCACATTTTTTAAAATTCAAGGACACGCACACGCCGAAAAAATAAAAATAAAAACACGACAATGTTTGCAAACCTCACAAACTTCAGCCGAGTCCAGTTTAGTCCTGGTTTAGACCTGATATAGTCCCATTTTAGACCTGGTTTAGTCCTGTTTAAGTCCTGTTTAAGTCCTGTTTTAGTCCTGGTTTAGTCCTGTTTTAGTCCCATTTTAGTCCTAGTTTAGACCTTTTTTAAGTCCTGTTTTAGACCTCGTTTAGACCTGTTTTAGTCCTGTTTAGACCTGGTTTCGTCCTGGTTTAGTCCTGTTTTAGTCCTGTTTTAGTCCCATTTTAGTCCCGGTTGAGACCTGTTTTAGTCCTGGTTTAGTCCTGGTTTAGTCCTGGTTTAGACCTGTTTTAGTCCCATTTTAGTCCTAGTTTAGACCTTTTTTAAGTCCTGTTTTAGACCTCGTTTAGACCTGTTTTAGTCCTGGTTTATTCCTGGTTTTAATCCTTGGTAACACAGGAAGTGCTCCACTGTGCATTTGCATTATTGTTTCAGCTCTGGAGTTGCTGATCTTCAGTCTCTTCTGAGCTGAAGAGAAAAGGAGCTGTTCAAACTGTTGGAAACCATCACTTCATGACATCACAAGGTGGAGCAGAGCGTCGTTTGGAGCTTTGCAAATGTAAACAGACTCAGAATAAAGATTTAATCAAACACGTGAATGAAACAAACACGACTCCAGCTCTGATTGTGACGAGGAAACAACTTTAGTAAAGAAAGAAATGAGTAAAATCCTTCAGTCTTTCAGGTCGAATCCACGGAAAACGAGAAATTAAATGTGTGACCTGGACAAACGTTCCTCAGTCTGCAGAACATCTCCACATGAAAACCTCGAGCTGCTCAATCCGTGTGTCGTTCGCTCAGTCGTTTTTCAATATAAAACCAAAAATAAGAAAACAAAATAACAACAGTTTTCTTCATTATTTGTCTCCAAAACCAAAATAAAAAAACTGAAAATGATTTGTTTTTCAGTTTTCGATTTTGTGTTGTAAATAAAAAATGGAAAAAACAGATAACGACCGTTTCCCGTTTACGTGACTTCAGTGACTGTGATGTCGGACTGAACCAGGACTGATCCAGGTCCGAGACCAACCAACCAGAGCGACTCAGACCGGGACCAGAGCGGGACTGAGACCGGGACCAGACCGGGACCAGAGTGGGACTGAGACCGGGACCAGAGCAGAAATGAGACCGAGACCTGTGGTCCGAGTGGTTCCTCTTTGGCTGGTTCCGTGTGGGAAAGTGAGAAGTTCTGTGGACTCCAGGTCTGGACGAGCTGCTCCAGTCCTCCACCTCAAGAACCACGACTGGTTCTGAGGTGGAGCAAAAATCCAACGACACTTTCACAAACGAAAAGAAGAAAAATGATTTGTTTTCAGTTTTTTCATTTCGTTTTTTGTTTTCTTATGTTTGATTTTATATTGAAAAATGAATGAACAAATGACACACAGATTCTGCTCCTCTGAGGTTCAGATCTGAGCAGAGAAAAGAACTGATTTGAGAGGAGAGTTTAAGAATGTGTGAGATTAAAGCACACACAAGTTTAATCTGATTAAAATGTTTTTATTAATGCCAATAAAATCTCCAGCACAAAGTCTGTATGATAGGTTTATATTAGAGCCCGACCGATATATCGGTTGGCCGATATTATCGGCTGATATGTGCAACTTTAGGCATATTGGCTATCGGCTGATATACTTGCTGATAGGGGCCGATATTTCACGTGGAGCATGTTACACCTCGTTATAAATCTTAGACTCTCTACATTCTGTTCATTTAATCCCATTTACAGACAGATAAATGTCCTAATATGTGCTCCACATCGGTATTTATCTACGGAGTCATTTGTGTGTGTGTCCGTACTGTCCCTGAACACACCACAGAGTCGCGTCACTCACGTGTGTTTGTTTACACCTGCAGACACAGATCCAAACACTGAGATGATTTTCTTTTTACGGACAATCGGTTTGAGTCTGGATTAAAAGGACATTTATTAGTGCAGATTTGTGATGTGGGAGGAGCCTGTGTGAGCGGTGAGTGTTGGAAATATGTCGACTCTGAAGCTAGTTTTTGTCATTTGTTATGGGTTCGCTGCTGTAGCTCCCGCACATAAGCATGTGGCAAGAGCAGCTTTGAGGGTCTAGGCTGCGGGTGCTCTTACCTGGCGTCCGTGGCGCTGCGCTGGTGGACTATTTAAGCGCTCCCTTCTCAGTCGTTCCCCCTTTTGGCTCACACGCTCTTCCGGGCCTCTCCTTGTGGCCGCTCTGTCCTCCAGCTCAGGTAACTTTCACTTTGTAAATTCCATGCCCGTTACATCAAATTTCCTATCACGTTTCCTTTTAGTGTCGCTGCTTGGCCGCTGCTCTCACCACATCTGTCCCTCGCGTCTCCGAGTCACGGAGCACCTCGGGCGCGCTTTCGTCTCCCCTGATAAGGTAATGCACGCCCGGTACTCCTCCACTCATTCATCCGTGCCCATACTTTTACCGGTGTCTCTCTGTAGCTCCACGGGTGAGCGAGTCCCTCCCCATTGCGCTTGGCGGTGCGCCGCCGTGTCTCTTAAACCGCGGCGGCAGGTAACCAAACCCATCATCACGTGCCACCTGTGCCAAACCACTCTAAATTGTATGTTTGTAGTGTGTGCCGGTCCACGTCTGGACGGTGTTATTCTGTGTAGTCGCCTTCGATTCAGCCTGGGGATTACGCACTGTCACCTTCAACCACGGTATGTTTAGCCCAGATCCTTGCACTGCAGGCTCCGATTTTAATTCCAAAATTTAATTTTCTAGGTGTCAGCGGGGGCCTGCAGCGGCGTGAGGACACCACCTCTGCTGTTTTTGTTTGTTCTGTTTGTTTGCTGTGTTTGTTTTTGTTTTGTTTGCTGTGTTTTGTTTGTTTGTGTTCTGTGTTTGCTTTTGTTGTTGTCCTGTTTGCTGTGCCTCTGCTTCACATTTGCTTTGTTTAGTTTTATCTTGTTTTACGTTCTGTTTTGCTGTTTTGTTTTGCTTCAGTTTTGCTTTGGGTTTTGGGTTTCGTTTTGCATTTTCAATTTTGTGTACTCGTTCTCCCACCGTAGTGTTTTACTGTTTGCTGATTTTTATGGACGTAGCTACTTTTAAACCACTTAAATTTGTCTTTTAAAATAGAAAGGAATAAAGATTTGTGTAAATGATGGAACCTGGCTCTCTCCCTTAATGATATGCTTACCTGTGTGCCTTACGTTTAGATTTCATTTCCCCAAACTAGATTTGGGGTGGCGTTGTTGCAGCAACACATCATAAAACTTAACATTTCCCGGAGTGTTGAACCCCTCGGTTGCCACATTCTTGGCGTTGTTGGCAGGATATATCAAAGCAGAGGCCCAGGTTCCATTTAAATCATGATTATTGTGGCTATGGAAGACCAGTAGTGCTGTAGGAAAAAAAAAAAAAAAAGTTTTGCTACTTGCTATCGGTATTGGGTGTCATCCAGCTCCATGCTTATTGTCTTGCATGTTTATTTGTTCTTTTTTTTTTTTTGCATGTTTTAGTTTGCTGTGATTT
Organism: Boleophthalmus pectinirostris; assembly: GCF_026225935.1. NCBI lineage: Eukaryota > Metazoa > Chordata > Actinopteri > Gobiiformes > Gobiidae > Boleophthalmus > Boleophthalmus pectinirostris. The sequence goes on along the minus strand of NW_026571515.1, from coordinate 1,630,955 downwards.
CTTTTGAATTGTTGTGATATATTTTGATTTGCCGTGTATATTCGTAACTGTATTAGCAGTAAGGTGCTGGAGTAACTGGTTTGTCCATCCTTTATTGTGGTGGCAGTTCAAAACATTAACTTGATTAACTACTGCTTCAAGATCGTTGTACTCTTGAATTGCACTGTTTTGTCGAATGTCAATTGTAATTCCTTTTTGATTAATACATTCTTTTTTTCAGAAGCAAAAACAGCAGTGGGGGTGTGTGGACCTTCCTTTTTTTTGTTAGATTTTGGCTGAACTTGCACGTCCCAATGGAGGAAGAGCTAGAGAACCTCAGGAACCAAATAGCTCCGCTGACTGCCGATAACGACAGGCTGCGTTCAGCGCAGGCAACCTC
>NW_026571515.1:1582901-1630076 GCF_026225935.1 Boleophthalmus pectinirostris | reverse complement strand
TAAAGACAATTTAAGGAGCAGTTATTATTTCTGTGTAAACTTGAAGGAGAATATTTTAATTACAAACTATTTCATTTAGAACAGTTCATTCGGGATTAAAACAAAAAACAAAACAAAAAACATCACATGAACGTTTCTTCTATAAAAGAATGTGATGGTTTTTGTTTCAGGTCCAGGAGTTGGTGGCCACAGACGACTTCAAACCAAACTCTGCCATGGTGGTGCTCGACTTTCTCCTCCGACATTCTTTCATCCACCCAGACTCAGGTTTTTATTCTGTTTTTATTTCTGTTTTTAAAGAGTCATAATTCAGCTTTTTCAAATCTGTGTTCTAATGTTTCCTCATCACAAACAGACGTCGTTAGTCGTTTCGTCCTCATGAAGACCGTCTCGGTGGTCGAAGCGCGTCGTCGTACTTTTAATATCTTCAGTCGGTGTCTCAGGTTTATACTTCGCCCATTTTTTCATTTTCCAGTGAGAGCAACATTCAAGTTTAACCCTCGTAGAGAACATGTACCTTTAAACTCTGTGATGACCTAATGAAGCTCAGTCTGGTCCATCAAAACATGGTAAAAAAAATAATAATATTCAGATCATCTCGATTAGAACCTGTTTTAGGTTTTAGCTCCAAAAGATTATTTAGGAAGAAATGTGGAAGAAAAGGAAATGTTTTAGAGGAGCTCAAGCTGCAGGACGTTTCCTGGAAATTGACTGATTTTGTGTAAAACTTTTGTGCAAACTTTTTATGGACTTTTTGGACTTTTAAGCAACTTTTATGAACTTTCTAAGTCATTTTTATGTACGTTTCAGTTTGTGTTTGCAAAATAAAATGATAAATTATTCAAATAGGTCTGATTTATTTGGTTCTGTCTTGTACTTTAAGCTGTATGGACATTTTCAAGTGTCTTGAGCAACTTCTAAATATTCATAAATTTGCATAAAATTTGGACCCAAATATTTTGGCCAGAGATGGAACCAATGCAGGGAGAGAATCTAAAAAAAAACCACATTGTTTGGACCACCCTCGTGAAACGCTCTGCCTTTTCTCTTCATCTTCTACCTGGAGTGAACTCGTGTTAAATGTGCAGGTTTGTGTGAACGAAACAAACACAACTCCAGGTCTGTTTGTGACGAGGAAACAACATTAGAACAGAGATTTCAAAACAGGGTAATCTGAGCTCTTTAAACTGATCCTGTACTTTGATCTTTTCAGGTAAATTGTATTTTTCATTTATTTTTCAGAACCGTTTTATCAGGAGTTTGTGTCGGGGCTGCACCATCAGCTGTAGGAGCCAGAGGACTGACCGACGCTGCGCCATTTTACATTATAACTGTAAAATAATAGATTTTAAAATTTACTGTAACAATAAGAACAAAACATGAAGTAAACTCCAGTTTTATTCTAGCTCCCTGAACATGTTGGAAAACTGGCAAACAGCTAAAGCACTTTCCTCCTGACGCCTTATTTTTGGATTTATTTTGGATTTAAATTGAAACGCCCCCTAGTGTTCTTATGTTTACTTGTCCTCTACAAGTGTTTGTAAGTTTATGTTATATAATATAATATAATATATGTTTTACTTGTGATGAAGTTTGAGAAACTGGTGCATAAAAGTGTTATATACTATAATCAGTGTTGGGAAGTTTACTTTTAAAATGTAATCCCCTACAGATTACAGATTACACACACCAAAATGTAGTTTGTAACAGAATCCATTAAATTACTTAAGGTGAGTAATGTAATCTGATTACTTTGGATTACTTGATTTGCTGTAGTGAAAACAAAGACGAGGAAATCTTCACATAAGAAGTTTAGTCTGATAAAAGAAAATAAAAAACCCAGACTTTACTGAACCAAATAAAAAATATTATTGATAAAAGACGAGGAGACGCGTCCACACAGCAGGATTTAGTCCTGTTAAATCCTGTTTTAGTCCTGGTTTAGATCTGGTTGAGACCTGGTTTTTGTCCTGGGTTCAGTCCTGGTTCAATCCTGAATTATTCCTGGTTTAGACTTGGTTAAAAAAAAAAGGGATTTAGCCCAAAATGTGAAAACAGTAAAATCCTGCCGTGTAATCTCATTTATTTCAACAAAGTAACTGTAATCCAATTACCTCTCATGGAAACAGTAACTGTAACTGAATACAGTTACTCATAATTTGTACTCTGATTACGTAACTCTGGTGCATGTAATCTGTTACTCCACAACAGCGACTATAATATATCAAACAATACTAAAGGAATTCACCAAGACATTATCTTTGAACTTCTATGTAAGGATAAAAAACACTTGAACTATTTTTGAATGTTATAATTATACTTGGAATTTTTTTCATCCACAAAAACTTTTTTAACATTTATCAAAGAGCTGAAACACTTTTTTTTTTTTTTCACCGTTATGGACCGCAAGAGCTCGCGTCACATTTATTTTATTTTATTAATTTTTACATTGTTCCTGCCTGATTTCTCATTTGTCGTTTAATGTCGCCAATTTGTTTGTATCATATAATTTTGCGTCTAAAAATAAAAAAATAACAATAAAAACAAATCTTTCGTCGTGGCTCTTTTTTTTTTTTTTTTTTTTCACATACACCGGAAGTGTGGAATGAGCACCGCCCCCCTGTGATCCGCCTTGAACCAATCAGCGGCGTCGGCGTGGTAAAGCGTGCTCTCCCATTGGCCGTTTTAAACCGCCGGAAACGAGAGGAGAACCCATTTGAACGACAACAGCGCGAGGGAGCAGTGCGCGCACGGACCTGAGTTTTGGTGAGTCCTGCGGTTTTAAAAAAGCTTCACCTGGACAAAAAACTAACTCTACGAACTCTACAAACTGTACGCGTCCTCCACTGCGATCTGCAACCGCCAGTTCACTTTCAGTTTCGTGTTTTTTCGCAGAATGTGTGGATAATCGGCGGTGACTCGGTGCGTCTGGACTAACGCTCGGTTTCCTTCCGCGCCTCTCAACTTTTTCTGTTTATTCTTGCAAAAAAAAAAACCCAAAGACAATGGACCAAACGGAGCTGGACACGTCGGACCGGTACGTGTTCGACGCCCCGAGCGAAGTGGTGGACCTGGCCGAGTTACACAACGCTCCGCCCGACGACACCTGGTTCGGTAAGACTCGAGTGCGCGGATCAAAAGGGGGGGACCAGACCAGACGCACCTACTGACCTGGTGTACCGGGACAGGCCCAGGTCTGAGCCCCGTGTGTCTCTGTGCCACTAGATTTATACAAAACCACTGATTTGTCCAAGTTTTATACAAGAAATGTCCCAGTGTCTGGGCTAAACCAGGACTAGTTCGGGTCTAAACTAGGACTAGTTCGGGTCTAAACCAGGACTAGTTCGGGTCTAAACCAGGACTATAGTTCGGGTCTAAACCAGGACTAGTTCGGGTCTAAACCAGGACTAGTTCGGGTCTAAACCAGGACTAGTTCGGGTCTAAACCAGGACTAGTTCGGGTCTAAACCAGAGGAGCATAAATTGTGTTATGTTTTTTGTTTTTTTTAGTCTCAGATTAAACTCTGATCCTCTCGTGAGTCGAGGATGGACGGAGCTACACTTTTTTCACTATTTTATTTAAACTAACCGTCCAAACCCGAGTCTGTCCCAGTGTTTCATTTGGAAAATCTGGTCCCTCTAATGTCCGAGTGTCTGTGGTCCTGACTGGATGATCATCCACTTGTTCATCCTCGACTCACGACAGGGTCAGAGTAAAATCTGAGACTAAACACAGAAGCTCAGGCTGATGGATTTGGGCAAAAACAAAACAAAAAAAACACACAATTTATGCTCCTCTGGTTTAGACCTGAAATAGTCCTGGTTTAGACCTGAAATAGTCCTAGTTTAGACCTGAAATAGTCCTGGTTTAGTCTTGGTTTAGATCTGAAATAGACCTGATATAGTCCTAGTTTACCCCAAGTTTACACCCAAAATGGTCCTGGGTTTAGACCCCGACATGGTCCTGGGTTTAGTTTTTTAGTCGTTTTTTTTCTGTCGCAGCCTTCAGTCCGGGAGGGTTTTTGTTTTATCCTGAGCAGCAGTTTGTTTGTTGAATCCTGTGAGTGGGAGAGTGAACCCAAACTCCACTCATCCCTGAAACTGTGAAATCACACCCTTTAATGTTGTTTTTGTGTGAATATTTCTGTGCTGCAGCAGAGGAAACTGTAAACATCCACATGAACCCGACCACAGCAGCCCGGCTGGAGGGGGATGCTGCAGATGTCTCCAGCTTTTGTGTTGTTCTCAGTGTTTTAGAGGAAACTTTGGACACGTATTTAGCTCCAGAACACTGAATACCTGCAGTAAAATGTATTTTGTAATGTCCCACGGTCATGGAAATCCTGGAAAAGTCATGGAATTTTAGTCTCTCTTTCAGGTCTAAACCAGGACTTTTTCAGATCTATTTCAGGTCTAAACCAAGCCTAAACTAGGACTAAACCCAGGACTGTATTTCGGGCCTTAACCCCGGATTGTATTTCGGGCCTAAACCCAGGACTATATTTCAGGTCTGAACCAGCACAATCGGGTCTAAACTAGGACTAAACCAGGTCTAAACTAGATCCAGAACACTGAATACCTGCAGTAAAATGTATTTTGTAATGTCCCACGGTCATGGAAATCCTGGAAAAGTCATGGAATTTTAGTCTTTCCCGCAGCTCCAGTGTTCTGTTCAGTTCTCATGAGAATGTTCTGATTATTTCTGAACGTAAGTGTTTAAAAGAGACGACAATAAATGCACTGACAGGATTTAAAATGTTCAAAAACTATAATCCCAAACCATAAAGTGAGTGGAAAGAGTCACTCAGATTTAGACCTAAAAGTCTGATCAGTTCTACACATGTAGGTGCTGGAAAGTCATGCAGGGTGTTAAAAGTCTTAAAAAGGTCTTAAATTTCATGTTCCTAAATTAAGGCCTTGAAAAGACTTAAATTATGTTGTCCAAGTTTTATTTTTTTCACAAAGGTTTTAAATTTCATTGAAATGAGTGTTTCACTTAATGATACCCAGGCCTAGTTTACACTAAGAAGTTGCCGATACGATACATACCTTGATACAGTGAGCTTTCGATTCGATACAGTTCAATAAAAATAAAGGCTAAATCATGGCTGTGATACTAAGTCTTTGTTAAACCATTTCTATTTCAAAGTTCATATGAAACACAAACATTAAAATCATCAAAACAGTGAAAATGTCAAATGTGTCGCATAAAAAAGTTTCCTTCCTCTAAACAAGCACCAAAACTGTAGCTGTAACAAAATAATTTAGTGAAATATACCAAAAATACTCTTGGTGATATATCGATACAGTAGCCCACGATATCGATACTGTATCATCACATTAAGTGATACGATATATCGCTATTTCAATATTTTTGCACACCTCTAGTGTAAACCGTGTGACCTGCAGCATTAGGATTCGTTCACTCGACAGTAGACGGGGACTTTTTTCTTATTGAACCAATCGCTGCTGTTTGGTCGTGACGTTTGTAAAGCTCCAAATCCTGTAGGAAGAAGAACAATAACGTCTTTCCCCGAGATCAAACTCTCCAAACATTCTCTTTGTTCTGACTTTAAATCCTCGATCACTCACACACCACTTTCATACAAGGCAATGTGTGTGAAGTGTCTTGCCTAAAGACACAATAATTGAATTGATTGTTTAACTGACCTTGACTATCAACTGTTCATGGACCTGGAGCAGGTTTGTGTTGTGCTGGAGAGAAATTAAATTGAGCAGAGCCTCAGGAAACGACAACATGAAGTCGTGTAGCATGAACGAACGTCTAATTTGGAGTTTGCACCGATACTTTGTTTACTCGTTGCCGCCAGAGCCCAAAACCAATCAGTAAAGTAGAGGAAGATGTTGGATGGATCATGAAGAAGTGTAGGTTTAATCCACAGTGATTCTTAGATTTCGTTTGATGTAGTTGTTTGGTTTTTATTAGAATTGGATCTGGTGTTTTTCGCTGCATCACGGCTGCGATCTTGGTCGTAATTTTCATTTACGTGATCTTAAATTTGGGGCAGTCAAACCTGGAGATACTCTGACATGGAAAATTCACTTTAAGTCGTGAAGAAGTCATGGAAAAGTTTTTTAATTTTTTTTGCCCGTGAAAGTGTGTGAACTCTGTGTTCTGATAATGGACCAGTCAGTGAACTGTTCCTAAATTGTGTTTTGTGAATTCAGCCAAATGAAAAAGTAACTGCACCAGAACAGTTACTTTAAATGAGTATTGTGAATATTCTCATTATATTTATTCATTTACTTCCCAGCTCTGGTTCTTAACTCGTTTGTGGTGTTTGTGTTGCAGAGAAACGTGAGAGTGGAAGTTTGAACTCGTCTCTGATGGTCGACGCCGTCACTGAAACTCCACAGAGAAACACTCAAGAGCCCCAAGGTTTGATCCCAGCACTGTGACGTACTACTGTGTACTACTACTACTGTGTAACGTACTACTGTGTAACGTACTACTGTGTAACGTACTACTGTGTAACGTACTACTGTGTAACGTACTACTGTGTAACGTACTACTGTGTAACGTACCACTGTGTAACGTACCACTGTGTAACGTACCACTGTGTAACGTACCACTGTGTAACGTACCACTGTGTAACGTACCACTGTGTGACGTACCACTGTGTACGTACGTGTGACTGTGTGACTACACTGTGTGACGTACTACTGTGTGACGTACTGTGTGACTACTACTGTACTACTATGTAACTACTACTGTGTAACTACTACTGTGTGTACTACTACTGTGTGTACCACTGTGTGACGTACCACTGTGTGACGTACCACTGTGTGACTACTACTGTGTAACGTACTACTGTGTAACGTACCACTGTGTAACGTACTACTGTGTAACGTACCACTGTGTAACGTACTACTGTGTACTACTGTGTACTACTACTACTGTGTGTGTGTGTGTGTACTACTACTACAGTGTGTGTGTGTGCTACTACTAGTACTACTACTACTACAGTGTGTGTGTGTGTGCTACTACTAGTACTACTACTACAGTATGTGTGTGTACTACTGCTGTGTGTGTGTGTGTGTGTGTACGTGTGTACTAACTACTGTGTGTACTTCTGTCTGTGTGTTTACTACTACTGTGTGTGTACTACTACTACTACGAATACTACTACTGTGTGTGTACTACTACTACTACGTACTACTACTGTGTGTACTACTACTGTGTGTGTACTACTACTACTACTACGAATACTACTACTGTGTGTGTACTACTACTACTACTACGAGTACTACTACTGTGTGTGTACTACTACTACTACGAATACTACTACTGTGTGTGTACTACTACTACGAATACTACTACTGTGTGTGTACTACTACTACTACTACTGAGTACTACTACTGTGTGTGTACTACTACGTACTGTGTGTGTACTACTACTACGAGTACTACTACTGTGTGTGTACTACTACTACTACGAGTACTACTACTACTACTGTGTGTGGACTACTACTACTGTGTGTGTTACTACTACGACGTGTGACTACTACTACTACTACTGTGTGTGTGTTACTACTACTACTACTACTGTGTATGTGTGTGTCCACTATTATTTATATACAGCATGTCCCAAACAATTTGACATCTTTTTTTTTATTAGTAATGATCTTAAACTACTAAGTCTCTGATGTTGATGTTTTTACCAGATTTTTCCTCTTTACATTTTTGGTCCACATTTGTTTTGCCGTTTGAAGTTTTTCAAAATTTTGCATCAAAGTCTTGGGTGAGTGAGCAGATCCCAAGACGCAAAATGAGTATAATTTATAATTCATCAAATAAATTTCCCCCAAAAAGTGCGACTTATGTTTTTTTTTTTTATTTCTTATGTATTTTTTGGCTTGGTGCAACTTATACTCCGAAAAATACAGTAATCGAGTTGAAGTGAAGCTTAACAAAGTTTTATTTTGGGAGATTGTTTATATAATAAGTATATTTATTTTATTTTTAAATATAGAGGTTATAAAACAGCTGGATATAGAGTTTATTTTGGACACATTTATGTATTTCTGCCTTATTTCATGTTCAAAGTTTATTTTATTCATTTTATACATCGCAACTGCTCTAAGATTCAGATTTGTGGCCGATATTTATTTTCAATTTGATAGTTTTGCGTAAATCATCAAATAATAAGTGTTTTTGTTGTTGTTTGTTTTGTTTTTTGAGAGAGAGAAATGCTGAATCATGTTCTGTAAGTAAAAAAAATAATTGTTTGAATAATTGTGATTTCAGTATTGACCAAAATAATCGTGATCATTTTTTTTCCTTAATCGAGCAGCTCTTACTCAACCTGAAAACAGAACAAAAATAAAACATTAAATATAAAATCTTGATCTGTTTCTGTAGATTCTGTGAAAATTTGAGGTTATTTGACCAAGAATTACCAAAATTATTGCCCTGTGAAATGATGTCAAAGTGTTTGTGGGACCCTCTGTGTGTATTACTGTTTAACTCTGTGACGTGTTTTAACCCAGATGCTGTTCCAGACGCCGCTCCTCCTCCTCCTCCTCCTTCTTCAAACATCGTGACAACGTGGGGAGACTCCAAACCCTCCACCTCCAGGAACCAGCCGCTCAGAGTTTCCAAACGGAAGATGGAGACGAGCGGTCCGCCCACGAAGAAGCAGAGGAAGTACGTGGCGTTGCGTGAAGCGCGGCGGGCGTCGGGTTCTCTGATCCGCGCTGACGTCGCGTTCTTTGTGTTTGCGCAGGAGTCCAGTCGCTCAGCCGCTCAGGAAGTCCAGTCGCATCACGAAGAGCAAAAGTCTGAGGGCGACTCGGAGCGTCTCCAGTCTGCAGACGACCTCCAGCCTGAACACGGCCTCCACCGAGTCAGTCCTGCTCCCACACACGAGACGCACACAAAAAAACACGAGAGACGCACACAAAAAAACACGAGACGACACAAAAACCAAACAAGAGAGACGCACACAAAAAACCAAACACGAGAGACGCACACAAAAAAACACGAGAGACGCACAGAAAAACCAACACGAGAGACGCACACAAAAAACCAAACACGAGAGACGCACACAAAAACCAAACACGAGAGACGCACACAAAAAACCAAACACGAGAGACGCACACAAAAACCAAACACGAGAGAGACGCACACAAAACCAAACACGAGAGAGACGCACACAAAAACCAAACACGAGAGAGACGCACACAAAAACCCAAACACGAGAGAGACGCACACAAAAACCCAAACACGAGAGAGACGCACACAAAAACCCAAACACGAGAGAGACGCACACAAAAAACCAAACACGAGAGACGACGCACACAAACCCAAACACGAGAGAGACGCACACAAAAACCAAACACGAGAGAGACGCACACAAAACCAAACACGAGAGAGACGCACACAAAAACCCAAACACGAGAGAGACGCACACAAAAACCCAAACACGAGAGAGACGCACACAAAAACCCAAACACGAGAGAGACGCGCACACACAAAACCCACAAACACGAGAGAGACGCGCACACACAAAAAACCCAAACACGAGAGAGACGCGCACACACAAAAAACCCAAACACGAGAGACGCACACAAAACAAACCCACGAGAGACTAGACTGTGTCCTGTTGATCCTCCTGCTCTTCGTGCTCCAGGTGCGTCGGCCAAAATGACAACATAGAATTGTTTTCCTTGGATATTTTTATGGAAATCTGTCAGAAATTTAATGTCTTAAAAGGTGGATCCGTATTTTATTGTTCTGCAAATTAATTGGGCACGAAGAGATTCTAATACTAAAGACGGCACAATATTTGAGTCCAGTCACTTTAAAACTTTGTGTGGACTGGATTTGCCTCGTCCTCTGCCGTCTCATCATCGTCGGGTTTGACTCGCGTGATCCCGATGAGGCGCGAAATTCAGATGAGGGCAGGAAGTGTTTCACTCCACTTTAAAACTCATCAAACTGGGCGACACAGACCCACTACTACGAAAAAATAAGTCTAAATATAAGTTCTGACCCGTACGATGTGGAGAAGTCTGAAGTTTTCATACAGTTTGGAGGCGATGGAGATAATAAATTATTTGGTGCTGTAGAACTCGTAAACACTGAGCCAAATGAAAACCTTTAAAACACAGGTGTCAAACATACGGCCCGGGGGCCAGATCCGGCCCTCCAAGACCTTTAATCTGGCCCTCGGCTGATTTTCTACTAAAATATTTTAATTATAATTTTTATTAAACTATTGTTAATTTTCTGTGGTGTTTATCACAGCAGCGTCTCCAGCGTCTCTGTACGTGGCCCCTCCCACCAGAGCAGCACAAATGAAGACTTGTCTCTTTCCAAACGCTCTTAAAGGACGATCGTTTTGACTGTTGACCGTGACACCCTCATCAGAAAAATGTCCAACATGAGAAAAGTGGAGCCGAGTGCAGGATTTTACAACAAAAATGGACTTATTCCTGTTTACAGACAAGTTCATGTTAAAACTTTGTGTTGAAATTGGATTTTCCTTAAAGTTTCAGGTTGTTCATAATATTATAATATTTAGTAAAAGAAAGAGTTCATCAATTCAGAAAGATTTCTGTAATAGATTTGTGTTTCTCTGCACAAATATTTGAACTTATTGTTATTTTTGGGGTTTATATGACATGAGTTTTCTGATCCGGACACTTTGAGATCAAAGTTGGTTGGACACGACCCCCGGAACAAAATGAGTTTGACACTCCTGATTTAAAGCCTGGAGGAGAAAACTATTTAGAATTAAAATCAGCCGCTGCACTTGGATCATCTAAAGATAATTATTAAAAAAGTATAAAACATCAAATTGCAATAGTAAGCAAATAAAATGAGCACCACATGAAGCTTTTTTGTGTGACAAGTTTGGACTTATAACGCAACAGTTTACCGTCACTTAGGATGTTTGTCTTTCTAAATAGCTGTCCAAAAAAACTCTGAATCTATTAATTAATAAATGACACAATCGTGACCTGGTACAAAGTGGTCGTCGCAAACTCCAGAGTCTGTTTTCGTGCCTCCTGGTTTTAGAGATTGTCGATCCACTTTTGATCCACATTAAGTCCCTGTAAGTCCCTTGTTACACACCGTTTTTGGTACGAGGAAAAAAAAAAGTTTCTCCCGATTCGAGCGGCTGCAGCGACCACAGGCTGCACGGAGTTTAGGCATTTTGGCGCCGAGTCAGTGGAGGAAAACGTGGTTCTGTGCGTCTGTCTTTACTTCCTGACCTCATCTGCTTTTGGTGACGTCCAGCGATTCTGTGCCCGTGTGATTCTCTTCAGGCGTCTTTTTTTATTTTGCGTTTTGTGCTTGTTTCTTCAGGAAGTCGTCTGAGGAGCTGGAGCTGGAGAGGATGAAGAAGCTGCAGGAGGAGGTGGCTCTGCACCGGAAGAACAACGAGGCCAGCTACAAAGCGGCTTTAGCTGGAGGTGAGTGTCTCCTGACTGGGCCCCCAGCGCTCGCTCTGACGTGGACTCTGTTTTCGAGATGTTTCACACCGACACTTTTCCGTCTACAGATCCACCGGCGAAGAAGACGACCTTCGCCGGCACCGTGCCCAGAGAGTTCAACTTCAAGACGGACGCGCGGATCAAACCCTCCACTTCGACAAACGCCACCAAAGACGTGAACTTCGTCGCTCAGCTGCGCAAACCCTCCTCCCCCGTGAGTAAACGAGGGCCACGGCTCGGGTCTGGTTTCATCTCAGGACCACACAGAATCACAAACCGAGGAGGTGCAGTTAAAGATCACAAAGACCAATACTGTAGGGAGACCATATTTCCATTTGTGAAAACCCAGACACCTTCCCGGGGCTGGGAGGTGGGGCCTCGACATTGAGCTACAGTCGTCCCTCGCTATATCACGCTTCACCTTTCGCGGTCTCGCTGATTTTTATTTATTTTTAAACCCATGGGTGGGGCAGGACTAATCTTGGACTTAAGAGAGAGAACGCCGAGCAGTTTGTCTGCAAAGCGCGATCAGGCAATTGCCGCGTTTACCTCCGTGAGGTGTGGAGCTCTGCATCGGTCCCTTCTCCTGCGTCACCTCCGGCCCATCCCGACACTAGGTCCTGGTTCGGTCCTGGTTCGGTCCTGGTTCGGTCCTGGTTCGGTCCTGGTTCGGTCTTGGTTCAGTCTTGGTTCGGTCTGGTTCGGTCTTGGTTCGGTCAGTCCGTTCGGTCCTGTTCGGTCCGTGGCGTAGGCAGCACAAAAACTTGATATAATCTCTGGTTAACTGGCAGGTGCGATCCTGTCCTGCGCAGGTGCGGTGTTGTACTGCAGGTCTCCAAAAATGGCCCCATGCAGGACTCTGCTCTGTAGACTCTATTAAGGAATAAATGAATCTTGGGTTTGTTACATAAATAAGGAGGAAAATAACAAAAGGACGACAGCACCTGTCGATCCTGTCTGAGAAAAGTGTATAAAGTTTGTGCTGAGGTTTTACAGACTTAAAACAGATATAATAATTGTAAAATATAAAGTTGATACTTCGTGGATTTCACCTGTCGCGGGTTATTTTTAGAACATAACTCCCACGATAAACGAGGGACACTGAACTCTCACCTCAACCTGTGCACATGGACTCACACTTGTCCCGACCGGGACGGAAAACTGAGAATTTCTTGTACAAGTCGTTGTTAATTGTGCATTTGTGCTTCGGCGTGTTGCAGACTGACCGACTGTGTCTCGCTCCTTCTGAGTCAGAGAACTACGAAAGCCGATCAATTTAATGCCCCCAATGAACTGTAATGAAAACCCGGACATTTCCATCACTTAAAAAAAAACAAAAACGGATGCCCAGGACAAGACGCGAAAAACGGACGTTTGGTCGCCCTACAATACTGAGATTATTCACACAGTAGATTTCCTCTGTGTGGAACTACACTGAGTCTGTGGAGTTTTTATGGGAAAGAAGAGCTTAAACTTCTACAAATGTTCTGAACTAAGATTTTTAACTTTTTAAACTTTTACGGATGGACCCGAGTTTCTGTTTAGGTGCCGATTTTAAAAAGACCCCTCTTTTAGAAAAACTATTAAAGATGTCTGAACCTCACAGCCTTCACTAGGTTGGATGCTCCAGGTGAACTTCTCCTTGGGCTTGTGTCTCACTTTCATGAATGCACTGGCTGCATACAGCAGGGGGCAGGTTTTTTATTTTATTTTTTTAACAAAATGTCTATTATGACCGTCTCATTTCCTTTGGAGATGTACAAACTCGTGTTTTCTCTGTGGATTTCAGGCCAAAGGTGTGAAAGGTGCGACGGTGCCGAAGCCCTTTAACCTGTCGAGCAGCAGGAGGAGGAAGAGGGGGGAGGAGCCGGCGCCTTACGTGCCCATGGCCCAGCAGATCCAGCAGTACGAGAAGAGAACCCCAGACCGTTTCCACCAGCCCAGCCGACAGACGCAGGAGCGGGGTGAGTCCGGAGGGCGAGGGAGCGAGGGCGAGAGGGTCCGGGCGAGGGAGCGGGGGCGAGAGGGTCTGGGCGAGGGTCCGGGGGAGAAACATAAAATATTGTGGAGTCAAAATGCTGAACTCAATTCTGCAAAATAAATGAAATTGTAAATGAATTGTATTTCATTATAAAAAGCAATAAACCTCTAAAGCGCTTTGGACCTGCAAATGTTTAGGGGCAGGAGAGCGACTTGGATGTGCAGAGATGGTGCAGAATTGTGCTTTTGGTGCTCTTCAGTGTAGGGAACAGTGTCAAATACAAAGTTGAAAAAACTGATTTTATCTGTTCAGCCTACATGTCCCATCATGCACCAGACAGGAGTTTGCCCTGATGGAGGCTGAAGGGCCGAAACACGCTGGTCTGATTTGAACTTTATCGAACTTTAGCCATGTGGTGTTAAAGGATGTTGAATATTTTGTACTTTTTTGAGTGCCTCAGTTTTTTCAACTTTATATTCGAAGCCTGGTTTAGTCCAGGCTTTAGTCCAGGTTTAGTCCAGGTTTAGTCCAGGTTTAGTCCAGGCTTAGTCCAGGTTTAGTCCAGGTTGCCTTAGAAAAAATGTAATTTTAAAAAACAGATCTAAAATAAAAGCAGTGCAGCTTTAGTCCAGGCATGAGGTAATATTATACAAATGTTTACGTATTTTGTGATTCCAAATGAGCTGAAACGGGCCGGTCAGAGTCGACCAAAGAGTCAAATGTGGCCCTGGAGCCTGCACCAGGAGAGGACCTGCTGTCTGGAGACCAACTCTAACTCTGTCCTCCAGGTCCGTCTCCCGTGAAGAGTCAGCACAAACCCACAGTGAAGGAGCCCACCATCCCAGAAGGTTTCCACCTGCAGATCGAGAAGAGGCTCCAGGAGCGACAGGCCAAGAAGCCCCCGGTGGTGGAAGAGGAGGAGCCGCCACACGTCTTCAAGTCCCACCCGGTGCCCAAGAAGATCCTGGAGGGAGTCGTGGTGAGTCAAAGCTCTTCTCAGACTGATCCTCTGTCCTGTGTCCTGCCTGAGTCTCTGTTGCAGCCGTTCAGTGCAGAGGAGAGTTTGTCCAGTAAACTGTGTGCAGGTTCTAAAGCTCCTCCGTGTTCACAGGGCGTCCCGGAGAAGAAGCTGCCCACTCTGACGCTCCCAGAGTCTCCGGCCTTCGCCCTGAAGAAGAGGGTGCGCGTGGAGCCGCCTCCTGTCCAGGTCAACTCTCATTTCATTCATCTAGAAAACAGTTTTTTCTTAGCGTAGTGACACTGAGGAGCATCGTTTGGTGTGTGGATGATTCAATATTCCATTTTTCAGGTTTCCCACTGTGTCTTAAAAGCATTGAATTTATGAATTTGGAAATAATACCTTTAAAAAGACTTTAAAAACTCTTGAATTTTTATATCTGAGTCTTAAAATTTGTGCAGTACGTAACTTCTCTGTATCGCATTTCTCCTCAAAAGTTTAATTTGTGAACCACCGTTATTTGGTTAAATACTGTTGCTTAAATAAAGAGCGACTGAAACGATAATTGAAAACACGACTCAGCCCCGGATCAAAATCCTCTGAACACGTCACTGAAAATCACGAATTGCAGCAGCACAAGAAACAAACTCTGCAGAAGAGCGAGAAATCAAAGACGAGCTCAGCAGAACCCAAAGTCTGACTAACACTGTTCTGTTGTTTTTTACTGTTGGTTTTACGTCAGAGCGACACATTTCAGTTATGAGGAAGAGTCTCAACTCCCCAAATTCATTTGTTTGAGAAATAAATCCAAACAAATTCAAGAATTTAGTTTTTCTTTGGCAGTAGTTTTATGAAATAAGCCCTGAAGTAGGTATTAAATTTTGATATAAATGTAAAAGAAATCTGCAGGAACCAGATTTTCCTGTGAGTTCATTTATTCGTTTAAATCCTGTAAAAATGTTATAAACCCTGAAGACCGTGGACTAGTTTTATGTTCTTACTGGTGCTGCTGTGGACCCGCAGGTGAAGCCCCCGTCTCCCATCAAAGCTCCGCCTGTGCCGCACTTCGGTTTGCCCTTCCAGCCCAAACTGCCCGAGCATCACCAGGTGGAGGTGTGTCCCTTCTCCTTCGACAAGAGGGAGCAGGAGAGGAGAGCGCTGAAGGAGAAGAGGCTCGAGCAGCTCAGGAACGAGGACGTGAGTTTCTTTACTTACTCCAGTGTGTGTCTGTGTGTGTCTGTGTGTGTTTGACCTGCTCCACCCAGCAGTGTGTGACCTCAGCTCCACACGCAGACGGCTGGACGCACAGGGTTAGTTTACTCTTTAGAGCCAGGGTCCAGACTTTTAGCTCCAGGAAACATCCAGAGCTGCAGATTCTCCCTGAGCTGGAGCAGGAGTCTTCATCTTTGACAAACTCTGATGTTTGTGTCAAACTGAACCTGAGCTGTAGAGTTCTGTGTCCTGCTGCTGTGCTTAGACGCTTGAATTCCAGCTGCATTATTCTACATGTCACACGCCGCTCACTGATGGAGTGTTTTGATGTGAAACCTGCTGCAGATGTTTGATTATTTGTGTATTTTCCAGGTTCCAAAGTTCAAGGCTCAGCCTCTGCCCGACTTCAGCACAGTGGTGCTTCCAGAGAAGAAGAAACCAGAGCCCACCAAACCAGAGCCTTTTCACCTGCTCCTCAACGAGAGAGGAGCCCAGAAGAGCAGCCGCTGGGAGACCATGGTGTGTGTGTGTGTCTGTGTGTGTGTCTGTGTGTGTCTGTGTGTGTCTCTGTGTGTCTCTGTGTGTGTGTGTCTCTGTGTGTGTGTGTGTGTCTCTGTGTGTGTGTGTCTCTGTGTGTGTGTGTGTGTGTCTCTGTGTGTGTGTCTCTGTGTGTGTCTGTGTCTGTGTAATGATACAACCAGTGTGTGAGCAGGGCCCCGGGTTCTGCTCACACCTCTGGAGATGTTACTGTCCTGGGCAGGTTTTACTCCTCAAAGTCCAACCAGAGGCATTTCAGAGCCTCTAAACTCTGTTCTTTATGTGGAACACTCTCGTTCATAGATCTTCTCTAAATTACAGTACAGCCCCTGACCAAAACCTTGGACCAAAACCTTGGACCAAAACCTTGGACCAAAACCTTGGACCAAAACCTTGGACCAAAACCTTGGACCAAAACCTTGGACCAAAACCTTGGACTTAAACCAGATATAGCCTTGCCATTCCATACGGACCGCCCCCCTCTCCCGTACACCGCACGGGCCACGCCTCTAAAACCAGGTCTAAACAGGATTTGGTCAGGACTTGACCAACCCCCTCCGGTCCACAAAATATTGTTGGATATAAAACCGGTCCATGCGACAAAAAATGTTGGGGACCAGTGGTGTATCTGACTGTGCCCGTTGTGCCCGTTGTGCCCGTGTGCCCGTCCCCTTTAGCCTCACCACGGCCGCGGGCTTCCGGCCCCGTGTTCTGCTCACACCTCTGGAGATGTTACTGTCCTGGGCAGGTTTTAGAGGGCGTCTAAACTCTGCTCTTTACGTGGAACACTCCGGTTCATAGATCTTCTTCTCTAAATTACAGCACATTTCCACAGCCCCTGAGCTCAGCTGTAGAGTTTTGTCCGTTCTCTTCATCACTGTTCAGACCGTGATGTTCCGCGCTCACGATGCTCTTGTTCCTGCAGGTCCAAGAGGAGAAGAAGCAGCAGGAGGAGGCCACACACTTCAAAGCCCGACCCAACGTGGTCACGCACAAGGAACCGTTCAAACCCAAGAAGGAAGAGCGCGCAGACACATGTGAGGCGGCTTTTCTCCCCTTTCCTGCTGAAAAACACACCTGGAGTTTTGTTTCATTCACACTCTGAGCTTAAATTACCTCTTCATGACATCACAAGGTGGAACAGGGCGTCTGAGTGACTCTATTTGTCTGTTTACATCTGCAAAACTCCAAACATGTGAATGAAACAAAACACAACTCCAGCTCTGTTTTTTTCACTCACAAGAGTCAGTTTAATCTAATATAAACATTTAAAACATGTTGTGCCCGTTGTGGATGACTCTGTGTATCTGTTTGTGCCCGTTTGTGCCCGTCTGTGCCCGCCCCCTTCAGCCCTGAGCGCGGCCGCGGGCTTCCAGCTGCTGACCGAGCGCCGCGCCCGTGAGCGGCAGGAGTTCGACCGACTGGTGAGCGAGAAGGAGGCTCTGCGGGCGATGATGGAGGAGCAGCAGCGCAGAGAAGCAGAGGAGCGAGAGAAGGAGGAGATCGCCCGTCTGCGGCAGGAGCAGGTGACGCGCCCGCCAAAACGCCGCCGCAAACGTTTAACACGCCCGCCAAACGCCGCCGCAAACGTTTAACACGCCGCAAACGTTTAACACGCCGCAAACGCAAACGCCGCCGCAAACGTTTAACACGCCGCAAACGTTTAACACAACGTTTAACACGCCAAACGCCGCCGCAAACGTTTAACACGCCGCAAACGTTTAACACGCCGCCAAACGCCGCCGCAACGTTTAACACGCCGCAACGTTTAACACGCCCGCCAAACGCCGCAGCAAACGTTTAACACGCCAACAAGTTCATGTTAAAACTTTGTTGAAATTGTATTTTTCATAATATTATAATATTTAGTAAAAGAAAGAGTTCATCAGTTAAAAAAGATTTGTGTAATAGATTTGTGTTTCTCTGCAGAAATATTTGAACTTATTGTTATTTTTGGGGTTTATATGACATGAGTTTTCTGATCCAGACACTTTGGATCAAAGTCAGTTGGACACGACCCCGGAACAAAATGAGTTTAACTCTCCTGATCTAAATCATGTCTGTGATACTAAAAGCCCCTTCCCCACACACAAATCTGAACCAGGACTAAACTAAAGTCTAAAATGGGACTAAAGCTGGGTCTAAATAGGATTTAATCAGGACTAAATCAGGTCTAAAACCAGGTCTAAACCACGACTAAAACAGGATTTACTCTGGACTAAAAACCTCGGGACTAAACCAGGAGTTAAATGGGACTAAACCGGGACTAAAGCAAAGTCTAAAATGGGACTTAATCAGACTAAATCAGGTCTAAAACCAGGACTAAAACAGGATTTAATCAGGTCTAAAACCACGACTTAACCAGGACTAAACCAGGATTTAAACAGGACTAAAACCGGGAATAAACCCAGGATTAAATCCAAGTCTAAACCGGGATTTAATCGGGTCTAAACCGGGTCTGAACCAGGTGTAAACCAGGATTTAATTGGGACTAAAAACAGGTCTAAACCTCGCCGTGTCGCCGCAGCCCCTGGTCCTCAAAATCTTGTCGGACATAAATCTGGTCCGTGGAGATAAAAAGTTTGAGGAGCACGTCTGTAAATCTCACAGGAGTTGGTTTTGTGTCATTTAGACCTTTTAAAGTGTAAAAAGTAGTTTTTGTTGCGTTTCCTTTCGTCT
This sequence comes from Boleophthalmus pectinirostris, assembly GCF_026225935.1. Taxonomy (NCBI): domain Eukaryota; kingdom Metazoa; phylum Chordata; class Actinopteri; order Gobiiformes; family Gobiidae; genus Boleophthalmus; species Boleophthalmus pectinirostris. Next base: position 1,611,248 of record NW_026571515.1, on the reverse strand, counting down.
TTGAGCTTCACTGACTGTCGCTCTGTCTGTTTTGTTTCCTGCAGGTTCACAAGGCTCAGCCCGTCAAACACTATCGCTGTGTGAAAGTGAAGAAGAGCGACATGCCGCTCACCATGCCACAGTCGCCCAACTTCTCCGACCGATTCCGCATGTGACTTTTTTTTTCCTTCTATTTTTGTCCCCCTTTTTAAATATTTCTATTGTATTTTACCAGTTTTTACCTTTTTTAATGTTTTTTGAATAAATCCTGTGAGTGTGGAGACAGTTTGTGTGCAGCTCCTGTCGCTTCTGTAAATATTCTACTAAATGTTCTACTACTAAATGTTGTCTCATCCCTCGACTCGTGTGGTTTTTTTGGTCATGTTTCATGAGGTTTTCAGAAAGTTTTAGCAGAGAAATTAAGGGGAAAGTTCTGGAACCTGGATGTTGAGCTTGTTTAGTGACTTAAAGGTTGTATGGAGGATTTTTTTTTTTTTTTAGTTTTCAAATTGTCAGTGAAAGTTTAAAATACCGTTAGAGACGCAGCAGCCTTGGAATTATAATGACCAAAAAAAAAAGAATGAAAATTTATCAACTGTGGACGTGTTGAGGCCAGATAAACATCAGCCAATAGAAAACAAGGCTCCCTCTTTATCTATTGGCTGTTGCTTTGTCAATCAAACTCCCTTCGTGTCTAGTGTAACTGACTCGTCGGCGCGATGTGAGGATTACGTGGTTTATGCAGCGGTTCTTAGAGGCTTTTTTAAACTGTCGCTTCCTCGCAGTTCACACAAAGTTTGTTGCGACGGCGGACGAGAATCCACGAGCAGTTCGCCGGTTTTTGAGGTCGATGAAAGAAGAGGAGAAGGAGCGAAGACAAACTGAGGTGATTCTTGGAGATTCCTTCCAGCGACGGCGTGAATGAAGCAGACGAAGGGTCTAAAAACTGACGTGTCGGTCGCTAAATTATTTCTAGACGGGAAACTTAAACTAATTCTGAACGAGGCTGTAAACAAACGTGATTTCTAGAGTAAAGAGGCGGGAGGAGGAAGGTGGCGTCACACATGCACAACATTTGAAAAAAGGACTGTTGCTTTATTTCACTTCCCTTAAAAAAATCCTCTATACAACCTTTTTTACAAATATATATTTTTGTTTCAAATTATCAATGAAAGTTCAAAATGGCGTTAGAGACGCAGCAGCTTTGGAATTATGAAGACCAAAAAAAAAACAATGAAAATCCATCAACAGATAAACATCAGCCAGTAGATAAAGAGGCTGCCTCATTTTCTATTGGCTGTTGGGTTGTCAATCAAACTCCCTACGTTTCTAGTGTAACTGACTTGTCGGCGCTCGGGGATTACGTGGTTTATGCGGCGGTTCTTAGAGGCTTTTTTAAACTCGCTTCCTCACAATTAACAGTTTGTTGCGACGGCGGACGAGAATCCACGAGCAGTTCGCCGCAAAACAAAGTCGGTTTTTGAGGTCGATGAAAGAAGAAGAGGAGAAAAGGAGCGAAGACAAACTGAGGTGATTCTTGGAGATTCCTTCCAGCGACGGCGCGACTGAAGCAGACGAAGGAGCTAAAAACTGACGCGTCGGTCGATAAATTATTTCTAGACAGGAAACTTCAACAGTAATTCTGAACGAGGCTGTAAACAAACGTGATTTCTAGAGTAAAGTAGATGTTTCTACTGAGGAGCTGTGGAGGAGGAAGGTGGTGTCACACATGCACAACATTTGAAAAAAGGACTGTCGCTGTATTTCACTTCCCTTAAAAAAAATCCTCTATACAAACTTTAATACAAAAACTCACCGTTACAAACGACATTTTAACAATAATCCCACAATTCTGACCCAAAACCTGCTCCTCCGATCAGGACGAACATCTGATGAATGAAGAACATTAAAAACATCAGTCTTGTTGAACCTTCATGTTTTCGCTCTGTGTCTGTTAAAGATTTGAGTTTTAAATTCTGGTGTCGTTTCCTCGTCACAAAATCGTCCGTCTTCATCTGCGAAGCTCCAAACGCTCCGGTCCACCTTGTGATGTCACGAAGTCTCTCATCCCTCGTTCCTTTTCCTCCTCAGACCCTCCTCCTTTACTCACTCCCTCCTCTTTCTCTTCTCTCCTCTTTTCTCCTCTCAAACTCTCTCCTCTTCCTCTTCAGACCCTCCTCCTCTCTCTCCTCTTTTCTCCTTTCTCTCCTCTTCTCTCTCTCTTTACTCTCTCTTCTTTCTCTCCTCTTCTTTTTCTCCTCTCCTCTTCTATCTTCTCTCCTCCTCTCTTCTCCCCCTCCTTTCTCTCTCCTCTCTTCTCTCCTTCCTTTCTCTCTTTTTTCTGTCCTCTCCTCTCTCTTCTCTCTCCTCTCTTCCTCCTCTTAAACCCTCCCCCTCTCTCCGTTCTCTCTCCTCTCTTCCTCTTCTTCTCAAACCCTCCTCCTTTACTCACTCACTCCTCCTCTCCTCCCTCGTCTTTTCTCTTAAAACCTCCTCTCCTCTTTCTCTTCTCTCTCCTCTGAATCTCCCTCTCTCCCCTCTTCCTCCTCAGACCCTCCTCCTCTTCTTCACTCTCCTCTTCCTCTTGTAAGCCCTCCTCTTTCTTCTCTCACTTCTTTTCTCTCCTCTTAATCTCGCTCTCCCTTTCTCTCCTCTTCCTCCTTTTAAACCCCCCCAATCACTCCTCTTTCTACTCAAACTCTCCTTCTTTACTCTCTCCCTCCTCCCTCTTCTCTCCTCTCTCTCCTTTCTTCTCTCCCTTCTTTCTCTCTCCTCTTTTCCTCTTCTTCTCTCTCTCCCCTCTTCATCCTCTTAAATCCCTCCCCCTCTCTCTCCTCAAACCCTCCTTTTCTCTCTTCTCCCTCTCCTCTCTTCTCTCTCTCTCTCTCTCTCTCTTCTCTCTCCTATTCTCCTCTCTTCTCTCTCCTCTTCTCTCTCTCCTCTCTTCTCTCCCTCCCCCTCTCCCTCTCACTCCTCTTCCTCTTCAAACCCATCTTTTTTCTCACTCCTCTCTTCTCCCCTCTTCCTTTTAAAAACTCCTCTCTTCTCTCTCTCTCTCTTCTCTCTCTCCTCTCCTCTCTCCCCTTGTCTCCTCTTTTCTCTCGCTCCTCTCTCTCCCCTTGTCTCGTCTCTCCTCTCTTCTCTCTCTCTCTCTCTCTCTCTCTCTTCTCTCTCTTCTCTCTCCTCTATCTCTCTCTCTCTTTTCTCCTCCTTGTTCTTCTCTCTGTTGTCTTTTCTCTTTAGTTGAGCAGAGATCAGCGACTCCAGGACTCAGTGATTCTAGTGAAGGTGTTGTGGTTTAAAAACACAGTGGAGCTTTTTGTGAAAAAAGTTAAAAACAGTGAATGAAACAAAAATAAAAAACCCAGAGGAAACAAAATCAGAAAAAATCAGAAAAACCTTTAGTGAAATATTGGATACCTTTAAAGTGTTGGGAAGTTTACTTTTAAAATGTAATCCCCTACAGATTACAGATTACACACACCAAAATGTAGTTTGTAACAGAATCCATTAAATGACTTAAAGTGAGTAATGTAATCTGATTACTTTGGATTACTTGATTTGTTGTAGAGAAACAAAGACGAGGAAATCTTCACATAAGAAGTTTTGTCTGATAAAAGAAAATAAAAAGTCCAGATTTTACTGAACCAAATTAAAAATATTATTGATAGAAGAAGAAGAAACACGTCCACACAGCAGGATTTAGTCCTGGTTTAGTCCTGGATTTAGACCTGGTTTTAGTTTTTAGACCTGGTTTTAGTAGTTGGTTTTAGTTCCTGGTTTTTAGTCCTGGTTTTCTGTTTTAGTCCTGGTTTAGTCCTGGTTTAGTTTTTCCTGGTTTAGCAGTGAGTGGAATCACCGAGGGAAAAAAAAAAAAAGGGATTTAGCTCCAAATGTGAAAACAGTAAAATCCCTCTGTTTAATCCATTTATTTCAACAAAGTAACTGTAATCCAATTCCCACTCACTGAAACAGTAACTGTAACTGAATACAGTTACTCATCATTTGTACTCTGATTACTCTGGTACATGTAATCTGTTACAACACTGGATGAATGTGGTGATGTTATTTAAAATCCAGTGATTTATTGAACAGAAATGAAACACTTGAAACAGGTTTTATGTTTTTACTGTGAGTTGTTTTCATCTGAGGCGTTTCCTACAAATGTTACAGAAAAAACAAACTTCAGTCGTTTTTTTGACAAAATATAAAAGCCGACAAACTCTGAAACGGATGGAGCTGTTCTGAATCTAATATTACAAGTCAAAAATCTATCGCAAAAGCCACAAAAACTCATTTTTAAAGGCACCGCGCGGCATTTAAATCTTTAAATCTTCAAAATGACACTTTTTTTCTCATGTTCTGATGTCGTTTCCTCGTCACAGACCTGGAGATGTGGGTTTTTTTGTTTCATTTACACATTTAACGGACAAAACCTGCACTTTTACACTTCTTCGTTCTGAAAACTCTGTTCCACCTTGTGATGTCATGTGGTAATACAAGTTTTTAGGAGCTGTTCATACCGAAGAATTTCTAAAACAAAAATTCAAATTGGAGACAGATAAATGTGTTTTGTGACTTGGAACAACTTTTTTTTTTTTTTTTTTATGTGATTTTGTGCAACACTTTTAGTTTGATTTTCAGTTCAGGGGAATTCAGTTTGACACTCGAACCATAAAAGAAATAAAACTTGATAAATAATAAATCAATGATAAAAGAATTCGGTATCAACAATTTACTGATATTAGGAAACATTTTATTCACAAATGTCACTTTATAAGATAAAAACCAAAGGTGGAAGATCAGGACCCGAGGCTTTTGTTGCTCGTTGGGAGAAAAGGAAGCGAGTTTCTTCCATCTGAAACTTAAATTGAAGCTTTGAAATTGTCTTTTTGTTTGTAAATATGTTTTTCAGGGTTCGCACGAGTAATGTAATCTGAATACTTTGGATTACTTGACTAGTCCTGGTTTAGTCCTGGTTTAGTCCTGTTAAATCCTGTTTTAGACCTGTTTTAGTCCTGGTTTTAGTTCTGGTTTAGACCTGGTTTAGACCTGGTTTAGATCTGGTTTTAGTCCTGGTTTAGACCTGGTTTTAGTCCTGGTTTTAGACCTGGTTTAGTCCTGGTTTTAGTCCTGGTTTTAGTCCTGGTTTTAGTCCTGGTTTTAGTCCTGGTTTAGACCTGGTTTAGACCTGGTTTTAGTCCTGGTTTAGTCCTGGTTTAGTCCTGGTTTGAGTACTGGTTTAGTCCTGGCTTTAGTCCTGGTTTAAAACCAGGACTTAAACCAGGACTAAACCAGGACTAGTCCTGGTTTAGATCTGGTTTTAGTCCTGGTTTAGATCTGGTTTTAGTCCTGGTTTAGTCCTGTTAAATCCTGTTTTAGACCTGTTTTAGTCCTGGTTTTAGTCCTGGTTTAGACCTGGTTTAGATCTGGTTTTAGATCTGTTTTACTCCTCGTTTAGTCCTGTTTTAGTCCTGATTTAGTCCTGGTTTAGTCCTGGTTTAATGTTCGGCAATGAGTGGAATTACCGAAAAATAATAATAAATCTGGTCGTATCTGGAGTTCTGCAGAATTATAATAAAACAAAAACACAAACGCTTCATGACATCACGAGGTGGAACAGAACATTTCGAGTATTTTCCAGGTTTGTTTTCGAGGAGGAAACAACATCAGAACGACGACTTAAACTTCAACAAGAGTCGGTAAAATCTCGTAAAATCGAACCTTTGACATCAGAAAATCATCAAAACGAAATCACGTCGTCACCCGTTTGTCTCCGCGACCGGAAACGTTTAAACGACGTCACCGTGGAGCGAGAAGAACGTTTCCGTGGAGACGAGCGGGTAAAGTCACACAGTGCACCTTTAATAATCCACGAACATTTATCTACAACAGAAAAAAGGCGTAAACCGAGTCGAATAAGACGAGAGTTTTTCAGTATTTGGAGTGTTGACCGTTTTAAAAGTTCATGTTTCGTTCGATGAGGCAAAGAAAACAGTTCAGTAAATGTGAAAAGCAATTAAAAAAAAAAAAAACAATAAAAAAAAACATTGAAGCTACAGTGTTCTCGGCGGTCGTGCGAGCAGAAGTCGTCTACACTGGACATTCTCTTATCGTTGGGATTTAAGTCAAAAAATAAAAATGTAAAATTCAGAAAGGTTTTTGTAACAGACGTGTTCAGTTCAGAAGGTCCAGCTCTGAATCTGAACATTTTCACCCACTGTAAACTCTTTAAAGCCACACTATGTAACTTTTTATTACGCTAAAAAAACTGAAAATCATACGTCCAAACTAGAACTTTTTTCACAACGGCCGGAAGTGTTTCTCTGGAGGTTTGTGGATCTTCAACCAACAAACTCCACAAAGGAGAAACATTCAAACAAGAAGAATTTATCCACAAATATAAACAGTGTTGGGAAGTTTACTTTTAAAATGTAATCCCCTACAGATTACAGATTACATACTCCAAAATGTTACTAGTTTGTACTCTGATTACTCTGGTACATGTAATCTGTTACTCTCAGACACTGAGTATCAAGAGAAGAAAGAGCAAAACTTAAAGGAAACATCGAGCCACATGAGTCACACAACAAACTCAACTCATGTTCTGATCCTGAAGAAAACAGACGAGACTTGAACATGAGGCTGCATCATTCGCCCCAATGTCACAAATTCAACTTGTCCCCAATTTTAAAATGTGACAAAACTAAATAAAAAGAAAATCTGAGGAATATTTGCTCAGTTGAATAAAATCTACTGGGTTCAACGAGTCTCTTAAAGTTCCATCCTAACGGTGTCCAAAATCACTAACACTTTAGAATAACTACACCTTATTCAGCCTTAATAAAGCATGAACAAAGACTTAATTAACAATGATTCACGCTTAGTAACTACTTAATTACTACATGAATTAGCACTTAACTTGCACTTAATTCACCTGTGCTGTAAATAGTTATTTAATACTTCTTAATTACTCATGAACTAAACATTTGCATGTTTATAAATGTATATTTAAGTACAAATTTGAGCATTTATTAATGATTAATAAACTATGAGAGAATGATTTACCAACCAATTTGTACTTAAATATACATTTACAAATACACACACAAATGGTTAGTTCATAACTATTTACAGCACAGGTGAATTAAGTGCAAGTTAAGTGTTAATTCAGGTAGTAATTAAGTAGTTACTAAGTGTGAATCATTATTATTTAAGTCTTTGTTCATGCTTTATTAAGGCTGAATAAGGTGTAGTTATTCTAAAGTGTTAGTGAACACCGTGGATGGAACTAAGAGACTAGTTGAACCCAGTAGATTTTATTCAACTGTGTTACCGAAAAAAACGTTTTTCTCAAATAACTTTAAAAATAATCCATTTAGGGCCACGGTGTCGATGAAAACTGAATATAAATGTTGCTGTTGCATCTTTTGGTACAAATTTCACATCTCTATCTTCATAACTTTCTAAGATGTGATAATTTTGTCAAGATATTGAGTGTTTTTTTCATAATGATCCAAAATCCACAGAGTCCAAAGATGAAATGGGAGACATAACGTTTCTTCTTTCTGTCGTGTCATAGACTGTATAAAAAAGTGGAGTAAGTGAGAGAAAAGCAGAGTTTAAGCCCAAGTTTACACAAAGAATAAGGATGTTATTAAAAAAACCTGATGTTTCAGCTCAGATGTAAGACCACAGGCCCTAAACGTCAGAGGCTCGTGGACCCTGTAGACATCAAGAGAATTTCATGAAATTTCTCTTTACTTTGGCAAATGTAAAAAATGTTATTCTAGGTACAGATTGATTTTCAGATATTTTTTCAAAAAGTTGGGTAAATGATGCTCCCTGATGTTCACTCAGACTGATTCTACTATTACAATTAAAACCTGATTTCATGATGTGGATATCAGATGCTTCAGATGTTCACACACGTGTCACATTTAAACCGGACACATCTGTCTGTGCTGATATCGTCGAGTCTGATTCATGAGCCGGTTTCACTTGGTGGAAACCGTGTGACCTGCAGCATTAGGATTCGTTCGCTCGACAGTAGACGGGGACTTTTTTTATTGAACCAGTCGCTGCTGTTTGGTCGTGACGTTTGTAAAGCTCCAAATCCTGTAGGAAGAAGAACAATAACGTCTTTCCCCGAGATCAAACTCACCAAACATTCTCTTTGTTCCGGTTTTAAATCCTCGGAGGATCTGGGGAATCGTTGACAACACAGAATGTCTGTCTTCGTCTACGTCCATCTCGACGCTTTGTTTACTGTTGTGTTGTTCCACAAAAGGGACACAGACAGACGCCACGACAACCACGTCATGACTTCACAGCTGATTGGTCAGTGCTCAGTCTACAACTTATTCACATCGTCTAGTGCAGAGGTGTTCACACTTTTTCATCATGTGATCTACTTACAAAATGACCAAGTCAAAATGATCGACCTAATACAAAGTCAAACAAACTGCACTGAAACACTCTGTGCCCCTTTTTTGGACCCTCCCCCACAGTTTGAGAACCTCTTCTTTAAGAGAACTTCCTCTGGCACTTTACACAAAACTGTGAAAAAAGTGAAGGAAGATTTTTAAACCTGTTTTTTAAAGTTCCAAACTGGAGTTTCATTCTTTTCTGGTTTTGCAGTGATATTTACCAGCCTCTGCACGTTTACCAAACCAAACGCACATCGTGACAAACACAGATGCATTTGTCACTTTTGTTAGACAAACTTCAGCCAAATGTGGCAGTAGGTCTGTTCTGTAGATCCGCTCTATGCTGTAGACCTGCTTTGTGCCAACACTGGAACACAAATTTAGACTGGTTTTTGCTTCACGTTTGGTCTTGTTCTTCTAATCAGCCGCACTGTGGGAGGGGCTTGTGTTGGCTGTACGCAGGAAGGAGCGAGAGCGTGAAAAGGCGAGGGGCGGCGTGCTGACGTGAGGCAGGTGGACAGGTAGGATGTTTAGGAAGTTGAACCTGCCCTGTGATGCACGCTGGTACACGAGGGCACACGCTGTCGCAGACGAGCCGTGCATAGGGAGCGTGTGTGTTTGTGATGCGCCGTAGAGTCTCCGCGGGTTTCAAATGAGCGCACAGGCTGCACTGAGACGCCCCACACGCTCCTGCACCCGCTACAAGTTTATTACCAACAGCAGCGGCCGGAATGAAATATGATCACACTTGTTGAGTGTCAGACCTCGAGTGAGAGACAAGACCGAGTCCAAACGCGAGTCCGAGACGAGACACGGAGATCTACCCACACGACCTCGGCGATCGACGTATTGAGCACCCCTGGTCTAGTGTTTTCTGATTCCTGATCCTAGAGCTGGAGAGAAAAGAAATTGAGTGGAGGCACAAGGTGGCAGCCTGATTCATCAGCCGGTTTTACTTCGTTTCACTTTGTAGAAACCGTGTGACCTTGCAGCCTTAGATTTTACACGTCCATCCTCAAACCTAAATCAGAACAAACGAGAGAACAACAGGTGTAGTCAGGTCAGGTCAGGTCCAGACGTGTGGAAGCTCCATTATGACCATGAATTGTTCTGTTAATTAGACCCACACCCTGAACAGGTCAACAGGCCCAACTAACAAACACAAACTGTAAACAAGTGTGTGTTAGTTCCAGAGGAGTTTCAGTGTAGTTAGCTCCTCCCTGCAGACAGATATGAGGTAGTGTCACCAGCGTCTGACCAGAACTGTCTGAGAGAAAACGTTGAAAAAACGAATCTCAAGCTGGAGGAACGTAGGAGGGACGCCTAGACTGGATAAATATCAACATCATGAAATTGATTTTTAAATTTAATTATAAAAAGAATGAGAACTTTGCACATCACTTCCTTGAGATGGGGGCGCTGGAGGAGAAGGAGACGCCCAAGAACTTTAGAATCGTAACAGTAGAACGAGTCTGAGTGACAAGTTCTTCTGTTTTCTTCAGGATCAGAACATGAGTTGAGTTTGTTGTGTGACTCAATGTGTCTCGTTGTTTCCTTTAAGTTTTGCTCTTTCTTCTCTTGATCGTTGTGGATAAGGGACGGGCATGAAATGTTCTTAATCGATCGTCGGGAGAATTAACGATCGATTATCGATTAATCATTAACGTTTTTATATTAAAATGATCATCATTATTATTACTATCTGCACTAATCTGCATAAATAAATTCAACTTTACGACATATAAACATAACGACTCTAGATCCACATCAGCTGTTTGACATTATAATGTGTTTAATTCAGTTTTGTTCAAATCTCACAGAAACAAAACTTAAAACCACATCACTAATTTACATAAACTAAGTGAAGATAAAACTCCAGCTCTTGTGTCGCTGATGTGGTTCACCTTGTGTTGGATTAAAAGACATGACTCAGGTGAATACAGGTCAGTGTGACCAGATTTGTGTTTGTCAAAACCAGGACAGCGTACGGGGGGAGGGGGGCGGGGCCTCGTCATCCACATTGAGCGACTCTCACCTGGAAAAACTTTTTCCCACTGGACACAGAAACATATGTGCTGCTTTATCCACTGTGCACATGGACTCACACTTGTCCCAACGCAACGGAAAGTGTGGAATTTCTTCTACAAATCCTGGTTAAATCCACATTTGTGCTTCGGTTCGTTACAGACTGACCCACTGTTTGTGTCTCGCTCCTTCTGATGCAGAGACACATGTACAGACACAGCAAACTACATTCGGTTTGTTGATTAAAATGAACGTAATCGATGAAATTCTTAATGATCAATTATCGATTAATCGATTAATCATGCCCATCCCTAGTTGTGGATAAATTGTTCATGAAGAATGTTTCTCCTTTGTGGAGTTTGTTGGTTGAAGATTTGGTGATGGAGCAGATTTATGAAACTGCTGGAGAAACCGACACATATTTACACAGAAAAACATTAACCAAAAGTTCCACAAACCTCCAGCGGGACACTTGCAAACACTGCGAAAAAATCTAAAATCTTCCACACTACGGCATTACCCTTTCCTGTCTCCGTGGAGAATGTTCCAAAGTGTAGAACTTCTCCAAAAAGTTACATCGTGTGGCTTTAAAAGGTGCACTGTGTAACTTTTCCGGTGGAGGCTCCGTCAGACGCTTTTCTCCATGGAAGTGTTGTTGCTTTGTCTGGAATGTTCCACAGTACGGCATTAAAACTTTCTATCTCCACGGAGACCAAACCAGACCAGACGGGGTTTCCGGGTCAGATCTGTGGAGAGGCGACTCCGCTCACAGTCACAGTGTCTGTTTTTCAATGATTTTTGAGGTTTAAACCAGCTGTGATTGAATAATTCCAGGCAGAGCAGTGACGTCTCCATAGCAACAAGCAGGTGATGGACCGTCAACCGAAAAGTTACAAAGTGCAGCTTTAAAGCAATTCTAATATTTGCGTGTTTAGTGTTTGAGGGTCACGTTCCCTCACAGTGTAGAACAGCCCGGAGAAGGTTAGAAGCACCAGCGGACCTACAAGAGTCCACCTCAGAGTCTGACGTCCTCCTGTTGTCATGGACCTCAGAGTCTGACATCTTCCCGTCATGGTGGACCTCAGAGTCTCAGGTCGTCCTCCTCCTGCTGTGGTGGACCTCAGAGTCTCAGGTCGTCGTCCTCCTGCTGTGGTGGACCTCAGAGTCTCAGGTCGTCCTCCTCCTGCCGTAGTGGACCTCAGAGTCTGAAGTTCTCCTGCTATGGACCTGAGACTCTCAGGTTCTCCTCCTGCCGTGGACCTCAGAGTCTCAGGTCGTCCTCCTCCTGCTGTGGTCCTCAGAGTCTCAGGTCGTCCTCCTCTGCTGTGGACCTCAGAGTCTCAGGTCGTCGTCCTCCTGCTGTGGTGGACCTCAGAGTCTCAGGTCGTCGTCCTCCTGCTGTGGTGGACCTCAGAGTCTCAGGTCGTCCTCCTCCTGCTGTGGTGGACCTCAGAGTCTCAGGTCGTCCTCCTCCTGCTGTGGACCTCAGAGTCTTTGGACGTCTCCGTCACCGTCCTCGTCCGCTGCTCGTCTTAATAAATATGTTTTGTGTGGGACGCGTCGGTGTGAGTTTGGTCCGGGGGGGGGTTAGGGGTTAGGGGTCAGGGGTCAGGGGTCAGGTTAGGGGTCCACGAAGGAGACTGCGATGTAGCGAACCCCCGCGGTGGTGGGGAGGCCCTCGTGGTAGTGGGTGAGTCTCCCCGGGTGCATCAGAGCCCAACCTTTACGAGGAGACGTGATGGAGCAGTCGTACCTCAAGAACTTACAACCGCCGCCCTGAAACAACACAACAACAACAACACAACATTACACACAACAACACAACAACAACAACAACACAACATTACACACAACAACACAACAACAACACAACAACACAAACAACAACAACAACAACACAACAACACACAACAACAACAACAACAACAACACAACAACACAACAACAACAACAACAACACACAACACAAACAACACAACACAACACAACAACACAACACACACACAACACACAACAACATTACACAAAACACAACAACAACAACAACACAACATTACACACAACAACACAAGAATCACAACCGCAAGAACCTGCAACCGCCGCCCTGAAACACAACAACACAACAACAACAACACACACACAACACATTACACACAACAACACAACAACAACACAACATTACACACAACAACAACAACAACAACACAACATTACACACAACAACACAACATCACACAACATTACACACAACAACACAACAACAACACAACAACAACATTACACACAACAACAACAACATTACACACAACAACACAACAACAACACAACAACACAACATTACACACAACAACATTACACACAACACAAGAGTCACAACATTACATTACACACTGTGTGTGTGTTTCCGTTTGTTTTTGTCGAGTTGTGTGTGCGTTTCCGTTTGTTTTTGTCGAGTTGTGTGTGTGTTTTTGTCGAGTTGTGTGTGTGTTTTTGTCGAGTTGTGTGTGCGTTTCCGTTTGTTTTTGTCGAGTTGTGTGTGCGTTTCCGTTTGTTTTTGTCGAGTTGTGTGTGTGTTTTTGTCGAGTTGTGTGTGTGTTTTTGTGGAGTTGTGTGTGCGTTTCCGTTTGTTTTTGTGGAGTTGTGTGTGTGTTTCCGTTTGTTTTTGTGGAGTTGTGTGTGCGTTTCCGTTTGTTTTTGTGGAGTTGTGTGTGTGTTTTTGTGGAGTTGTGTGTGTGTTTCCGTTTGTTTTTGTGGAGTTGTGTGTGTGTTTTTGTCGAGTTGTGTGTGCGTTTCCGTTTGTTTTTGTGGAGTTGTGTGTGCGTTTCCGTTTGTTTTTGTGAGTTTGTGTGTGTGTTTTTGTGGAGTTGTGTGTGTGCGTTTCCGTTTGTTTTTGTGGAGTTGTGTGTGCGTTTCCGTTTGTTTTTGTCGAGTTGTGTGTGTGTGTTGTTTTTGTGTGAGTTGTGTGTGCGTTTCCGTTTGTTTTTTGTCGAGTTGTGTGTGTGTTTTGTGTGTTTGTTGTCGTTTCGTTTGTTTTTGTCGAGTTGTGTGTGTGTTTCCGTTTGTTTTTGTGGAGTTGTGTGTGCGTTTCCGTTTGTTTTTGTGGAGTTGTGTGTGTGTTTTTGTGGAGTTGTGTGTGCGTTTCCGTTTGTTTTTGTCGAGTTGTGTGTGTGTTTCCGTTTGTTTTTGTCGAGTTGTGTGTGTGTTTTTGTGGAGTTGTGTGTGCGTTTCCGTTTGTTTTTGTCGAGTTGTGTGTGTGTTTTTGTGGAGTTGTGTGTGCGTTTCCGTTTGTTTTTGTCGAGTTGTGTGTGTGTTTTTGTGGAGTTGTGTGTGTGTTTTTTGTTTGTCCGTTTGTTTTTGTGGAGTTGTGTGTGTGTTTTTGTGGAGTTGTGTGTGCGTTTCCGTTTGTTTTTGTGGAGTTGTGTGTGTGTTTTTGTGGAGTTGTGTGTGTGTTTTGTGTGAGTTGTGTGTGTGTTTTTTGTTTGTGTTGTGTGTGCGTTTTTGTGGAGTTGTGTGTGTGTTTGTTTGTGTTGGAGTTGTGTGTGCGTTTTGTGTGAGTTTGTGTGTGTGTTGTGGAGTTGTGTGTGCGTTTCCGTGTGTTTTTGTGGAGTTTGTGTGTGTTTTTGTGGAGTTGTGTGTGTGTTTTTGTGGAGTTGTGTGTGCGTGTTTTTGTGGAGTTGTGTGTGTGTTTTTGTGGAGTTGTGTGTGCGTTTCCGTGGCGACTGACCTGGAAGTCTTTGCCCACGTGGTTCAGGGCGATGTTGATGGTGAAGGTGGAGGCGTCGTGGTGCGGACGCAGAGACGGCTGCTCGTCCGGTTTGTACCGAACCACGAACGCCAGATCGAACTGAGCCTGGAACACACAAACACACACACATTTAACACACAAACACACACACACACACATTTAACACACACACACACACACACACACATTTAACACACACACACATTTAACACACAAACACACACACATTTAACACACAAACACACACACATGTTTAACACACAAACACACACACATTTAACACACACACACACATTTAACACACACAACACATTTAACACACAAACACACACACATTTAACACACACACACACACACACGTTTAACACACACACACACACACACATTTAACACACAAACACACACACATTTAACACACACAAACACACACAACAACACACATTTAACACACAACACACACACATTTTAACACACACACACACACACATGTTTAACACACAAACACACACACATGTTTAACACACACACGTTTAAAACACACAAACACACACATGTTTAACACACACACACGTTTAACACACACAACACACAAACACACACACGTTTAAAACACACAAACACACACATGTTTAACACACACACACACACACACACACACACACACACATTTAACACACAAACACACACACATTTAACACACAAACACACACACATTTAACACACAACACACACACATTTAACACACAAACACACACACATTTAACACACACACACACACATGTTTAACACACACACGTTTAACACACACACGTTTAACACACAAACACACACATTTAACACACAAACACACACATTTAACACACACACACACGCACATTTAACACACAACACACACACATTTAACACACACACACACGTTTAACACACACACGTTTAAAACACACAAACACACACATTTAACACACAAACACACACACATTTAACACACACACACACACACACACACACACACACACGCACATTTAACACACACACACACACACACACCACATTTAACACACAAACACACACAATTTAACACACACACACGTTTAACACACAACACACACACACACACAAACACACAAACACATTTAACACACAAACACACACAACACACATTTAACACACAAACACACACACACACACACATGTTTAACACACACACGTTTAACACACACAAACACACACATGTTTAACACACACACGTTTAACACACACACGTTTAAAACACACAAACACACACATTTAACACACAAACACACACACATTTAACACACACACACACACACACACACACACATTTAACACACAAACACACACATTTAACACACACACACACGTTTAACACACACACGTTTAAAACACACACACACATTTAACACACAAACACACACACATTTAACACACACAACACACACACATTTAACACACACACACACACACATTTAACACACACACACACACATTTAACACACACACACACACACATTTAACACACACACACACACACACATGTTTAACACACACACACACACATTTAACACACACAACACACACACACACGTTTAACAACACACACACATTTAACACACACACAGTTTAACACACACACACACACGTTTAACACACAAACACACGCACATGTTTAACACACACACGTTTAAAACACACAAACACACACATGTTTAACACACACACACATTTTTAACACACAAACACACATGTTTAACACACACACGTTTAAAACACACAAACACACACACATTTAACACACACACACATGTTTAACACACAAACACACACAAACACAACATGTTTAAACACACACACATTTAACACACAAACACACACACACACATGTTTAACACACAAACACACACACATTTAACACACAAACACACACACATTTAACACACACACATTTAACACACACACACACACATGTTTAACACACACACGTTTTAAACACACAAACACACACACATTTAACACACAAACACACACATGTTTAATACACACACACATTTAAAACACACAAACACACACATGTTTAACACACAAACACACACATGTTTAACACACACACATTTAACACACAAACACACACACATGTTTAACACACACACATTTAAACACACAAACACACACATGTTTAACACACACACACATTTAAAACACACAAACACACACATGTTTAACACACAAACACACATGTTAACACACATTTAACACACAAACACACACATGTTTAACACACACACATTTAACACACACGCACATGTTTAAAACACACAAACACACACAGTTTAACACACAAACACACACACATTTAACACACACACAACACACACATGTTTAACACACACACACACACATGTTTAACACACACACACACACATGTTTAACACACAAACACACATGTTTAACACACACACGTTTAAAACACACAAACACACACATTTTAACACACAAACACACACACATTTAACACACAAACACACACACATGTTTAACACACACACACACACGCACATGTTTAAAACACACAAACACACACATGTTTAACACACAAACACACACACATTTAACACACACACACATTTTAACACACACACACACACACACACACACACACACCACAACATTTAACACACACAAACACACACATGTTTAACACACACACGTTTAACACACAAACACACACATTTAACACACACATTTAACACACAAACACACACATGTTTAACACACACACACACACACAAAACACACAAACACGTGAGTAAAATCCCTCAGTCGTTCAGGTTGAATCCGCGGTAAAAGGAGAAATTCAACTTGTCAACTGGACAAAAGTTTTGGCAACTTTTGTCCAGTTGACAAGTTGAACACACACACACACACACGTTTAACACACCAACGACACATAGTTCTCCTCTCAAACACTCTATTCCACCTTGTGATGTCACGTGGTGATACAGGAAGTGCTCCACTGTGGTTTAAAAGTCCATGCACCAGAAGAACAGAGTCTGCCGCCTGTTCAGACGTGTCTCTATTTAGACCTGCACATTTTCTTTTCAGACCCTTTTTAATACTGCAATTCGTCTTTTTTTTTTTTTTTTTTTTTGAGAGTTGCGATAGTCGACCCAGATGCGTCTCTCTGCTCATGTAGGACACACGATAGAAGGACTGAAGCACAAAGGCCCGTGCAGCTTCAGTTGGGTCGTAGCAGCTCGTCAAAGTCTGATCCTGTCACATCTCAGAAGCTCAGCAGGACCAGGCCTGGTCAGGATTTGGATGGGAGACGCTGGGAAAATCAAGTGCCACAGTGGGGTGACAGACACAAAAACTGCTTGGCAGCCATGCTTCCATCAGTCTGCCCCAGGGCAGCTGTGACTACAATAATAGTTTACACCACCAGGTCTGGAGTGAATGAATAAAGCTCTGTAAAGTGTCTTAAAGACATATATCTGCAAAAGGCACTATATAAATAAAAACTTACTCAGTTTTAGATGAGACATTTTCCTGAAGTCTGGTCTATGCTCTTTTTGAAAATCCATGACTGTTTCCCACGACTCACTTAGGACATTTTCCCGCCGTCTGATCTCTGAGTTCTTCTGATCAAGAACTTTACACCTGCCCAAGCATCTTATGATACACAGGAGCACAAAGTATAATAGACTCTCACATTTAGGCTACGTTCAGACTGCAGGGTTTAATGCTCAATTCAGATTTTTTTGTGAAATCCGATGTTTTTTTGAGGTCGTTCACATTTCCAGTTAAATGTGACTTGTGTGTGACTCCAGTGTGAACATTAAACGGTCCAAAAGTGTCCCACATGTGACACTGGAGACACGACGACGTCAACCGCAGCGAGCGTCTCTGTGTTTACACAAGTTGAACCAAACATGGACGCAGCATCGAGCACCTGGAGATTTTAAAGTTCCTCTCGTACCGGAGCCACAACATGAACAACTGACTTGTTTTAAGGAGGAGATTGAGAAGGAGAAGGACCAGGTTTTTGGTGGTGGTGTTTTGTGGTGAGTGGAGATGTGCTTCACTTCAGTCACACGGAGTTTATTAACAATTTTCTCCTACTTCAGTGCAGAATAGTGACGTTTGTGTCTTGTTGATAACGTGTAGGTGGATGAATGTGACCTGACTGTTCACACTGAAGTCACATGTCAAAAGATCAGATATGGATCAGTTTCAGGAGCACAGATCCAAGTGTCCTGGGTCATGTTTGAAAACATCAGATCTGTGTGGTTCAGACGTCATTAAAAGATCAGATACAGGAACATAGAGACAAAAATCAGATTTGAGTCACTTCAGGTGCAGACTGAACACAGTTTTATATTAAGCCCAATTTATGGTCGTGCGTCAAATCATCAGCATCGTGACACAGAGAGTCTGCGTCATGAACCCCCCTCCCCCCCTGCGACCGACATGCACCTCCCACATCTCTGAACTAAAGGCTGTTCACTTGAAAACTACCACTTCATGACATCACAAGGTGGAGCCCTGGTGTAGTATCTGGGTTTGAGAGTCTAAACCACAAACAAAATGGTGAAAATAAAAACACCAGGAGCATGAAGAGTGAGTTTAAGACTAAAATGAGGCTGACAGCAGCAGGAGGACAGTGTAAAGTCAGTTGGCAGCTGGTGGTTAACTGTGTCCACCCTGGCGCGGTGCCCGGGCTGTGCCCCTTACCCTGGTGTAGTATCCCGGGTACATCTTCTCGGTGATGGGCGCCACATAATCCAGGAGGAACTTCTGCCACTCCCGGTGGTAGTTCACCTGGTTCATGTGGATGTCGATGGTCGGCACGTTCTCGTACCCGCCCTGGATCCGTTTGTCCTGACGGGCAAAGAGGGCACAGAACAGTGAGGGCACAGAACACAGGAAGAACAGTGAGGCTCAGACAGAAAGAGACACAAGGAAAACAGTGATGGAAAAATAACAGTACTAAAGTAAAAGTACTACTAAAGTATTTTTAGGTACTGATACTGTGGGGTCTGGTCAAGTGTTAACGGAGGAAACAGGGTCAGATTTTTGACATTCAAATGTCTCTTATTCAGAAACTAGAGGAACTATTGAAATAAGTAAAGTATCAGAATGTAGGAAAGAGTTACACTCCAACAGGGTCAAGTTAAACCTGTGAGATTCTTTCAAGTTCAAGACAAAAAATTTAAAAAACTCATGTCGGTAACGGAGGGAATGAAATATGCAGCACTTTTTGGTCAATAAATCCAAACAGTGATAACTCTTGGTTCTCACTTCCATATCCTTAACAAACTGGTTTGAATATTTGCTTCATATAGTTTTCTACCATATGGTACAAGATTAGGTTGAAAAACCTCTGACTTTTTGACTCATGAGATTTTTTATTAAGAAAGTTCATGGTAACGGAGGGAAAAGTGACGGAGGGAAAATTGTACAAACAAGTAGAAGGTGCAGGATTTTACATCATTTGTCGCTTTTTTCTTCTGAAAACTTTAATATTACTTCAAAATGAAAGAAACTATTTCTATAAAATATGTCAGTCCTTCCAAGAACATTTTTATCATTTTAAATACTTTTTTTTTTTTTTTTTTAATCCTGTCCCTTCATCAACAGTTCAAAGATGGAATAACACAAGATATGATGAAATACAAACATTTATTTACATGATTTTTGGGTCTTTGAAATTTGGGAAATAATTTTTGTTCCATGTTTCATTCATGGTCTGTTTAAAACGGATGGAACTTTAGAACCAAAAATGTTACAGAAAAAAGGTCAACAGTTTGATAAACTCGAGTACATATGTATCTGTTCAATACATTTTTATATCAGATGAATTCACTTGAAGTTTTGGCCTTGTTGTTTACTTCTGCTGGACCGGGCCCTTTGCAGCTGATGTTGATCAATATTCCCTGGGGATGTGATGTTAATTGAGTAAAGTAAAATCATTTTTCATATTGGTGGTTTTTCAGATTCTAGATTTTGACTTTGAGTGAACAAAAAATACAAAGAGAAGAGAGAGAGAAGAAAAAAGAGAAGTATGTCAGTATGTTTTTTTAGTCTTTGCAGTTTGATAATAATGAGCGTTCAAAATGATTTCTGATTGGACGGTGATCGTTTCCGTCGCCCTGACCCCTGACCCCTGACCCTTGACCTTTCGTGCCCGTGTGAAGGACGTACCACGTTGGCTCCGCCCGACCACTTCCCAAAGTTCTCCATTTCTTCGACGATGTGATCACAGGCGACGTCCGAGAAGATGGGGAACCAGTAAACGTCTGGACACGGCTGTGGAGAGGAGAGGGGGTCAGAGGTCAGAGGTCAGGGGCAGGGGTCAGAGGAAGGGGGGGCAAGGGGGGGGGGCTCACCGTCTCCATCTTGTCCTTCAGAACACGGCTGTAGTTTGGGTGGAGGTATCGCTCTTCCCAGTCCTGAAACACAAACATGTCAGTCTGAAGGAGCTGTGAGCTGCGGGAGAAGGTTGAGAAGGTTCAGAGAGGTTCAGGAGGTTCAGGAGGTTCAGGAGGTTCAGGAGGTTGAGAAGATTGAGAAGGTAAGAATCATATCAGGAGTTGTGATACAAACACACGAACATACTTTTAGTGCCAAAAATCTGTTTACATTTAACTGACACAACAAAAAATCTGAAATTGCTTGAAAAGTCCAAAACTGATGGCAAAGAGTTCCAAAAATTCTTGTTTTCACCCACCACCCATCTCCCCAACACAAACATGTCCAGAAAAAAAATGGTTTAACAATAAAAACAAAAATGAAATTCTGTTATCCAGTCTGAACAGAGACTCCCAGACTTCCTTCACCCCAGACACTTCCTCCAGCTCCTCCAGTGGGACCTGAGGTGTTCCCGGTCCAGTCCAGAGACATCGTCCCTCCAGTGTGTCCTGGCTCTTCTCCTCCTCCTGGGGCACATGAACACCTCCTGAGGGACACGTCCAGGAGACATCAGAACAGACGTCCTCCCCTCAGACGCTCCTCTCCACGTGGAGGAGCAGCGGCTCTACTCCGAGCTCCTCACTCTGTCTCTGCGGAGGAAACTCATTTGTGTCTCTCGTATCGTGGATCTGGTCCTTCGGGTCATGACTAGAGGTGAGGGTGACCAGATGTTCCAAAAAATTTGGGACAGTCCTGAAATCTAAGCTGTTTATCCCAAATCTCAAATCCAGCCCTACATGTCCTGAAAATGACACTCAAACAGAATCCTGAGTAGTTATTGGGTTGAGTCGACTGCACTCAGCCCCCGACAGCTTCTAAATGGTTGCGACGTCTTAATTGTGCCTCTGAAACACTCGCCTGAAGCTGCTTCAGACACGTGTATTAAACGTTCTGTTCACAGGATGAACATTTGCCTTTGTCGCCTCCTACGTCAAAACAGGGACGAGCGTCTGACTGAAGGAGCAGACAGGACGCAGCAGCCGCAGAGTTTGAGTCGAGTGGAGAGCGGAGGAGGAACAGCGATGTGCGGTCAGGTGAGGCAGGTGAGGCAGGTGAGGCAGGTGAGGCAGGTGAGGCTCTGCCACAACCAAACTTTCCCCTGTATCATGGAGTTTAATTCACTACATTAAGTCGCACATTCTTCAGCGCAGATGCTCCAGGTTCTAGCTCCTGATTTCTTTTGTTCTTTCTTCTGTTTTGTGTGTAAACAAAATAATTTATTAAAATCTAATGTTTTAATAAGTTAACATGAGTTTTGTGTGTTTATAAAGACACAAAAAAAAAAACTCGTCCCCCGACCTGAATCTGAGCCAATCTCCTCTGGTCTCCTCCACCATAAAATGAAAAGGGAGGAGGCGGGGCTCATCATCTGCACTCTTCAATTCTACTCAGATGTTTGCGTTTAGAAGGACCTTGGCTCAGAAAAGTCTGATTTACTCCACATCTGGAGCATCTGGAAACTTACTGGAACATCACTTGTTTCTTCTGCTCCACCTGAGAGCCAAAGTAAAATATACAGATCTAACGTGAAGTAGATTGTAAAGTTGTGTATAGATTGTGAAGTTGTGTAAGTGCGGAGTGAAGCGGTGCAGGTCCTGGAGGCCTCACCACGGGGTTGTGGAAGATCTCCCACAGGTCGTTGTGCAGGTGGCTGGTCTGGTAGTTCTCTGTGGAGAGGATCCGTCCAAACGTGTGGAGGTTGGTCACGTACATGAAGATGTCCTGCAGCACACACAACCATCTTAAACTATACTGTTCTTTTATTCATTCATATACATGTTTTAAGTTTTATTTTTTGACTTTCTTCTTGCTGTGTTCTGAGTGCTCGGACTCGCTGGGTGAGACCAGCAGGGGGCGCAGTGGTACCTTGGAGCGGAGCTGTTCACAGAAGGACATGTCCGGGTCCAGTCCTGCGTCTGAGTACAGGGACACGTCCTGCAGGTCTGAGCGCAGAAGACTCCCCCTGATCAAGTAAACGCTGGAGACGTACGGGACGTTCCACACCCCCCTGGAAAACACAGAGACACGGAGACATAAAGGTTTATAAAGACACAGAGACACAGAGACACAGAGACAGAGACAGAGACACAAAAGGTTTTAAAACACACAGAGACACAGAGACACGGACACAGAGACACAGAGACACAGAGACACAGAGAGACATAAAGGTTTATAAAGACACAGAGAGAGACACAGAGACACAGAGACACAGAGACACAGAGACACAGAGAGACATAAAGAGTTTTATAAAGACACAAAGACACAGAGACACGGAGACACAGAGACACAGAGACACGGAGACATAAAGGTTTATAAAGACACAAAGACACAGAGACACGGAGACACAGAGACACAGAGACACGGAGACATAAAGGTTTATAAAGACACAAAGACACAAAGACACAGAGACACAGAGACACAGGAGACACAGAGACACAGAGACACGGAGACATAAAGGTTTATAAAGACACAGAGACACGGAGACACAGACACAGAGACACAGAGACACAGAGACACGGAGACATAAAGGTTTATAAAGACACAAAGACACGGAGACACAGAGACACGGAGACATAAAGGTTTATAAAGACACAGAGACACAGAGACAGAGACACAGAGACATAAAGGTTTATAAAGACACAAAGACACAGAGACACAGAGACACAGAGACATAAAGGTTTATAAAGACACAAAGACACAGAGACACAGAGACACGGAGACATAAAGGTTTATAAAGACACAAAGACACAGAGACACAGAGACACAGAGACAGAGACACAGAGACAGAGACACAGAGACAGAGACACGGAGACATAAAGGTTTATAAAGACACAAAGACACAGAGACACAGAGACATAAAGGTTTATAAAGACACAAAGACACAGAGACACAGAGACAGAGACACAGAGACAGAGACACGGAGACATAAAGGTTTATAAAGACATAAAGACACAGAGACACGGAGACATAAAGGTTTATAAAGACACAAAGACACAGAGACAGAGACACAGAGACATAAAGGTTTATAAAGACACAAAGACACAGAGACACGGAGACACAGAGACAGAGACATAAAGGTTTATAAAGACACAGAGACAGAGACACAGAGACATACAGATTTACAGAGTCATGCACAGAGAGACACAGACAGAGACACAGACAGAGACAGAGACACAGACAGACAGAGATTACAGAGACACACACAGGTTTCCAGAGCAGTTTTACTCTGTGCAGCTCAAACTCTGCAGGAGTCAGTCTCGCCGCAGCTGCATTTGAATCATGTGGACAGAACATGAAGGACACTTGAATAAATCAAACGTAAAGGTGCACTGTGGAACTTCTGTCGTCTCCATGGAGATGTTACGGCTTTGGCTGGATCGTTCCATAATCTGTCACAAACATCTATAAAACATGTGTTCTTACTGTGAGTGAGGAAGCCTTTAACACAGGAGGTGTGGGCAATTATTTTGTTCAATTATTTGAAAAATAATTTTAAAAATGGCCTGGGAACATCTCAGGATTATTATTCAATTATTTTGGAGGGTCGTGCCAAAATGTTTAACTCAGTTCTGCAGAATATGAACTGTATTTCTTTATAAAAACAGTAAATCTCATGGTTGTGACGCTGCTCAGACTGTGAAGAGTTTTTGTTCTGACTAAACAATGAAAAAGTGAAGCTGCTGAACAAAAAATGTCATTTCAAAAATGCCTCTAAAATAAAATCAGTGCAGGTTTAGTCCAGGCTTGAGGTAAAAATATAAAAATGTTTATTTTGTTTTTCTAAATGAACTTAAACCAAAGAGCCGTATGAGCCGTATGAGGCTCTGGACGAAGCCCAGGTCTGGTTTAACAGACCAGTGTGTCCAGTGTCCGTGACCTTGTGGCTCATGTCCCACTGTGTTGCTCAGTGACGTCTCTATGGAGACAGACTCTCTACCAGGAAAGTTCCACAGTGTCTTTAAAGCTGCATAAACACAGCGCAGGTGTTGGACTCACTGTCTGCGTCCCTGCACGATGTCCACGTAGTCCTCAGAGCGAGCGTAGTACCCGTCCACACTCAGCGCGCCCCAGAAGTTACTCCAGAGCCGCCCCACCCGGGTGATCATGGGCGCCACCACCGGGCTGAACACGGAACACACACTCGGGTTAAGACTAGTGTTCGATTTTATCTTTTATCTTTAGTTTATGTTTCTAAAGTTTCTCTCACAGGTTTTGTTCTATGAGGATCTTCAGAGTGTCTTCGTTCTTCAGCACCACGTCCACGTCCAGGTTGAAGTAATAATCACAGGAGGCGTCTTTCCTGCACACGTCTCTGGAGACACAAAAAAACAACCGTCACAATGAACATGAACATATTTAATATCATCCAGGAACATGGAACAAAGAGTTTACAGCGAAACATGAGGAAAACTCGGGTTTCAGCGACGGTGACCAAATGTTTTAAATAAAAAACTGGGCCGTCCCTGTTTGTGGTGTTTGAGGTTAATAAAAGAGTGAAACGAGTGAGGAAGTAAGGAAAACTGTTTTGCACTCGGCTCATTCATGACAAACATGAGTCAGTATCGTCACATTTTCTTTGTGTTTTTGTCGTTTTTAATCAGTTTTTCTGTATTTTACCAAAACAAATGTGAGTTTATGTTTCTCTTTACTGTTGCAGGGATTAAATTGTTCAAAAACAGAGACACTGGGACATTTCTTGTATCAAACTGGGACAAATCAGTGGTTTTGTATAAATGTGTGGGACGGGGGACGTGGGGCTGGGACTGTCCCGGGGACACAGGGACGTGTGGACACTCGCGTTTCAGCTCCACCCTGGAGTCATTTTCAGTCTAATAAAACTCATCATCGTCTGAGCTTCTCCAAACAATTCACTTTTACAACAGGATTAAAAACATCAGACTGAAAGAAGAAGAATCTGTAAATAATCACACCACAGTTTAAAACGTGATCATGTTTCATTAGGAAAGAGTCTGTCCCAGGTTTTCTTCTCTGTATTTAAGCAAAATGTCATAAAAAAACTTTTACATCAAAACTTTCTACATCTGATTATAAAGTGTTTTATTGTCCAAGAATCAAGAAGTGTGCAGTTAGCATGCTAGTCACTGTTAAAGCAAAACTTCGCTCTGGTCTCTGAGAATTATGTAAAAGCTTTTATAAACTCTTCACGGTGAAGAATTAAGATGCTCTGGATGCAGAAGAAGAAACTGTGAAACTGTTTGAATAAACTGTACCAGTAAATCAAATAAAATATAAAATATTATCTGTCAACATTTAGCACTTTACGCTTCTAAATGTCTGATGCTACTTTTCTGGCCTCAGGGTTGTTGATGTTTGGATAAAAAATACAGTAAATCAAACACGTGAGGAAGAAAAATAAGCTGGTATAAGAAGAAGGAAGAACTTCACCACTAAAACGATGATGGTTTGAGTTCAGATCTGTAAACTTGAAATAATTCTGTGTTTCACAGGTTTAAAACACGTGGTTTCTCAGCTGGACTCACATGACCGAGTCCCGAGCCGCAGCCACGTCCAGGTCCTCGTCTGGGCCCACGGTCCTGATGTTCTGGTAAAGATCTGCATGTTCCTTCAGGAAGGAGCTGACGTGACGCTCGTGATGAAGCTCCTGCCCAAGAAGAAGAAGAAGAAGATCACAGCAAAGACTCAGACTAAACCAGGACTAAACCAGGACTAAACCAGGACTAAACCAGGACTATACCAGGACTAAACCAGGTCTAAACCAGGACTAAACCAGGTCTAAACCAGGTCTAAAACAGGACTAAACGAGGACTAAACCAGGTCTAAAACAGGACCAAACCAGGACTAAACCAGGACTAAACCAGGACTAAACCAGGTCTAAAACCAGGACTAAACCAGGTCTAAACCAGGACTAAACCAGGACCAAACCAGGACTAAACCAGGACTAAACCAGGTCTAAACCAGGACTAAACCAGGACTAAACCAGGACCAAACCAGGACTAAACCAGGACTAAACCAGGTCTAAAACCAGGACTAAACCAGGACTAAACCAGGTCTAAACCAGGTCTAAAACAAGGACTAAACCAGGTCTAAAACCAGGACTAAACCAGGTCTAAAACCAGGACTAAACCAGGTCTAAGGACTAAACCAAGGACTAAACCAGGTCTAAACCAGGACTAAACCAGGACTAAAACCAGGACTAAACCAGGTCTAAACCAGGAAAACCAGGACTAAACCAGGTCTAAACCAGGTCTAAACCAGGTAAACCAGGACTAAACCAGGACTAAACCAGGACTAAACCAGGACTAAACCAGGACTAAACCAGGACCAGGACTAAAACAGGACTAAACTAAACCAGGACTAAACCAGGTCTAAAACCAGGACTAAACCAGGTCTAAACTAAAACCAGGTCTAAACCAGGACTAAACCAGGACTAAACCAGGTCTAAACCAGGACCAAACCAGGTCTAAACCAGGTCTAAACCAGGACTAAACCAGGTCTAAACCAGGACTAAACCAGGACTAAACCAGGTCTAAAACAAGACTAAACCAGGTCTAAACCAGGTCTAAAACCAGGTCTAAACCAGGACTAAACCAGGTCTAAACCAGGACTAAACCAGGACTAAACCAGGTCTAAAACAAGAATAAACCAGGTCTAAACCAGGACTAAACCAGGTCTAAACCAGGTCTAAACCAGGTCTAAACCAGGACTAAACCAGGACTAAACCAGGACTAAACCAGGTCTAAACCAGGACTAAACCAGGTAAACCAGGTCTAAACCAGGACTAAACCAGGTCTAAACCAGGTCTAAACCAGGTCTAAACCAGGTCTAAACCAGGTCTAAACCAGGTCTAACAGAGAACGCTGTGGGACCTTGTTGTAGATGAAGATCTGGAGTCGTTCTTTCGGATACTGGAGTTTCACCAAACGCTCGAAGAAGACGCTGACAAACGGAGTGGGCTGCTCGATGAAGACCCCGATGAGGACCACAGGAGGAACCTGAAGAAGAGAAGAAGGAGAGAGGGTGAGGAGGAGAGGAGGAACCTGAAGAAGAGAAGAGAAGAGAAGAGAAGGTGAGGACCAGAGAAGGAACCTGGAGAGAAGAGAAGAAGGAGAGAGGGTGAGGTGGAGAGGAGGAGGAGAAGGATGTCTAAAGGTGGAACCTGAAGAAAAGGAAGACAAAGGGTGAGGAGAAGAAGAGGAGTGAGGACCAGAGGAGGAACCTGCAGGAGAAAAGAGGAGGAGGAGAAAGTGTGAGGAGGACACAGACCTTCAGAGAGGACAGAGGCAGGTCCTGGAGAGGAGAGGAGGAGATCAGGAGTGGTGGAGGAAGGAGGTGAAGAGGAAAGGAGGACACAGACCTCAGAGGGAGCAGGTCTTGGACGAGAGGAAAAGCAGAAGAAGAGTAGGAGGAGGAGGTGAAGAGTAGGAGGAGGACACAGACCTTCAGAGAGGACAGAGGCAGGTCCTGGAGAGGAGAGGAGGAGATCAGGAGTGGGAGGAAGGAGGTGAAGAGGAAAGGAGGACACAGACCTCAGAGGGAGCAGGTCTTGGAGGAGAGGAAAAGCAGAAGAAGAGTAGGAGGAGGAGGAGGTGAAGAGTAGGAGGACACAGACCTTGAAGGAGGACAGGGGCAGCAGGTCTTGTCCACACACGGTGCAGCCCGTCTCAAACGTCCAGGTGTTTGGGATGTAGTTTCCCAGGTAGT